>NC_133123.1:72619380-73219380 GCF_033568475.1 Henckelia pumila
GATGATGATGCTCTGCCTACCATGGATGAGATGACATCTGTCATCACTGGTGGACATGTCACTGTTTACCCAGCTCATCCTAAGAAATTTCCAGCAGCCAAGCTCACTTCTTTTTACTCCGTCCTCCCTAAAACTGCCGTGAAGACTTGGACTCCATCCGAAAATTCCAGTGTGGTTACCAAGCATCAAGCCCTTGTCTTGTATGCTATTGGTACTGGAATTGCTTTCAATTTTGGCCGACTCGTGTTTGACACAGTCATGGCTTTTGCATATGGTGCTCAACCTATACTGAAGCTGCCTTATCCATCACTCATCTATTCTATGCTGCTCTCTCAAGAGATTGAGAAGGATGATGATGTAGCACTTATTGCTCCAGGGGAGTTGCTAAAGATCGCACCTGCATTGCTCAAAGGAAATCGGAAGATAGACCTTCCTTGGTCTGAGTCAGCTGATGCCGCAGGTGTTGTGGTAGGTGCTGCCAACACCTCCTCTGCCACTGCTATTTTTGTACACCCCCTTTACTGCTCATGATGTTGATCCTACATTCATACAAGCTCAATTGGTGCATGTTGAGCAGAAGATTGCACAAGCAAAGGCTGACCTAGCCTATTATGAAGGGTTAAAGGCTCACTATGAATCAGTACTAAGCGGAGCTGGCCCTTCTGAACAAAAAGGGAGAGAAGGAAGTGAAGTAGAAGAAACAGAATCTGAGAGCAATCAATTTTAATCTTAGTTTTAGTTTTTTTTTGGTTTTGCTAGTTTAGTTATGATTTTTTTTTGATTTTTTGTTTAGTATTGTTTTTATTCTCTGATCCTAATCAAAACTATTTTTTTGTGGTGTTAACTCTGATATGATTTCTTGTTTGTGTTTCTCCTTGCTCTTATGGTTTCTGATTTAAGGTGTCATAGCTAGATGTTGCCAACATCTTGTGACAACACCTCTGGATATACTTAGGGGGAGAATCTATTAAGGGGGAGTTTTGATTAAGGGGGAGTTTTAGTTGATATGTATGTGAGTTAAATGTGTTTTGTCCAGAAAGGAAAAAAGGAGGAGATTGAAAGGAATATTTTATTCCTTAAAATCATCCTAGTTTGAAAAGAATTTATTTAATATCTTTTGCCTTTCTTGGACATGAAGTAATTTTATATAAGTTATTCATTTCCTTGAATAACTTGATTTGAGATATGATTAAGTTTATCATAATATTTATTATCTTATCTCTAATGATTTAATTTCATTATTATGTAGATTTGACTTGATCAAAAAGAAACAAGATCTAGAGAATCCTATGTCTACAAGGAAACACCTACAAGAAAGGATTCTAGTCTATATATTGGAGAGAGACAAATAAATTGATGAACGGATACATACGAGAGAACTGAAGATCTTCTGAAGACTTGTCTCGGTCGTGATTTCTTGAAGCCGTGAAGAACACTCGAAGATTGTTGATCGAAGAGTGTTATTGTCTCACGTGTTTTGGTTTCAAGTTTTTCTCCTTACTTCGTTTTCATTATTCTATTTCATATAGAATGTTTTAGGAGAACTTTTACTCTTTATTTTCTCACTTGTTTTGAGAAATTGAATTTTACAATAATCACTACTTTTAGGGTTTGTAAAACTCTTTGAATTATTTTTTAGTGAAGTTTTGCCCTGAGGCGCTGCAAGAGTATTTTATACTCTTGCTCATTTATCTGAGTCTATTTATTTGGTTGCTTGTTTATTTTATTTACGCTTTAATTATATTTCGCTGCAAATTACTCAAGGTGTTATTGTAGGTGTTGTCAACACCTTGTGACAATAGCTCAAACAGTTTATGTGCAACTCCTATTCCCTTACATAGTTAATTATATCACATATATATATATATATATATATATATATTGAATCATGAAGAAATTAGTGTATATATAATTGATATAAATGCATCCTTACATTGGACGTTCCCAGATCATTGGTGAGCCGAAAAATGGTTCCCGGCCATCGAGTCTTATCGTTGTGTTCGAATAATATTTGAGCAGATTTTATTTGTCTTCAGGAGAAAGGCACAACCCAGCATTAACTGACAACCTACCGAAATCCAACCCATGTTTATGTATTCATCAAAGCTTGGCGCATAACCGTTGGCGAACCATTTCACCTCTTGTAGAAATAATTCGCTTAGATTTTTCCATTGTAAAGATATCAAAATTAAAGTTTCTCGTGTTATAAAATTATCATGCATAGGTACTGCACGTACACATTCAGAGAAAGTTGATAAATCTTATATACCAATTTTCTTAGATGAGGAATGATGACAAGCCCTTGTTCTTTGAGAACATGATAGGCTGTTTCATCTATCAAATCATCAAGTGCTAGATAACACATTTGCATGTAGTTGGGAAGTTGGTTCATACTTTCAATATCCCATCTGAAAAATGATTAACATATATAAAACTACGCGTATGATTAATGTTTTAACTTTTAAGAGAGAAAAAAAAGAGTATGAATGAATAACATCATGCAAGAGTTGTAGTTCCTCCAAGGTACCATACAAGTCAAATATATCATCAATAATTGTTAAGAACGAATTAACCTTAGCAAGATTAATCCTCGGGTATCCATTTTGCGGGCCGGGGAGCAAACCGATGCTCCAAACATTACACTCCACAAGTCTAACCCTCGCGAAAGGCATCTTTTTAGCAAGCCCAGTACTCTTCCACCACCTTTGAGAAAGGTCAATATATAGCTAAAATATCCTACGTGTTCATTGCATAAACTCAATATATCATAGAGAAAAATCAAGTATATATGGACATGATTTGGGAGAGAGCAAGCTAGCTAGCTAGCTAGCATTTGCATGCTGAGCCAATAAGTTGTTCATCAATGGTTTGACCAAAACTTGACACGAGTGATATATATTAACTAACTAATCGAGCCAAACTCAAGCAAAGCAGGGTTTCTTGAACATGAAAATCATGTAAATGTAATCATCTGAAGCCGATTCTTGGAACACGATTAAAGTGAATGAAACTAGTACTAGTGCATATATATTAATGTACCTTGAAACATGCTTGAGTTCTTGTTGGTGTGTTGCTTGAACAATATTAAAATTCAATTTCGCAAACTCGAGCAAAATAGGGGTTCATATTTGGTCTCCTTCCGTATTCCTCTATGAACCATCTTGCATTTGGCCTTGGAACCCTCCAATGAAGTGGCATTTCCAAAGAATGGCGAACCGATTCGTCGAGTACTCCAACAGTGCCCTCTTCAAGATTTTTGCGCAGAAAAAAGGTAGCGAATTCTTTTGTTGCCTCCAAGGTCTCTTCGCCTTCTGTCAACAAGTGAGAAGCTTCATACAATTGAAGCAATCCCTTGGTATCTTCCCCAAGACATGGCTTAAAATCACCTTCCTCATTCTTGAAACAATAGAATATCTCTGCGGTTCATCAACATTTATTTAGGGCAAACGATTTGAGATCATATATCGATATTTTTTGAGAAATTGTACTAAATTTCTCAAATCATAAGATCCTCAACAACCAAAAGGGTATTAAATTATATTCTTTAAGAATATTTCCAAATCTTGGATCTTATATTAATATTATTTATGAATATGATCAAATATTGCATTTTTTTAATCAATATTTTAATATTGATGCAATCTTGCATCCTTTTATCAATATGTTAATATTGATATATTTTGACATGAGATCAATTTCTTCAATGATATTTATAGATATTTGATATCATATCAGATATCTATCATGATTTCTCCACTTTCTCAATATAGAAAAGATCAGTATACTACATTGGTAAAGTTTTTGCGATAACAGTTGATGACTCAGCTTAGTATCTTCAGTTTAGTAATTGATCTTCGAAGGGATCAGTTTAGCTAGCTTAAAATCGTGTTTTTCAGTTTAGCGCTTTTCTTCATAAAGTCGCTCTTTCCCTTAAAACTCGGTTAGACAATTTTACTCTTAAAATCGCACTTTTATTTTCGAGAAAATTTAGTCCTATAATTTATCTTCAATTTAGCTCACTTCAGTTTAGCTCGTACCAATTTGGCTCGCATCAATTTATTCCATAAGTTTATCCTATCAGTTTATTTTTCATAAACACCAAAACTTAATTCTCAACACAATTTTATCTTAACTTAATCCCCAAAAAAAAAACAAAAATTATAAGACACATTAATTACTCTTTTTATATGACATCATTTTTTTAGTCATTAGATGTTTTCTTATTTACAAAAATGACACTCACTTTGTGTCATTTGATATGTTTTTATTTATAAAAATATCACTCACTTTATAAATATGATGAATTAATGCGTTTTTTGTGACTATTTGTTTACAAAAAACACTGTTTTTTTTTCCATTTCTTAAAATTTTATAATTTGTGTTTTCACCTTTTTTTTCGTTAAAAAAAAAAGACTATGCGCCGAAATACTAGCTATTATTATAAAGGGACCAACTATACTAATCAACTTCTAAATGATTTGGTGAAATCTTATTTAAAATTACAACTACACACCCTCGTTATAATTTATTTAATAAAAAAGTTTCTTAAAATGACCTTTTATCAATATTTTTATGTTCAATCTTATCTTTATTTGTATTTTTAAATTCACAAAAACTCTGAGAAGATCTGACAGATAAATTTTTAGGGTAATGCTACGTGTACACAGAGTCTTACACGTTTGGATACACATGATACTTAAAATTACATGATTATCCTTGCACTTTATTTGGAAAAAAATCTTTCAAAAATACATGTAGGATAATCATGTAATTTTAAGTCACATGTGTAACCCTACGTGTAAGACTCTGTGTACACGTAGCATTATCCAAATTTTTATTGTAAATATGAGTGAGGTTGATTCGTTCATCTGACAAGATCAGATCCATTATTTTAAATTTTTGGATGGCTACTACATGATAAAAAGAAATACAGACAAAATAATTAAAATCATTATGTTTTGATAATTACCGACCAGCGTTATAAACATGCATGTGATGCGTGCCACTAGCATGAATGAAACACATGCAAGTTCATGCATCTACACGATGAAAAGCTCGGAGAGCAAATTCGAAATACGATTCTTGATTTGAGGGTTCTGATTTCCATGCCCATCTCCATGCTCATACATATACATCGACATTCTACTTAAATCCGCACCACTTTCCGCAAATATGCGCGCAAATTCACAATAATCTTTCTGGTGCAAGTTCTGGTTCATCTTTTTCCAGGCGCTGTGTATCAAACCCCTCACATGTTCTTCTGCCTCTTCTTTGGACGCACCACTTTGATTCATGTAACATTGGATCGATTTTGGTATATCACCTCTTTCCATCTCCTCCTAGTCAGGTCATATAAAAATAGAAAATGAGTAGAATCCTGAAAAGTGCTGAGGATCAAGAAAGGATATATATAGTTGCAAGCTACCGCACCTTTGATGTTCCTAAATCATTGGAGAGTCGAAAAATGATTCCCGACCATCGGATCAAATCATTGTGTTCCATTAAAATTTGAGTAGCCTCCTTATGTGTTGGATTTGGCTTTAGGAATAAGGCAGAGCTAAGCATCAACGGACTGCCTATTGAAATCCAAGCAATGTTTATGTATTCATCCAAGCTCGGTGTATAACCGTTGGCGTACCATTTCGACTCTTGTAGATATACTTTGACTAAATCTTTCCACTGAAGGGATATCAAAATTAAACTGTTCTTAATATCATGCATATTTGTTCACACATTAAGACAAAGATATTAAAGGTAATAAATCTTACCAGATTTCTTAAGTGAGGAATGATGACAAGTCCTTGTTCTTTTAGAACATGATAGGCTGTTTCATCAACCAAATCATTGAGTGCTAGATAGCACATTTGCATGTATTCAGGCAGTTGGTTCATACTTCCAATATCCCATCTGAGAAAAGATTAACAAACATCAAATTTAAATCAATTTAACTAAGTGTATGATCGTTTTAAGAGAAGAAAAAGAGTATGTAAACGATAAAGATATGATCAGTTGACTGAAGTTGGAGTCCCAACCTTTGAATAACATCATGCAAGAGCTGTAATTCCTCCAAGGTACCATACACGTCAAATATATCATCTATAATTGTTATCAACGAATTAAACTTAGCAATATTTATTCTTAAGTATCCATTCTGCGGGCCGGGGAGCCAACCGATATTCCAAAAGTAACACTCCACAAGTCTATCCCTCGCGAAAGGAAACTTTTCAGCAAGCCCTGCACTCTTCCACCACCTGTGAAAAAGGCCAATAGCTAAAATTTCCTACATTTCATGAACTAAATATATCAGTGAGAAAATATCAAGTATGGAAAGGATTTGGAGAGTCCGAGAGAGCAAGCTAGCTAGCATGCTGAGCCAAAAAGTTGTTTACAAAATAGAGCAAACTCAGGCAAAATAGGGTTCCTATGAAAATAATTTGTATGTAATTATCCGAAGCTGATACTTAAAACATTCAAGTCAATGATATTAGAATATTTTATACTCTTGTAATTATCTCTTATGATTTGTTTCCTTATTCATAGATCAGATTGTGATCTTTTTACTTGTATTTCATATCTAAGATTAGTTGGTTATTTTGTATCTATCTTTACAATATTCTAGGATTGTAAATTGTATTTATACCTCTTGAGTGATCAAAAAAGATTGAGTCATTTTTTTTCCACCACACGCCCATGGCCACCACCGACTCCACCACGGCGCCGCCTCCTCCTCCACCAACACACGAAAAATCTCCTCCCCTAATTTCCTTCACAAGCACCATTGAAGCTTACCTCTACTAATTACTCCGCATGGCGGCTTCAATTTCAATCCCTCTTGATTGGCTATGTTCTCCTTGGCTTTGTCGATGGCACCAAACCGTGCCCTCCCCCTATCATCACTCAAAACGAAGCCTCCATTCCCAACCCGGATTAATCCCCATGGATTCGCCAGGACCAGCTACTTCTCAACGCCATCATTGGCGCCCTCTCCCCCAACATCATCCCCTTCATAGCTTGTGCTCGAACGTCTCTTAATGCCTGGTACATCCTTGACAAAACTTATGCTGCCCCTAGCCGTGGATGCATCATGCAACTTAAATCTCATCTTTCCAATCCGGTTAAGGGCTCCAAAACTATTACTGAGTATCTCCAAGGCATCAAAACACATGTTGATGCGCTTGCAATCATGAACGTTGCAGTCGATATTGAGGATCTAACTCTCAAAATCCTCCATGGACTCGATGACAACTACAAAAAGTTGTCAGTCGCAATTCAAGCTCGTGAGAATTCAATAACCTTTGATGAACTTCATGAGAAACTGCTCAACTTTGAGGCACAACCTCCTGGTTTTATTGATCCCAACTTTCCGAATTCTGTTTGCAAACTCCGCAAAGCCATTTATGGTCTCAAACAGGCACCTCGCGCCTGCGTGCTTATTTGCTTACACTTGGATTTTTTAATTCTCGGTCTGATGCTTCTCTGTTTATTCTCCGCAGCCATGGTCACACTGTCTATTTTTTGGTGTATGTTGATGATTTAATTATTACTGGTGATAATGTGCTCTTCATTGATTCCATTATTGGGAAACTAACCAACAGGTTCTCTATCAAAGACTTGGGTTCTCTGTCTTTTTTTATTGGAGTTGAAGTTATTCCCAATTCGAGTGGACTCATTCTGTCTCAAAGGCGATATATCATTGATATTTTATCTTGCTTCAATATGCAACACTCAAAGCCTGTTCAGACTCCTCTTGCCACCAGCACTACTCTCTCGATTAATGATGGGGCGCCACCTGCCGATGCCACCCTATACCATCAGGTCATTGGGAGTCTTCAGTATTTACTTCTCACTCGTCCTAACATTGCCTTCGCTGTCAACCGACTCTCTCAGTTTATGCATGCTCCATCTGAACATCATTGGGGTGCGGTTAAAAGATTACTTCGATATTTAAATGGGTCTCTTCATTATGGTCTTCACATTCGGTCACATGACTCTCTCTCGCTGCATGGTTATACTGACTCTGACTGGGCTGGCAATCTGGACTATCGCTGTTCCACGGCCTCTTATGTTATCTTTCTTGGCCCGAATCCTATATCGTGGAGCTCTAAGAAGCAGCGATCGGTTTCTCATTCATCCACTGAGGCAGAATATCGTGCCATTGCCTCCGGTGCTGCCGAACTCTCTTGGCTCAGCTCCTTTCTTCTTGAGCTTGGTGTCTCTATTCCTGGAGTTCCGGTTCTTTACAGTGACAACATTAGTGCCACCTACTTATGTGTGAACCCTGTGTTTCATTCTCGTATGAAGCACATTGCATTGGACTATCATTTTGTTCGAGAATTTGTGCAGGCTTCAAAGTTACGCATCTCGCATGTTTCTTCTGATGATCAGTTAGCTGATGCTCTTACCAAACCATTATCTGGATCCCAGCTTCGATCTCTGTCTTTCAAGATTGGTGTTTCTCCAGAACCTCCATCTTGAGGGGGCCTATTAGAATATTTTATACTCTTGTAATTATCTCTTATGATTTGTTTCCTTATTCATAGATCAGATTGTGATCTTTTTACTTGTATTTCATATCTAAGATTAGTTGGTTATTTTGTATCTATCTTTACAATATTCTAGGATTGTAAATTGTATTTATACCTCTTGAGTGATCAATAAAGATTGAGTCATTTTTTACACAATTCTACAAATGAATCTAGTAGTTGAAGTATCATGCATGTACCTTGAAATATGCTTGAGTTCTTGCTGGTGTGTTGCTTGAACAATATTGAAATCCAATTTCGCAAACTCAAGCAAAAGAGGGTTCATATCTGGTCTCCTTCCGTATTCCTCTATGAACCATCTTGCATTTGGCCTTGGAACCCTCCAATGAAGTGGCATTTCCAAAGAATGGCGAACCGATTCGTCGAGTACTCCAACAGTGCCCTCTTCAAGATTTTTGCGCAGAAAAAAGGTAGCGAATTCTTTTGCTGCCTCCAAGGTCTCTTCGCCTTCTGTCAACAAGTGAGAAGCTTCATACAATTGAAGCAATCCCTTGGTATCTTCCCCAAGACATGGATTGAAATCACCTTCCTCATTCTTGAAACAATCGAATATCTCTGCAGTTCATCAACATTTATTTAGGGCAAACACTTTGAGAACATGTTGTGGCAATTAATTAGGGTTAAGTAAATGATCCAAATATGAAGAAATTTTCAATGCTTGACTCAGCTCAAATTAGATTTATTGAAAGTTTTGGTTCGATTCCAGCCTAAAAAATTTTAGGAAAAACGATTATTTTGCTCCATAATTAACTTTTTCATTTTTTAGTTTTGCTTATTTAAAATTTCAAAGTTTAGTTTTGATACACTAACTTTCAATTTCGCCTATTTTTGTTCAACTATTAATGTGGCAGTTTGACAAGTCAGCATTTTCTAAAGCCACGTCATCATTTTCCAAAACCAAGCCATCTTTTTCCAGCGACACATCAACAATTAAACTAAAATAACAGAAAATTAAAAGTTAGTGTACGAAAACAAAAATTTGAAAACTTAGTGAACTAAAACCCAAAATGGAACAAGTTACTGATTCAATAAAAAATATTTCCCCAAAATTTTAATAAATTTTCCCCCGAATTCCGTTTGAATAAAACAAATTAGCATATTTTCTACTTTTATTCCTTTTATGTTGAAGACTTGAAGCGTTGATATAGAGTCTCGTCAGCACATTCGGGAAAAAAAAAGGTTCAACACCAAATTTAACCAATTAAATTATTATTAAAAATTGTAGAAATTATTTTGATAAATGAAATTTTAATAGAAAATTAGTACATGAATTTTTATTAATGTCTCAATTAGTACATCAATTTCCAATTATTGTAATTTTTTTTAAGAAATAAGCTTAGATAACTATTTTACCCCTAATCACTTATATTAAAATTTTTATAGAATTAATTATATTTAGATAATGTGCATTGAGTCATATATATAATATTTAAATAATTTTAAATAAATAAATTTGATTAATATAAAAATAATTAAATATGTTTATTTATTAAACTTTTATTTATGTATACCTTACAATTTTTTATGATTTATTTTTTAAAAATAATTTAAATAACTAGTAATTATGATAAAAATAAAAATTAATAAAAAATTTCAATTAATCTATAAAAAAAAATTGAGTTAAAAACATGTAGGAATTGAAAATTGATTTTAAAATATTAAAAAAATTCAAAATATATATTTTATTTTATTTTATCAATTTATTTATTTAAAATTATTTACGTATTATTTTTTGTGTGTTTGAAAAACGTTCAAATAAATAGTAATAATGATAAATATATATTTTAATTAATTGAAAATTTCATTAAATCTAACAAAAAACTCAAGTAAAGACAATTATTGTTGAATTGAAATTAAACATACATATCCAAATAACTAATAATTATGATTACAAAAATTAATTAATATATTAGTTATGTCAAAACCGCCCCTATAAAAATTCGGCCACAGTTTAACAAAACAAATTTAAATTTATAGTTTTTTATAAGGGTAAAATAGGTATTTAAGTTAAGTTTTATAAAAATTGAAACTAAATTAATATATATGCTAATTGAGCCATTTTCAAATATTTATGTATCAATTACTATTTAATCAAAAGTTCATGCACTAAAATGTTTTTTGTACTCATAAAAAAAACCAAATAAAAGGTGTAAAGTTTTATATAAATTGTTTTGTTCAAAATATTTACATGGCTGCCACATCCTCTGTTGCCCAAATGCGGTGCTCACAAAACAGAAATTTACCTTGAAAGAGAAGAAAACCATGTTGCCTTAGGAGTCTGAACTGAAGAGCCATGGAGTACAAATCCTCAGTTTTCTTGGACTTATATCTTGTGTTATAAATGGATGTCAAAACTTTCTTGATTTCTTCCTCAAAATGGTAACATATTCCCATTTTTTGTAAATCATCGATTAGTTCCAACTGATGAACGACCAATATATTTTCATCCTTCAGCATTATATTCACTCGCTGCCTTAGTTCACAGACTCTCATCGTGAACCTCTCATCCTAAAGAATATTAACGACAACCACTCGATCATATATTAGTAATGAGCCAACAAAATATGAAACTAGAACTCGACTCGACATCCGCGCATGCACGAGCTAGGTTGGTGTTGGGCCGGGTGGCCAAACTTGATATGACATAACATATCATATGATCATTTATCAATATATATATATGAAAAACTGTAAATTTGGTCCTATATATTTGTTACTTTGCGATTTTGGTCCTTTATATTTTATATTTCAGTTTTAGTCCTGCATGTTCCGATTTTTGGCAATTTCGGTCCTTTTTATTCGAAATGGTTACGTGGCACTGTACACGTCATCTCTAAATCAGTATTGAATTGGTGCCACGTCAGCGCCACGTCGGAAAAAGGACTAAAATTGACAAAAAAAATAAAGATAACGGACTAAAACTGAAATCTAAAAATATAAAGGACTGAAATCGCAAAGTGACAAACATACATGACCAAACAAATAATTTTCCCATATATATATAGCCTAACTATAAAAACAGTTTATATATATATATACTAGTAATGTTCTAGCACAAAATTATTAAAATTTTGATAATACAGAGGATAAAAATCGTAAAAAATCATAGTTATAAGTTCAAATTTGTTGTTTTTCATATTTTTGTATTTATTTTTATCTCTCATGTACCTACACATTTAAGCAAGTAAATAAATTGGTCACGAGATCGCATGACTCTGGGGGGATCTAACATATTAGGCCTGAATAATGTTGATGATCAGTTCTATACGGCAGCACATGGGACGTTGGATGTAGCTAATAACTCATTTGTTAGGATTGAGTTTAATGATACATAAAAAAATACAAGTTAATAATTATTACCAGGTATTCGCTGTTCAATGACTGCACAAAATTGAAATCCCATAAGGGAGGCTTGTAATTTGCGGAGCGCCGATTCAATGGTGCATCACAAGAAACAGGGGTATGGTTTGAAGAAGATAACATTTTTGAAGCTGCTAATTTCCTGTCAAAAGTTGTGAGTTTTTTCGTGGGTTTAATCCGAAAAATCATTGCCGCGCGCATTAAACGAATTATAGACATTGATTATCTATTTAATTAGCTTCTATAATTTTTCTCCTCTTTCTGGGAGTCGGGGTGCTTTATATTGTTAGAAGCAAGATTTTTGTGTTGGGGGGTGGGGGTGGGGGTGGGGGATGGATGGTTTCTAGTACTTAAGGATAACTAACTACTCACAAAACATTGCATGCCTATTTTTTGAAAATTGTAACTTCAAATCGGGGTAAACATTCGGGTACAAGTGCAATCGAGTTAGGTTATTTTTTTTAAAAAAAAATTAGGTTTGGGTAGGAACATTATATGCTCCACCGAGTGTTCTTCACCCAATATTGGGGCATGGAGCCATGCATGTCTTGGGTGTTACCGGAACCAACTAGAGTTTTATAAGTCGAGTCGGGTATTGGATACGAAAAGTTTTACCCGATCGAGTACCCACATATAATTAAAAATAAAATAAATATAATTTTCCAAATTAAACCATGCAACATGAAATTTAGATTTTACCCAATAAATTAAAAAAAAATCATGTGCTTTAGGTTTAAATGAAATACTAACTCCATGATTTATTGAAGTTGTCCCTAAAATTATTGAACTTACTTTTTTCCGTTACTTGAAACTTTTATAATATGTTACAATGCAAATATAAACATTAATAAAACAATATCACAAAATTACATAAAAATATCACAGTAATATTACATCCAAGTAACAAAACTATAAAAATGATACTAATAAAAATATTTAAATTTCAATTTTTTCTCTTTGATTTTTTTTTTCTTCCAAATTTCAGTATTAATAAAAATAAAGAACATGTATTTGTGACCGTTCTCTTTATTTTTATATTTATTTTTAGATATTATTTTATCGTGATATCTTAGTTAATATATGGTAAATTAGTGTCCCTTACAAGCGATGCATGCATATACATTATTTTTAATTCAAAATTTTTTTAATGCTAATTATATTTCATGTTATGCCGATGATTTTTCATGGTATTTTCCGCACTAATGTGATGAATTAAAGATTCAAAAATTTATATTGAGATTAAAAATATTTATTAATTAATTATAAAATTTTTTAAAAGAGGATTTTTTTTAACAAAAAAGAAGATAATATATGATAATTATTATTAATTAAATTAATTTAATTTTAAATTAAATAAATAAAGAATTTAAGCAAAATTTTTATTTAATATAAGAGAAAAAATGTCAAACTACAAAGATGCATACATATTAATATATTATTGCATTGCCACGTCTGGGCGACCTAGCACATTTTCTTTATATTGGTTTTTGGATAAGGGGATTAGAACCGAACTGTCTAAACATGGTTTCGTTGAAATGGATAAGAAGCAAACCATCTAAACATGGTTTCGTTGAAATGGATAAGAACCAAGCCACATAAATAATCCATGTGAGACGGTTTTCATAACTAACTAGTCACAAAACATTGCATGCCTATTTTTTGAAAAGTGTACCTTCAAATCGGGGTAGACATTCGGGTACAAGTTCAATCGAGTTAGATTATTTTTTAAAAAAATTAGGTTTGGGTAGGAACATTATATGCTCCACCAAATGTTCTTCACCCGGTGGATCTTGACCCTTCATTGGGCATGGAGCCATGCATGTCTTAAGTGTTACCCTAACCAACTAGAGTTTTATAAGTCGAGTTGGGTATTGAGTACGAAAAGTTTTACCGGATTGAGTACCCAAATATAATTAAAAATAAAATAAATATAATTTTCCAAATTAAACCATGAAACATGAAATTTAGATTTTACCCAATAAATTAAAAAAAAAATCATGTGTTTTGTTATAAATCATAATAGAAATAGAGAGATGAGTAGAGAGAATTGAGAGAAGAGACAATCATATGAGTCAATACTCAGGTGCAATTATTATTGAACTCAATCACCCTATTTATAGGAAAAGATTACAAGATACAAATATATACAAATATTATCTTGACATATTTATCTTGATTACAAATCTTCCAAATCTATCTAGAGAAAAATAATCATCTATAATAATAATAAATTTATAACACTTCCTTATATTATTATTTGCACAAGCAACTGATTCTTCAAAATCTCCATTTGGCAAGATGGATGTTTGGGAACTTCATTACGACTCAAGTGCTGCCTCGTTAAAACCTTGACAGTAAAACCCGGTGGAAAAAATCTGAACAAAGAAAAAAGAGTACAACAACATATACTTTCTTTGGATATCTTCCCGACGATAGATGCGCCTTGTTAAAACCTTATGAGAAAAAACCTAGTTGGGCAAAATCCTAATGAAGGAAAAAGAGTACGGCATCTCGCGATACTTGTTAATTGCCTCATTAAAAACCTTGTTATGAAAAATCACGTCAAAAAAATCATATACAAGGGAAAAGAGTACAACTTTGATTGTTCACCCTCTTGCAAGCATCACTTGAAATTATTAACTCATCTTATTTCAATATTGTGCACTTATTTGCCAAAAATTGATTCAGATGCTGATTTTGTCATAGCTATGGTATTTCAAGACCAAATATCTTTTCTTTTTCTTCAAGTTGACAAAAACAATATTTTGAGCATCAAATCCTTCGAGGATATTTCTAAATATATCACCGTCAAATCAGTGCATTCATGATAAGTGCAAATATTTTCTCATAATCCACATCAAATATTTTGAGAAACTTTGCTAATATTTGCTCATATGTCACGTGTCATTTGTCAATCATTTGTTATTGACAATCTCTACAAATTGTAGTTCAAAATAATCATCATTTTGCATAATAGAAAAACACACGAATGATTATATCATTTCGATCCCAAATAACTTGTGAAATCTCATCTTTTATATACTTGTTATTCTTCAAGAATAACATAATCCAAATTGGATTCATTGAAATAATTGGTCGTTCATGCTTCTAGCGTTTTTTTCATTTACTTGCAAGTAATATAAGATATGGTTCTGCAGGACATCGATGTCTTTCATAACGACCAGCCTCCATTATTCCTGTCACATTGAGATATTCACTCATTTTCTTTAAAGAGGTTTTTCGTCACTAAAGACGATTTATATATATTGTTCAACTTGAACATAAATGAAGCTAAATAGTATAAAAGATCTTATATCAAGATCAAATAATATATTTTGAGATTTAAACTTCGAACGTCATGTTCACTTTGTATTTCACTGGGATCGATCTCAAAAATTATTCTTGTAGCTTCTATTTTCTACCCTTCAATGTTGGAAACATTGTTTACAAAAATAACAAATGAGAATTTCGCGTCAAAAAATCTCATTGCTCAAAATAATTGATCATAAGATCTAATTTATTTCCAACATATTTACAATCTCTTTAAGAGATTTATGTAGTACATTTTTCGCACAAATATTAACTTTCAATACATAATCATTTGACATAATATATATTTCAGATATCCCCAACTATGACGCATTTATTTCCATGATTTAGTAGTTGATTGGAGGCAAAATAAATCAACTAAACCAACGTATTTATAATAATAAAATTGATATGCATATCCTCTTTTTTGATCAAGAGAGACGAGTAGAGAAAATTCATGAGAGAAGAGAAAATTCATAAAATCTTCTGGATCTTTGATTAAAAAAACTTCATATTTATCGATCCAAAAACTTTTGGCTTATTCAATAACATCTTTGTACACTATCAATAGTTTTTTAACTATTTATATAATTTGAATGCTCAATTTAACCCATTATGCCAAACTCTGAAAGTATTTGTATCAATGATACTTCTGGAGCTCTTTAGCTCTTCTAGAAATATTGATTTGTAATATACTATTTAAACCATCAATATCTACTAGATTTAAAAATACGTACATATACGTCATTATTGTGTATCACTGTTTTATAATATCAAACACATCATCTTTTTTCATAGTCAATCAAGCGATCTTATAGATCTTTCAAACATTCAATCAACATACGATGAAACATATGATTTGGGTAGACATCAACGGTTTTCACAAACTTTTATATCTTGGTTGATAGATATCAATAAATATTTTATGTACTTCATGTACGACAGTGATACGAGATACCGATATACACTTAATACACTATTTGATTATGATATATATCTCAATATTTTGTGCCGAATTTATAATTCATATCTCGCTTTATACGAGATGACATATTCTTTCTTGAAAAATTAAACTACAGTGTATCAACCGTATTCATTGGCACTGTTACATACTTAAAAAAATAGACCACATTAATCACAACTTTCATAATTATCTTTCTTTGAACAAAATACTATAAATAAGATATTATATTAGAAGAATTGCAATTGAAAAATCAAGTACTGTACCTTTTTTTAAATTCTTGTATGCACCAGTAGATTTTTTACCTTTAACAATGACATTTGATCTATCATGAATATCATTTCACATTAAATTCACGTTCCTACATATACGATAATAACATGTGATAAAAATACTCTATCATTCATTTAAAAAGAAATAGATTAATCAAATGATTGAAAAAATTCAAAATTTATATCCACAATAAAAATTAAGGAATTTAAAATCCATAATCAAATTTTATTAAATAAAGATTTAACAACCCAATATCCTTAAAATATAAAAATTCTCAAATCAGAAAATTTATCACCAAATTGCATTATCAATATCTCATGCAATATATTGACTAATATAATATATTCACAAAATTTGTAGTTCTTATTTTATATCATCAAAATAATTTATGTGAATCAAAACACATGCAAGAGTTTTTCAAAATTTAGTTTAAATAGAAATAAAAAATTAATTTAGAAAAAAAAAATTAGTTCAATAAATAAATAAAATGACTTGAAGTTAGTCATAAATCAACTCATTGACATCATCATGCATAGGCTACCATCAATCCATCATCATCGTTGCCCAATATATATGATGGTCCAATTCATTGGGTTTAACATTTATTTTTCTTTCGGTTGATATAATTTTTCGTATATATATGTTAGTTTTTGAATGAACAATATTTATATTTATTTATAAGAAAATAAATAAATAAAATGAGATTTGGAGAATTAATGAGGTATAATAAAATTAGGTGTTGATGTATCGAATTTCAAGTTAAATATTAATTTAAAAAATAAAAACTTTGATACGAATTGATTTCAATCTGACCTGTGTATGAAATGTTATTTTTCTTACTATAAGTTTCATTATTATTTATATTAATAATATATAAAATGAAACTCTATCTTTATTTTCATCTAAAATTAATGAAACTTTGAATCATAATATTTCACATATCACAATAAATTTATGATATGAGATCTTAAAAAAAATTCTATAAATGAAAAAACCAACAAGATCAACCAAAGTTTTCTTCGTCAATTTCATGGTTCACAATAGACATGCAATCAACTATTGACCCTTCTATATCATTTCTAATTAACTCAAGGTCTATTGTATCATCATCATCCAACAGTGTTCCTATGTTAGAAATGTTGATAGGACTGAATTGCATGATCTCAATGTCATCTTCATTCCCCATGTTGTATGTGTCTCTTGGTGTATGACGAATAACACAACACCAATCTTCTTCTTTAGGGTCACGAACATAATAAACCATTTGAGCTTGTGAAGCCAAAATAAAAGGTTCATGCTCCTCACGTTCTCCAGTATGTGTCAAACGTGAAAAATTCACTGTCGTGAATCCTAATGGATCAGTTTTCACTCCAGTAGCAGTATTAACCCAATCACACCGAAACAAAACTAGTCGTCCATGACCACCATAATCAAGCGAGATAACATCAGTTAATCGACCGTAATAGGTTGACTCAATATCATCATTATCATGCATTGACTGTACCATGATCCCACTGTTTTGCATTTTTTTTGTTTATTTCAGATTCCACCGTGCGAAATGCAAAACCATTCACATTAAACCCATGATAACTAAATGCTACAGGATTTGGACCATGTGCAAGCGCCCTTATGCTCAAGTCATCAATTCGTTCATCTGTTCGATCAACCTGTATTGTACACATGCATATAGTTATGATAAGATACTAATAAATGGAGGAAAACAATCACTTTCATTTTCCTAACAATTAATCAACCTACAGTATATTACTTACTCGTTTAGCAAACCATTCTGAAAATTGCATTCGAACCATATCGTCCAATTGAGAAGTAGTTGGACGATGACCATACCTATGCTTTCTCTTCAATTCATCTCTGAATTCTCTGTAAAATCATAGCACTAATAGTAAAAAAACGATTATTATTGACAAAACAATAAAAAAGAATTTACATTTAGAAAGTAAATACTTATGCACGATATGATTGTAGAGCTATACAATTACAAATGATATATCTATGAGCTTGATTTAGAGCTTTGTTGTCCAGTGTAACTACTTGACGCCTTTTCGTAGGCCGTCCAATTTTCGGAAACAATGGTAGCAAAGAAAACTCAACATCTGGTGCCTCTTGGTGTCTCGTGCCTTTATCGCAAAATGAGTTTGTTCTCTCTAAATAATGAGAACACAACACAACACATTCATCTACTAAATATACTTCTGCGATGTTGGCCTCCGGTCTTGCTCTGTTCCTAACAAAATCTTTAAGTTTTCCAAGATACCTTTCTATTGGATACATCCATCGATAATTTACAGGTCCAGCTACTCTTGCTTCATATGCTAAATGTACCACCAAATGCACTACTACTGTGAAAAATGATGGCGGAAAAATTCTTTCTAACTGACATAAAGCCAATACAACCCTTTCTTCAGCCTTTTGTAATTCATCTTCCCGCAAAGACTTGGCACAAACTGTTCTAAAATATTCACACAAAATAATTAGTGGGGCAGTTACTTTATTTGATAATACACGACGAAGAGCTATTGGAAGAAACTGTTCCATTATGACATGAAAGTCATGGCTTTTGAGACCCATAATTCTACACCGTCCGACATCCACACATTTTGAAATATCAGATGACATACCATCAGGAACACGAATATCTTTCAACACTGAAAAAAATATTTTTTTTCTGCTTTGCTCATACAAGGCAAATATTCATTACCATCTTCTCGTGTCTCTGGCCATAATTGTTTCATAATACCCAATATTTTCAAATCTCTACGTGCAACAACATTATCTTTGCTCTTCGATGAATCATCTAAAAGTGTGCCAAGGATATTATCACAATTTTTTTTTTCAATATGCATAGGATCCAAATTATGCCTTATCAAGTTAAATTCCCAGTAAGGAAGAGTGAAAAATATACTTCGCTTCCTCCACATTTGTTCAATTGACCCTGTTTTTGCTCGCACTGATGGTTTTGATGCATCACTCTTACCAAACACCACATTCCTGTTTTGGGAAATTTGTAGAACATCATATCCTGACAATGGTGTCAAATTTAACTCACGGTGCTCTGGCTTGCCATAACTTGCAATTGTACGGATCTCCGCGTCTGGATATAAGAAGCGACGATGTCCTCTGAACGACCATTTTTTTTCCATGCTTCAAGTACACATAATCTGTCTGATCAACACATGTTGGACAAGCATTCTTGGCATACGTATTCCATCCAGATAAACATCCCAAACCTGAAAATCACTAATTGTCCAAAGTAATGCAGCCCGCAGTTGAAACATTTCCTTGTTGTAAGAATCATAAGTGGCAATCCCATTTTCCCACAAATCCTTCAATTCAGATAATAAAAGACGTAAATAAACATCAATATCATTTCCAGGTGCTTTAGGACCTAGAACTAAGGTGGATAAAATAATCAAATGAGATTTCATAGATTCCCACGGTGGCAAATTGTAAGGCATTAGGACAATAGGCCATGTACTGTGTGACGTACTTTGATTTTTAAATGGATTAAATCCATCGGCGGCGAGTCCCAAGCGTACGTTTCTAGCATCTGACCCAAATTCAGGAAATCTTTCATCAAACACCTTCCATGCTTGCGAATCTGCCGGATGCCTTAGAACTCCATCTGAAACCCGTTTTCTAGAATGCCATTGCATATTTTCAGATGTCTTAGGAGACATGAATAATCGTTTTAACCTCGGTTTCAACGAAAAGTACCAAAAAACCTTGGCTGGAATTTTCACTATGAGACGTTTTTTTCCACCTTTGCGTGATTTCTTGGGCTGTTTCTGCTAATTTTTCCATCTTGAAATGTTACATACTCTGCAAGTTTGCTCATTCTCATCTTCTCCCCAATAAATCATGCAATCATTTGGACAAGAGTGTATTTTTTCATAATGAAGTCCCAAATTAGAAATTAATTTCTTCACTTCATAAAATGAATTTGGTACTTGTGCATCGGCTGGAAGTACTCGTCGAAGAAATTAATCCAACAATGTGATAAATGACTTATCACTCCATTTTCCACTCACTTTCAACTGAAACAACTCAACAAGAAACGTGAGTTTAGAAAAATTAGTGCATCCGACATATAATGGTTGTTTCCTTTCTTCTATCAATCGATAAAAATTTTCCACATTAGACTCCATCGGTATATGACTTGTTGATGCACCAACATATTTGTCATTCATCGAAGATAATCCTTCAGACATCTCAAATACTTCATCAGACGTTTCTTGGTCCAGGGGTGCATGGTTAGTTGTCTCTAAAATTTTCGTAAAAGAAGGTTGAAGTTCATCATTAATGTTATCATGAGATTGTACGATCAATTTTTCTCCGTGAAAATTCCAAATGCGATAATCTTGTAAAATACCGTTTATCATAAGATGTTCATACGCTGTCACGATCATGCTTCAACGAGTTAATGCATCTCCGACAAGAACACGGTTTCGTGACTTCATGAGTCGTGTCAGCAAATGCATAATATAAAAAATTTCGAATTCCCACCTGATACTCAAGACTGCCACGAGGATAATCCATCCATGCCTTTAGCATTGCTCGATCTTGTTCAATCGTCTGCAAAGATCCCATACCAACATTTTATGAATTTCACAAAGCAAGCACAATGAAATATACATATACATAATGAATTTCCCAAATACAATGGCAAGCAACGTATGTTCCATATTAATGTCTCAAGCACACAATCATGAAATCATTATTATGTCATTTTTTTACTACCGTACAACATATAAGTCATCACAAAGAAATAAAAATTTCAATATATTATATTTAATTATTATATTTATTTCAACAAACATCTTATATTGATCGATTAATACACTTGTTTTCAACATATTTTAACATTTATATAAAAGATTCTAATATACTCAATAACATATAAGCCGAAACACAAATTCACAAAAAAAATAGATAAAGAATGACAATGGAGTTGGTTCGGGGCGGGTTTAACCAGGGACCATCGGTCTCGCCACGAAAAAATTAAGATTCGGACCGGAACTCGTCGTTCCTCAAAACCCAATGTATCCAACCCGGGTCTGGACCCGCGAACAATTTAATATTTAATTTTTTAAAAAAACTTATAAAAATATTATAATTAATATATAAATATATATATATGCTTAATATATATATATGGGACGGGTCCACCCTGCCCACAACCCGCCCCGTTCCAAAATTCATTTGAACTTGGTTTGAACCGGTTTTTGTCATCCTTAAAAAGTAAATACATCATCATGTGTTTTTCAATCCAATATTAAAAAATAAACACCCAAAAAAAAATTTAAAATATGCATCAGGAATATGGAATTGATTTACAAACATGTAATCGGATATATTCACCTCAAAATATGCAGATATGGTGGCCGCCGATTGAAGCAATAGCCGACTTTGTAAAATTATGATGTGGCCGATTGAAGCAGCATCGGAATTTGTAGATATATAGGAATTGGAATAAAAATTTGAAGAATGAAAGCAGACAGCGTGGACCCTTCAAAGTGTTCCAACTTTTCTTTTCTTTTTGTTTTGTTTTTGTTTTAAGAAGCGTGTGGTTATAATATTCTAAAAAAACGTGGGACTTTCGGAGTCGGTTACAGACCGCTTGTGACGTGATCCCTTTAGATACGGTTCTTGTAAACCACAAATGAAGGTTATCTTATACAAGCGGGTACCTGAACCGCAGCTAATAAATATCTATTGACGCGGTATATTCTGATCCTAAAAGAATACTATAGAAGCGGTTAATTAAACCGCTCCGCTTTAAATAATATGGGTTTCAAAACCGGTTTAACAACCGGTTCTACAATTCCGATTCTAAAACATCTGTTTTTTTAGTGGTAATGTAATGTAATATAAAATAAATAAAAAATGATAGTTAATATAGTATTTGCTTTGATTGATATATTATAGTTTATTTGATTTGATTGATTAAATTTTATATAAAAATTTAAAATTATCATTTTGTCCTTTTAATAATAATAAATAAAATATCAATAATATTATTTATAAGAGATAATATATATATTAATTTAAATTCAATGATTTGATTGATGTAAAATAAATAATTAATATATGAATAAATAATATGACAAAAAGAACGCATAATTGGATAAAATAAGTTATACATAAATTAATAGCAACACGTACCAAACGGAGCCTAATTATATAATTTTATTGAATAAAATTTTTTATTTGTGTTTTTAAATATTTTTTATACGACATCATATCTAATAAAGAAATACGAAAAAATTATCGTTAGTTTGAAAACAACTATAATTATCATGTCCAGGCACAAGCATGAATGAATTACACCGAGTTTATTGAATATTAATCAATAGATGATGGTTTTTTTTTTAAATTTAATGTAAAATAAAAAATCAATTTCAAAAATAAGGTGCATGAAAATATATATCACAAATAGCGCAAAACACTGTCAGAGACAACGGACCTGAAATATTATATTCAGAGACACGGTGCCACATGGGCTGCGTCCGCAGTCAAAGACAGATGACGCTGCCTATGTGGAAGGGATTTTTTATTATTATTATCGCTTTCATTTATTTTTATTTTTTAATTAATTATATAATTTAAATTTTTTTTTATAAAATTATAATTTATTTATTATTAATATGTAATTTTGTTTCTCAAAATTGTTAAATTTTAATTTTAAATTACGACTTTGGTGCTCATCTAAAAAAATTATTAAGGAGACGAAAAAAAAGTAAACTGATTAAATGAATTTTTTTGTGATCAATTATATTTATAAAAATATAATGATTAACCTAAATAAAAATATTTTATATTTTTTTAATATAAATATTATTTTTTAATTACAAAGTTGGTTATATCAGTTGTTGGCTTATTTTAATTTGTTTGGATTTATGAAGGTCTTTAAATTATATTAACAGACCTCGACGAGTTAATTCGGATATATCCAAACAAATTAAACTAAACCAACAATTGATATAACAAATTTTTTAATTAAAAAATAAAATTTATATTAAAAACAATATAAAATAAAAATAATAAAAAATATTTTTATTTAGGTTAACCAATATTTTTATAAATATAACTGATCACAAAAAATTTATTTAATCAGTTTACTTTTTTTCCGTCTCTTTAATAATTTTTTTTAGATGGGCACCAAAATCGTAATTTAAAATTAAAATTTAACAATTTTGAGAAACAAAATTACATATTAATTGTAGTATTGCAGTTTCATTTTACAAGATTAAGTGACTTTAAACATGTTAAAAAATGACATATAATTTTAAAAGTGTCAAAACATATTTAAGGAGTTCTTATTTGGTGAAAATAAGTGGAAAATCAGATCCGAAACGTCCGAAAATGGTGGGGTAGGTCCCGGAGGTCCAAAAATGACTTCGGAAGGACCAAAACAGTTCGGAGCATACGGACCAGTTCGGGCCCTCCAAACCACTTCGGGCCATCCGAACCCGAGTTTGGACCGTCCGAACTCAGCAGAGCCCAGGTGTAAAAATGGCTCGGACGGGTGGCAGTTCGAACCGTCCGAACCCAGTTCGGACCGTCCGAACTTCGCCTATAAATAGGCCATCCGAGAGCCTCATTTTCACACCAAATTTTATTTCCTCTCTCGGTTCTTAGGCTTTTCTAGGGGTTTTGGGGTGTTTTAAGCCTTTCTAGGCTTGGTCCGGAGGTTGTCCAGGTGCTCCGGGGTTGCGGCGGAGCGGTGCCCAAGTTCTGGGGCAGTCGTCATCAACGAGCTGACGACGGACGCAAGTATAGCTCTGGCTCCTTATAGTAAATAGGGAGTATGCTATAGTGTAGTTAAGGCTTTTAGAATAAGATTATAATGCATGAGTACTTTGAATTGTAGTGCGAATTATAGGCTTGGACATAGTGCTGGTCTAGCTTTCCTAGTTTATGAGGTACGGAAGTATTATTCGAGATATCCAGATTGAGTATGCATGTATTATGTGTTTGCATGGATTATGTGATTGCATGTTTTATATGCCTTTATATACAGCATGTCATGACTGTATGATGCATACATGAGCATATTGAGCTTTTACCTTAGAGGTATCCTGTAGTAGGGCACTCACCCTACGAGTTTGTGGATGGTTGGATACGTAAGTCTTGTGTCAGGTCACCGTGATGGTTGGACACATGTACTAGTATCAGGTCACCATTATCCACTGGGTATATGAGCCACCTCCTGATGCGACGGCGCAACGTGCTATATACCCTGGGCCCGGTCTTTGAGCTTGTTTCTTGACCTGAGAGTCTTGGTACCCAGTTTACTTGCATACATGCACACATAACACCGTATACTCATACTCTCGTACTGAGCTTATCATGCTCACGTCCCATACTTTGTTGTATCTGAACACCCTATTCCATGGGGCAGGTCTACGGCTGGATGAGGCGGCTGGTTCCAGGAGAGCTTAGGCGATGGAGGACCAGCAAGATTATTGTCTAGACTTTTGTTTCAGTTGTATTTGGGTTAATACACTGGATTTTATTCGATATGGTTGTAAGCAATATTTTATTGTTGTTTAAGTTTTCCGCTGTTTAATTTTTGATTTATTTATTTAAGTTAAATGCATGCTTAAGCTTCTGATTAGTAGGTGATCACGGTGCGGGTCACTTTATTTATGGTATCAGAGCATGCATAGTAATCTTGGGATCTAGATTGTTGGAATTGGGTTTAACCTTTAATCATCGTGTAGATGGGGGTCATGGTGACGAGAGTAGTCACGGCAGCGTAGGTGGACGCTGGGAGGATCAGAACGATCGGGAGCATCGTCGGGGCCGTCATTACCATCGCCATGATGATCGCAGGCATTTCAGCATGCATAGGTTTATGCAGATGGGTCCGAACCCTTTAATCGGAGAAGAGTCATCAGAGGATGCGGGAAACTGGCTACGACGTATGGAAGTTTGTTTGCGGGAGTTCCGATGCACTGAGGAGCAACGGATGGAGACTCTTGATTTCCTGGTCGAAGGATGAGCTCGGAAGTGGTGGGATTCTACTTCTGCACCTTTTATTGCAGCCCGAGGAGTTGCTACCTGGGATGAGTTCCGCACAACTTTTCATAAGCTATATTTTCCTCCTGCTCTCCGACAGACGAAGACAAGTGAGTTGCTGAGTTTACGATAGGGATCGATGTCGATCGATGAGTACTAGTTGAAGTTCTTTGAGTTACTGCCCTATTGCCCCCAGATTTTTGATAGCACGGAGGCGAAGTATAATCTGTTCCTTCAGGGCCTTAATCCGGAGATTCATGACCGAGTTGCTGTTGGAGATGACATGACTTACGAGGGATTAGTGAGTCGATGTCACCAGGCAGAGCACAACATCCGCCGTAACAGATCCTTCTACTCATCTAGACCCGCGAGTTCTTTGGGTCTCCGTGCTCAGTCATTCAAGAAGTCTGGTTCTACTTCTTCTTCCTCTTGATTCGAAGAGGTGATGCGTTTCGACAGAAAGAATCAAGGTCCTTGTAAGAATTGTGGTGGGAATCATCCTGCCAACAGGTGCCGGAAGGTTTCAGGGGCGTGCTTTCGATGTGGAGAAATTGGCCACCTGAAGAAGGATTGTCCACAGGCCGGGGGAGCTGGTTCTGGCTCAGGTTCTAGTTCTCAGGCTTCAGTGCAGCAGAGGCCACAGGGACAGTCGACAGGGGGTTCTAATTTGAAACCTCGTACTTCCAGCCAAGTATTCGCCTTGAGGCATGATCAGGCGGTGGATGAGAATGAGAAAGTTATAGCGGGTACGTTCTTGTTATTTGATATACCTGCTTTTGCACTCATTGACACTGGTGCATCTCATTATTTCATATCTGCACATTTTGTTAAGAGATATAAGTTGTCATACATTTCACTAGACACAGTGGTTGTTGTTTCTACCCCGACGGGTCAGTCTGCGTCGGCTAAGCGTCTAGTGATGGGTTGCCCTTTAGAGTTCGAAGGGAATGTCTTGATAGTGAATTTCATGATATTAGCAATGGAGGATTTCGATTGCATTTTGGGAATTGATGTGTTAACTACATACCGAGCTTCAGTGGATTGTTACCAGAGATTGGTAAAATTTCATCCGGTTGGCGATGATAGCTGGTTCTTTTATGGTAAAGGAGAGCGACCTCAGATGCCATTGATATCAGCTTTGAATGCTTGTCGAGCTTTGGAATCTGGCGCAGAAGGCTATCTCATCTATGCAGTTGATACATTCGCCGAAAATGTTGGTATAGAAGCTATTCCTATTGTGAATGAATTTCCAGATGTATTTCCAGATGAGATTCCAGGATTTCCTTCAGTGCGCGAAGTTGAGTTTGGCATAGAACTGATGTCAGGGACTTCGCCTATTTCTCGAGCACCGTATCATCTGGCTCCGTCAGAGATGCGAGAGTTGAAGCAGCAGCTTCAGGATCTGTTGGACAAGTGTTACATTCGTCCTAGTGTTTCTCCGTGGGGAGCACCTGTTCTGTTCGTGAAGAAAAAGGATGGGTCTATGCGTCTGTGCATTGGCTATCGCCAGTTGAATAGAGTAACAATCAAGAATAAGTATCCTTTGCCTCGTATAGATGATCTGTTTGATCAGTTACAGGGTAATTCGATTTACTCGAAGATTGATTTGAGATTTGGATATCATCAGATAAGAGTCCGAGATCAGGATATAGCCAAGACAGCATTCAGGACCAGGTATGGGCATTATGAGTTTCTAGTAATCCCATTTGGTTTGACTAATACACCGGCTGTATTCATGGATTTAATGAATCGAGTGTTTCGGGAATTTTTAGACAAGTTTGTCGTTGTATTTATCGATGATATCTTGGTGTACTCACATGATGTGAATGAGCACACATATCATTTGAGACTTGTGTTGCAGACTCTGAGGGATAGAAAATTGTACGCCAAGCTGAGTAAGTGTGAGTTCTGGCTGGATCAGGTGGTATTTCTTGGCCACATTATATCCAGAGATGGAGTGTCTGTTGATCCAAGCAAGATTGAGGCAGTAATGAACTGGTCGCGTCCGACGACGGTAGCTGAGATCCGTAGTTTTCTGGGTCTAGCAGGATATTATCGTCGATTTATCGCGAATTTCTCGCAGCTGGCTCGACCCCTGACACAACTTACTCGGAAGGGCGTGAATTTTGAGTGGTATTCAGAATTTGAGGAGAATTTCTGTGAACTTCGTAGACGGTTGACTTCTGCGCCGGTGTTGGCTTTGCCGTCTGGATCTGAAGGGTATGTAGTGTACACAGATGCTTCTCTTCAGGGACTGGGATGTGTTCTGACTCAGAATGTGTAGTAGCCCGTACCCTAATTGAGTAATTAAAGGATTAATGCTAATTAAATAAATTGGGTATCGGACAGATCGGAAGCTCCGAAGGCACGATCGGAAGCTCCGAACAGGATCGGAAGCTCCGATGAGCGATCGGAGGCACCAATGATATTACATCATCCATGACGTGTGGTTAGATCGGAAGCTCCGATCACCCCTATCCGGATTCAACAAGTGATATTTTGACACGTGGCAGATCAGGATCTTCGGAAGATCCGATGGCAGGATCGGAGGTTCCGATCGAGGTTCGGACGTTCCGATCGGGGATCGGAAGTTCCGATCATTGTCTATAAATAGAGGGCCGAGGCTTCATTTCCAATTTCCAATTCCGAGTGTTTCCCTCTCCTTTCTAGTCTATTCGAGTTGTTCTAGCCTTCCTAGGCTTGACCCGGCGGTCGGCGAGGCGTTCGGTAGTCGTAGCGGAGTTGTGCCCAAGTTCTGGAGGCATCGACATCAAAGGGCTAACGACGGACGAAGGTATAACTTTTGCTTCCTATAAATATTTAGGAGTATGCAATAGCTTAGTTAAGGCTTTTAGAGCACTTTAATGATAGTAGTATCATTTGGCAGTGTAGAGCAGACTATATGCGTGGACCTAGAGTTGGTAGAGCTTGCACTTTTTGAGGTACGGAAGTACTGTTCGAGATATCCTGACTGAGTATGCATGTATTATGTGACTGCATGATTTATATGCCATGATATTATGCTGCATTAATTTGCATCTTGCTGTATCTCTTTCGAGATGTCTGTTAGTAGGGTTGTACCCTATCCTGTTAGTGGATGGACTTCCATCGATTTGGGTCCGGCGTATCCACGGTTATCTCGGTATGGGAGCCACCTCCTGAAGCGACGGCACAGCGTGCTACATACCAGGGCCCGGTCTGTCTCTGTTATCTGATCCTTGACCTCGAGTTTTTTTAGGGAGTTCACTTTGCATGCATGTATAATCATACTCTCGTACTGAGCGTTTTATGCTCACGTCTCGTACTCTGTGTTTCTGGACACCCTATTCCATGGGGCAGGTTTGCGATTGGACGAGGAGGGTGGATCCAGGAGGGGCTAGTCAGTGGTTGGCCAGCTGGAGCTTCGTCTAGGTTTTATTACTGTTGTTTAGGTTTATACAGCTATTCGATTTGGTTGTATATTATTTGGATAAATTACAGATTCCTTTACTTGGGATTGTATAATGTTTATGGTTTCCGCAGTTTTATTCTGATATCTGTTTAATTAAGTTAATTGCATGCCTAAGTTCTGTTTAGTAGGTGATCCGGGTAAGGGTCACTACAGAATGGGCATGTGATTGCATACGCCTCTAGACAGTTGAAAGTTCACGAGAATAACTACCCAGTGCATGATCTTGAGTTAGCAGCTATTGTTTTTGCGTTGAAGATCTGGCGTCATTATCTCTATGGCGAGAGATTTGAGATCTTCACAGACTATAAGAGTCTCAAATATTTGTTCACTCAGGCAGAGTTAAACATGAGACAGAGACGTTGGATGGATTTGCTTAAGGATTATGACTGTGAAATTAAATACCATCCAGGAGCTGCTAATCTCACTGCTGATGCTTTAAGTCGCAAGGTACGAGTGTCTATACTTCAGAATTGTTCTGTGGCAAGTGCAGTTGAAGATTGTTGTTCTTCAGGTTATACCTTCAAGCATAAGAAAGGTATGCAGAGAATCCAGATGTTTGCGATCTTATCTGAGCCTGCTTTGTATTCTCGGATTCGAGATGCTCAGATTGCTGATCCGAAGACCCAGCGTTTGGATCGTTTAGCCTGGGATGATAGTTCATCTGGATTCCACTATCAGTCAGATGGTTTTCTTTGTTTATCTGGCCGTATTTTTGTTCCGGAGGATGATACTCTGAGGGAGGAGATTTTATCCCAGGCTCATCGTTCTAAGTTGAGTATTCATCCGGGGAGCAACAAGATGTACAAGGATTTGCGTACTAGGTTCTGGTGGAAAGGAATGAAAAGGAGTGTGTATCTATATGTTTCTAGATGTTTGGTATGTCAGCAGGTCAAGGCAGAGCACCGACGACCTGGAGGGTTGCTTCACAGTTTACCTATTCCTGAGTGGAAATGAGAGTTGATCACGATGGACTTTGTGACCCATTTACCGGTGAGCTTGAGGAATTGTGATGCTATCTGGGTTGTGGTGGACTGACTCACCAAGTCATCACATTTCATTCCTTATAATCGGGACTACAGTTTTGATAGGATGGCACAGTTGTGCATCCAGGAAATTGTTCGATTGCACGGAGTGCCTGTGAGCATAGTCAGCGATCGAGATCCAAGGTTTACTTCCAGGTTTTGGGGGAGTCTTCAGCGCGCTATGGGTACTACTCTTAGCTTGAGTACATCATATCACCCAGAGAATGATGGGCAGTCGGAGCACACGATCCGTACTCTTGAAGACATGTTACGAGCATGTTCTATGTATTTTGTTCCAGTATGGCAAAATCAGTTGCCATTGATTGAGTTCGCGTACAACAATAGTTACCATCGTAGTATTGGGATGGCTCCGTTTGAGGCGTTGTACGAGCGACAATGTCATACTCCACTATTTTGGGAAGAAGTGGGGGAGCGACAGGTTGAGGGACCAGAGTTAGTCAAGCAGGCTATTGATATTGTTGGATAGATCAAGAAGAGAATTAAGGTTGCGCAGGATCGATAGGCTAGCTATGCAAATGTTAAGCGCAGACCTTTGCAGTTTGAGGTGGGTGAGAAAGTATTCTTAAAAGTTTCGCCATTTCGAAGGATTTTGAGATTCGGTTTCAAGGGTAAGCTATCTCCTAGATACATTGGTCCATTCGAGATTCTGGAAAGTGTTGGAGATCTGGCTTACAGGTTGGCGTTACCACCGTCTCTGTCAAAAATCCACGACGTGTTCCATGTTTCACTATTGCGACGGTATGTGACAGATGAGTCTTATATCTTACAGCCGTCTAAAGTACAGTTGTACTCAGATTTGACCTACGTGGAGAGACCTTTGCGTATCATAGGTCATAAGGATAAAGTGTTACGCAACAAAACCATTCCTCTTGTTCTAGTTCAGTGGCAGCGCCGAGGCACTGAGGAGGCCACTTGGGAACTTGAGAGTCGTTTGCGTATAGATTATCCAGAGCTATTTTAAATTGTGGTATTTTCAGATTGTAACTTGTAAAATGAATCAGTTTGAATAAAAGATGTTTATTCAGTGTTTTACTGCATTCAGTACTTAAGATTTGTTCGAGGACGAAATATCTTAAGTAGGGGGAGAATGTAGTAGCCCGGTTCTATTTTACAAGATTAAGTGACTTTAAACATGTTAAAAAATGACATATAATTTTAAAGTGTCAAAACATGTTTAAGGAGTCATTATTTGGTAAACATAAGTGGAAAATCAGATCCGGAACGTCCGAAAATGGTGGGGTAGATCCCGGGGGTCCAAAAATGACTTCGGAAGGACCAAAACAGTTCGGAGCATACGGACCACTTTGGGCCCTCCGAACCACTTCGGGCCATCCGAACTACTTTGGGCCGTCCGAACCCGAGTTAGGACCGTCCGAACTCAGCAGAGCCCAAGTGTCAAAATGGCTCGGACGGGTGGCAGTTTGGACCGTCCGAACCCAGTTCGGACCGTCCGAACTTCGCCTATAAATAGGCCATCCGAGAGCCTCATTATCACACCAAATTTCATTTCCTCTCTCGGTTCTTAGGCTTTTCTAGGGGTTTTGGGGGTGTTTTCAGCCTTCCTAGGCTTGGTCCAGAGGTTGGCCAGGTGCTCCGGGGTTGCGGCGGAGCGGTTCCCAAGTTCTGGGGCAGTCGTCATCAGCGGGCTGACGACGGACGCAGGTATAGCTCTGGATCCTTACAGTAAATAGGGAGTATGCTATAGCGTAGTTAAGGATTTTTAATAAGATTATAATGCATGAGTACTTTGCATTGTAGTGCGGATTATAGGCTTGGACATAGTGCTGGTCTAACTTGCCTAGTTTATGAGGTACGGAAGTATTATTCGAGATATCCAGATTGAGTATGCATGTATTATGTGTTTGCATGGATTATGTGACTGCATGTTTTATATGCCTTTATATACAGCATGTCATGACTGTATGATGCATACATGAGCATATTGAGCTTTTACCTTAGAGATATCCTATAGTCGGGCACTCACCCTACGAGTTTGTGGATGGTTGGATACGTAAGTCTTGTGTCAGGTCACCGTGATGGTTGGACAAATGTACTAGTATCAGGTCACCATTATCCACTGGGTATATGAGCCACCTCCTGATGCGACGTCGCAGCGTGCTATATACCTTGGGCCTGGTCTTTGAGCTTGTTTCTTGACCTGAGAGTATTGGTACCCAGTTCACTTGCATACATGCACACATAACACCGTATACTCATACTCTCGTACTGAGCTTATCATGCTCACGTCCCGTACTTTTTTATATCTGGACACCCTATTCCATGGGGCAGGTCTGCGGCTGGATGAGGCGGGTGGTTCCAGGAGAGCTTAGGCGATGGAGGACCAGCAAGATTATTGTCTAGGATTTTGTTTCAGTTGTATTTGGGTTAATACACTGGATTTTATTCGATATGGTTGTAAGCAATATTTTATTGTTTTTTAAGTTTTCCGTTGTTTAATTTCTGATTTATTTATTTAAGTTAAATGCATGCTTAAGTTTCTGATTAGTAGGTGATCACGGTGCGGGTCACTACATTAGTAATAAATAAATTATAATTTTATAAAAACATATTTTAATTATATAATTAATTAAAAAACAAAAAGAAATGAAAGTGATAATAATAATAAAAAAAACCCTGCCACAAAGGCAGTGTCCGCTGTCTGCCCATGTGGCACACGGTGGAATATAATATTCAGGGTTCGCTGTCTCTTACAGCGTTTTGCGTTATTTGTGATATTTGTCTTCACGCACCTTATTTTTGAAATTAATTTTTTATTTTACATTAAATTTTAAAAAAACCCGATGAATATCATAGTAATAGTGGTATAGTAAAAAACCAATCACGAGAGCCATACAAGCTCATGCATCCACATGATGAAAGCCTCGAAGAGCGAACTCGAAATACGTTTCTTGATTTGAGGTTTCGATTGCCATGCCCATCTCCATGCTCGTACATATACATCGACATTCTACTTAAATCCGCACCACTTTTTTCAAATTCGCGCGCAAGTACGCAATCTTCCTGGTGCAACTTCTCGTTCATATTTTTCCAGGCGCTGCACATGAAACCCCTCACATGCTCTTCTGCCTCTTCTTTCGGTGCATACCCTATTTCTATCTCCTCCTAGTCAGATCATATATAAATCATGCATGGGGAAATAAAAATTAAAATTTGAGTAGAATCCTTAAAAGAGTTGAATACGAAGAAAGTGTATATATATAATTGCTAGTGTAAGCATATATATACGTACATTGGACGTTCCCAAATCATTGGCGAGCCGAAAAATGGTTCCCGACCATCGAATCAAATCATTGTGTTCCAATAATATTTGAGCAGACTCCTTATGCGATTGATTTGTCTATATGATAAAGGCACAGTCCAGCATCAATTGACAGCCTGCCGAAATCCAAACGATGTTTATGTATTCATCAAAGCTTGGCGCATAACCGTTGACAAACCATTTTGCCTCTTGTAGAAATACTTGGCTTAGATTTTTCCACTGTAGGATCTCAAAATTAAACCGTCTCGTGTTACAAATTATCATGCATAGGTGCACACATTCAAGGAAAGTTGATAATTAATCTTACCAATTTTCTTAGATGAGGAATGATGACAAGTCCTTGTTCTTTGAGAACATGATAGGCTGTTTCATCAACCAAATCATCAAGTGCTAGATAGCACAATCGCATGTATTGAGGCAGTTGGTTCATACTTTCAATATCCCATCTGGATAAAATATTAACAAACATGAAATTTAAATCAATTCAACTACGCGTCTGATTACTATTTTAAGAGAAAAAGTAGAGTATGCAACTTAATGATAAAGTTATGATCAGTTGATTGAAGTGTCGAGTCCTTACCTTTGAATAACATCATGCAAGAGCTGTATTTCTTCCAAGGTAGCATATACATCAAATATATCATCTATAATCGTTATAAACACAAAAATCTTTGCAAGAGTAATTCTTGAGTATTCATTCTGAGGGCCGGAGATCCAACCGATGTTCCAAAAGTAACACTCCACAAGTCTATCCATTGCAAAAGGTAGCTTTTCAGCAAGCCCTCTACTCTTCCACCACCTGTGAGAAAGGCCAATGTTAGACGTAGTTTTAATTGACATGTTTTGATTATTTTGGTATGTGATATTATCTAGATTTGTTAGGTGTTTTGATTTGTTTGGATTGATAATGAATAGTTTTTTATGATAAATATTTCTATCTTCATATTATCATATGATATATGATTAGAAGATAATCTTATGTTTATAATAATCTTTAAGCATAATTGCTGAGAAAGTGTCCAGGTACGTTATCAAGAGTATCAAGGGAATATAAATTTGATATTGATAAGTGGCGAATCTATATCTTGAAACAGACTCATGATATATCTGCAGAATGTTCAACTATATTATAAGCGTAAGACATTATTAAGGGCGTGGGATGAATTTTGGAGAAAAAAAACACGTTGTGTTCTACTAAGTGTCCCAAAATCCTGTGAGACAAGCTGAGAAAAGTATCACGAAAATACATTCTGAGTTGAAGGTAGAATCTTAATCGTGGTACAGACTTACAAGTGAATACTGTGATTCATTCCTTGGGAGAGGAAGGTGATGTTCTTGGGGGAGAACAGACAATGGCTTTGAAGTGATTTCAAGTAAAACAGATCAAAGACGAGTGATGCTCGTCAAATGAATTTTCTGATGGTGTTCTTTGTTAAGGCGTCATGAACAAGAGTGAGTCTTGTGTGTTTTGAATAATTCCTTTATTTGATTGTAACACTTTGATACTTTAGTGAATTCATTTGAAATCTGGGCGTGGCCCCGTAGATGTAGATCTTTCAACCAAACTACGTTAAAATCTTGTGTCTTTATTTTTTATTCCGCTGCGTGCGTATCCTAGAAATAATGCTAATATAAAAAACACATAAACTAAAAATTGTCTTATATAAAATTGGAGATAATGTGTCATAATATCTGACAGTATATGCTGTAATTTTTTTAAAGTCCAAAAATGTATTCTCCACTGTTTTGTGTCCAAAAATCTGTCCCGAACTTTTTTTTTTTTTTTTTCTGTCGGGATAATTTAGGTTGAGTATTACTATGTTATCTTGCATGTTAATTTAAAAAATCATAGGTATATGGTACTACAATTATTCATTAAAAGAAATCTTTCTAATTAAATTGATTATGATTATTTTGTTATTATTTTGTACCTGGGATTGTTTTCAGATCTTGTTGTATGACCTACAATTTTTTGAAGGTAGGTGTTGAGTGATTTTTTGCAGATTGGTTATACAAAAAAATGGAGAAAGAATGGATGTCAAAGAATAGATTATCACCTGAATATGATATTGGAGTAGAGTCTTTCTTGAAATTTGCATTGAAGAACACAGAAGATCCTGATGCAATCCCTTGCCCATGTGCAAGATGTGCTAATATAAAGAAGAAAAATGTTCAAACTATAAGAGCACATTTGTACAGTAATGAGATAGATTTGACATACCACACATGGATATGGCATGAAGAAAGATGTACGAGTAAGAACTCAATGAATTTATGATAGATTAATTTGGTTCTGGCATGCAGATCACTTAGCTTCTTCCAATGACAATGGATTAAAAAAAAAGAGTGGGCCGGTTTTGCTTGATTATGAAAATGAGAATTTTAATGCTAGCAAGGCTAGTTCAGTTTCTTTTTGGGGGAGGCCCTTTTTTCTTGCTAGAATTGTGGCTGATTTTGTTTTGTTTTAAATCACAATCGCAGGTGCAATTCTGATGTAGGAGTTGATTTAAGGTCTCATGCAAATGCTCTTTGATTATATATATATATATATATATATATATATATATATATATATATATATATATATATATATATGAAGGACACACTTTTTATTTAAGTACATGCATTCATGAAATAATTTTTATGGCATGATTTAATGTTAAGGTTGAGCCAGAAAATAATTTTATGTTGGAAGTTGAAGTAGTGTGACAATTTAAGGGGGACAAGTCCCCATATGTTAAGGGTAGTTTACTACCAGTAAGAGGTGATTCGTCACCGCCGCGTACGTTGGTTTTAAGAGACTGATCAGTCGAACCATTTAAGTTTAAGGTTACACTATGGATATGACCATGCGATGTTAGAAAAAGTTATGCTCAACATTGTTTATGTATGTATTATATGATTATAATTAAGATCAAGTTTAAGCAATATTTTGAGTTATGATTCATGATTTTTAAGCATGCCCATTCATGTATATATTATGTATTAGTATTCCAGTGATTTAAATTATTTTAAATCCTTGTTATGTTAGCATGTTGGGCCTCTAGGCTCACTACACTTATATGGTGCAGGTGAGTATGTAGAGGATGATGTAGTGCCTACCGGCGGTGAGGACGTATGAGCAGACATGCAGTGATCCCCCGCGGCCGTTGTCTGAGTCATCATGAATATTTCAAGAATTTTAAACTCTGTTTCTTATTTATTACTTTTAGGTCTTTTCAGTGGTGAATTTTAGTATTATTTTCATTAAATAATTTTATTGCATGCAAACTTCTAAGTTAATTGTTTTGACGGTCTTTTTAGTAAGTTTGACTCAGATGTTCAAGTAAGAAATGTTGCATTTTATTTATGTTATTTTTAAATCTGTTTATTTTGTGCATATATGTATGGGCAAGTATGTACATGTATTTTACTTAGTATTATAAAAAAAAAAAAAATTTTCCGCATACGTTATTTTAGAATATTTGGTCGTTTCATGTAGTTTATGTGGGTTTCCTGCGTATGTTTGGATTGATACGGGTGCGTCACACTCATTTATCTTAGCACGTTTTGCTAAGAAGTATAGATTGCCGTTTTCCTTTAGACGTGTTGTTAGTGGTCTCTACTTCGATGGGTAGCGAGGTCTTAGCTAAGCGTCTAGTGGTTGGTTGCTCTTTGGATTTCGAGGGGTACCAGCTTAGTGCTAACCTGATGATCCTAGCTATGGAGGATTTCGACCACATTATTGGGATTGATCTCTTGACTACCTACAGAGCGATAGTGAATTTCTATCAGAGGTTTGTTCAATTTCGTCCTGAGGATGGTGAGGCATGGTACTTTTATGGTGAGGGAGCACGACCCCCGATGCCAGTATTTTTTGCTCTGAAAGCCCGGTGCGCTTTAGAGTCTGGCGGGGAAGACTACCTTATCTACGCCATCGATGCATCCTTGGAGGGACCAGACATCCAGGAGATACCTGTAGTCCGTGAGTTTTCCGATATGTTTTTGGAGGAGATTCCAGGCTTACCACCAGTGAGGGAGATCGAGTTTGGCATTGTGTTAATGCCAGGGACAACACCAATTTCTAGAGCTCCGTATCGTTTAGCACCTTCTGAGATGAAAGAGTTGCAGAATCAACTTCAAGATCTTCTTGATAAGGGTTATATTCGGCCGCCGAGTGTTTCGCCGTGGGGAGCCCCAGTAATTTTTGTTAAGAAGAAAGATGGGTCGATGCGTCTTTGTATAGACTTTTGACAGCTTAACCAAGCGACGGTGAAGAATAAGTATCCTCTTCCGCGGATAGATGATCTGTTCGATCAGTTACAGGGTACTTTTGTTTATTCAAAGATTGATCTACGATCGGGATATCACCAGTTGAGGGTTAGAGATGAGGATATCTTTAAGATAGCATTTCGTACGCGGTATGGTCACTACGAGTTCTTAGTGATGCCGTTTGGATTGACGAATGCTCCAGCAGTCTTCATGGATTTGATGAACAGAGTATTTCGTGACTTTCTGGATAAGTTCGTGGTAGTGTTCATCGACGATATCCTTGTGTATTCTCGCAGCATTGACGAGCACGTTTTCCATCTTCGTACAGTATTGCAGATACTGAGAGAGAGGAAGTTGTTTGCTAAGTTGAGAAAGTGTGAATTCTGGATTGATCGAGTTGTATTTCTTCGTCATGTGATTTCACGAGACGGTGTTTCCGTTGATCCTATTAAGACGGAAGCCATTTTGAACTGGTCGCGTCCGACGACAGTTTCAGAGATTCGTAGTTTTCTTGGGATGGCAGGCTACTTTTGGAGATTTGTGGAGAACTTTTCTCAGATTTCTAAGCCTTTGACGCAGCTGACGAGGAAGGATGTACCTTTCGTTTGGACGTCGGAGTGCGAAGAGAGTTTTCACGAGTTGCGGCGCCGTCTGACTACAGCTCCAGTGTTGGCTCTACCGTCTGGATCAGGTGGATTTGTAGTTCACTCTTATGCTTTTTTCCAGGGTTTTGGATGTGTGTTACCGCAGAGAGGTCATGTGATTGCTTATGCCTCTAGGAAATTGAAGATTCATGAGGAGAACTATCCCGTACACGATTTAGAGATTGCAACCATCGTCTTTGCTCTTAAGATATGGCGTAATTATTTGTACGGTGAGAAGTTAGAGATCTTCACTGACCATAAAAGTTTGAAGTACTTGTTCACTCAGGCTGAGTTGAACATGAGGAAGCATCGTTGGATGAATTTGCTAAAGGACTACGATTGTGAGATCAAGTACCATCCAGACACTTCTAATCCAGTTGCGGATGCTCTTAGCCGCAAAGTATACGTGAGTTTGCTTTGTACCAGCTCGATTTCACGAGTGGTAGAAAAGTGTTGTTCCTTGGGCTTCACTTTTCGGCATAAGAAAGAACAACAGAGAGTTCGCGTTTCGTCAGTACTTGCCGAACCAGCCTTGTATACTCGTATACGTGAGTCGCAGACCGTTGATTTGAAGACGCAGAAGTTATCCCGTTTGACTCAGGGTGGGAATACTTCTGGTTTTCATTTGCAGAATGATGGTCTGTTGTGTCTCTCTGGACGTGTGGTAGTTCCTGATGATTCCACATTACAAGAGGAGATTCTATCACAGGCTCACCGTAGTAGATTTTCTGTGCATCTAGGCAGCATGAAAATGTACAAGGATCTACGTACAAGGTTCTGGTGGAAAGAAATGAAGCGCATTGTTTATCGGTTCGTGTTTCGATGCCTTGTATGTCAGCAGGTCAAGGCAGAGTTTCGATGACCCGATGGGTTGCTTCACAACTTAGAGATTCCAGAATGGAAGTGGGAGCATGTGACAATGGACTTTGTCACCCACTTGCCTATGTCTTTCAGAAATTGTGATGCTATTTGGGTTGTTGTTGATCGATTGTCGAAGTCCGCGCATTTCTTACCTTACAATCGGGACTTTACTTTCGATCGGATGGCACGTTTATACGTGCAAGAGGTTGTTCGTCTGCATGGAATTCCGTTGAGTATTGTCATCGACAGAGATCCTAGATTTACCTCTAGGTTTTGGGGTAGCTTCCAGCGAGCTCTTAGCACTACTTTGAGTTTGAGTACAGCCTACCACCCAAGGACCGATGGGCAGAGTGAGAGGACTATTCGTACTTTTGAGGATATGCTTCAAGCTACAGTGATGGATTTTGGTCCAGCGTGGCATGACCACTTGGCATTAGTGGAGTTTGCTTATAACAACAGTTACCACAGCAGCATTGGCATGACACCATTCGAGGCCTTATACGGACGCCATTGTCGACGTACGCCTTTGTTTTGGTACGAGGTTGGCGAGCGTCAATTCGAAGGCCCACAGATGATTCAGCAAATGACCGATGCAGTGGAGATGATTTGTAAGAGGATTAAGGCAGCCCAGGATCGATTGGCTATTTACGCTAACACTCACCGCAGACCATTACATTTCGAGGCAGGTGAACATGTGTTCCTGCGAGTGTCACCTTTCCGGAAGGTGATGAGATTTGGACTCAAGGGCAAGTTGTCGCCGAGATTTATCGGTCCGTTCGAGATTCTTGAGAAAGTTGGAGACATGGCTTATCGTCTACCTTTGCCACCATATCTTTCCAGTATCCATGATGTGTTTCACGTGTCTTTGTTGAGGCAGTACGTGGCATATGAGTCACACATCTTGCATCCGAATGAGGTACAATTGGATCAGGATTTGTCCTACGTGGAGAGACCTCTCAGGATTCTTGACAGAAAGGACATGGTGCTTTGCAATAAGAGCATACCCTTGGTGATGGTGCAGTGGCAGCGCAGAGGTACATAAGAGGATACTTGGGAGCTAGTGAGCCGGATGCGAGCTGAGCATCCAGAGTTGTTTTGATGTTTTGTACTTTTCTTTGTAAGGAAGATTTTTACTTTGTAATGTCCAATCGTAATAAAGAACATTGTTTGACTTTTTGAGTTTTCCTCTAGACTTAAATTTCGAGGACGAAATTTCTTATGTGAGGAAGAATGTAGTAACCCGTATCCCAATAAAGTGATTAAGGAAATTAATCATTATTAATATTCCTAATGTTCGGACAGCCCGATGAGAAGACCGGAGGATCCGAAGACGTTCGGACGATCCGAAGTGAAGTTCGGAGGCTCCGATCGCGTTCGGACGATCCGTCGGCAGGTTCAGAAGATCCGAAGAGGGATAGGGCTTACGTCATTAATTACGTTAGCAAGGACGTCATGGATGACACATTGATGGGACTTCGGATGCCCCAAAGTAGGGATCGGATGCTCCGATCGTGTTCGGAGGCTTCGAACTGGGTTCGGACGGCCCGAACTTCGGCTATAAATAGAGGGTCCGAGAGCTCATTTCACTCGCACCTCTCTTCTCTTCTCTCTCGATTCCTAGGCCTTTTAACTCAGATCTAAGGAGATCTAGGCGTCCTATGGGGAATCCGGAAGTGGCATAGCGATCCCAACATCGTAGCGGAGCTGTGGCCTAGTTTTGAGGCAAACAACAGCAAATGGCTAACGACGGACGCATGTATAGATTTGGCTTCCTAAAAATATTTAGGAGTATAGAATAGCTTAGTTAAGGCTTTTAGATCTTATTTAATGATGCATGTATATTTTAATTGTAGACATCTTAGTGTGAACGTGTAGGCGTGGTATCTAGACCAGTGGTGCTAGGATTTGCCTGCAGTGTTCGAGGTACGTAAGTACAGACCGAGATATCCGACATGATATATATGTTTATATGTTGCATGAGTATGTGCTATATGTTTTACCATGTTTTACGGCTTTAGTACATGCATATTTTTATGGTTGACTGCATCTGGTATGATGTGAGTCATTGATAGTTTCCATCGGTGAGGGGTTAATCCTTATGGATTCGTGTCTGGGGAGACTCAGCCCCTGGTTTTTCTATCATTAAGATCGGCCACGACGGTGGGTTTTGACGCTATAGTTGATAGGAGAATATATGAGTATCCCGCGGAGTCGCTCTCTTAGCACGGTACTGTATATTCATGGTGCCCTGAGTAGACTGTTTTAACCAGTATTTTAAAGTTATTTTCTTGCTGCATATTAGTCTATATATCATTGCTTTCGTATTGAGCATTGTCGCTCACGACCCTGTGTTGGTTTCTTTTTGGATTCCTTGTGGCGGGGCAGGTTTGAGGCTGGACGGTCCAGAGGACTCGCAGCAGGGTTGAGGTTGTTACCTATTTGCAGCGAGGTTTTAGAGGTAGGGTTTATTACCCTAAGACTTTTGATTTGGTTGTATAAGAGTATTTATATACTATTTTTGTCGTCGGTTGTATTCTGCCGATTGAATTTGTTGTATTTTAAATATTTCGCTCTTTACGCTTTTAATTTTAATGCATGCGCTATTTAAACTCTGATTAGGTAGTGGATCCGGGTAGGGTCACTACATAACATCCCAATTAACTACTTTTTCACCGTAGTCTTTTACGCCATAAGACTACGGTTTAAAACCATATTCTTTTACGACAAAAGACTACGGTTTAAAACCGTAGTCTATGAACGCACTTTTAACTACGTACATAACGTTTAACATCGGTTTTACAACCCCAATTAACTACATTTTTTCACCGTAGTCTTTCAACGTTTTTGTTGTAGTGATGATAAGTTCAAGCATAATACTTTTTCGATTTAGAACTATATAATATTGAACAAAAATCTAAACTTTGGAAAAGATGCATTGCACAATTTGTAATAAATAATAATAAAAAATAAAATGGTTATATAATGATAAAATTTACTATTAATTATATATTTAATTGATTAAAATAATATTTTTAATTAAATAACTCTGAAAAAATATTAGTTATTTTATCTTAGTATTAGTTATACGGAAAATATATTTTAATATTAAATTTTATCATTATATAAGCACTTTATTATTTTTTATTATTTACTGCAAATTGTACAATATATATTCTCGAAAAAATTAAATTTTGTTTCAATAATATATAGTCTTAAATTGAAAAAGTAAGTTGGAAACACGAAGTGATTTAATAAAATAATGATAGTAAGAATTATGGGCAAAGTTTTTTCGGTGAATTTTCTACTATCACGTACGAGAGCCATGCATGTTCAAACCATAGAAACTTGACTGCAAAGAGGCACAAACGTGGATGAATTACACATATATATTGAGTTTATTTAATATTAATCAATAGATGATATCATAGTAATAGTAATATAGTAAAAAACCAATCACGAGAGCCATCAAGTTCATGCATCTACATGATGAAAGGCTCGAAAAGCAAACTTGAAATACGTTTCTTGATTTTAGGGTTCTAATTTCCATGCCCATCTCCATTCTCGTATATATACATCGACATTTTACTTAAATCCGCATCAATTTCTGCAAATTCACAATAATCTTTCTGGTGCAAATTCTTGTTCATCTTTTTCCAGGAGCTGCGTATCAAACCCCTCACATGCTCTTCTGCCTCTTTTTTGGATGCACCACTTTGATTCATGTAACATTGGATCGCTTTTGGTGTATCGCCTCTTTTCGTCTCCTCCTAGTTAATTGAATCATGATTAGGGGCGGAGCCAGAAATAGATACTAGGGGGGGGGGGGGGGGGCAATTAGAGTTTTAAACAAACCAAGCCGACTCGCGAACTTTTCAATCCGGCTCGAAAAAATATTCGATTCGGATTCGAATTTATCAAACTCGAGCCGAACTTGAACATGTTCGAACTATTAGTCGAGCCGAACTCGAGCCGAAAATATATTGTCCGAAAGCTCGCGAGCCTTTATTTAATATATATATATATAGTTATATATTATATTATATAAAATATAATAAATTTATTGAAAGTTCGCGAGCTGGGTCGTTATTTCCGAATCGAACTCGAACTCTCTATCGAATCAAACTCGAGCCAAAAATTAAAAAAAATTCGAGCTTCGAATATCTCAATTCAAACTCGAGCTCGATCTCGAATACTGAAATTTTGTTATAGTTCGGCTCGGTTCGGCTCGTTTACAGCCCCAGGGCCAATATCAAACTCGAGAAAGATCAAATATTTATTATATATAACAATAAAATTTTAAATATATTATATTAATATCAAATATTACATCAACATTTGTTGGGAAATTTAGTTTTGGTATTTACAAAAGAAAGCCAAACTACTCGAGCAACTACAAAAGGGCTAAACTGATATTCAGGAAATGATGCCAAACTACTTGAGCAACTACAAAAGGGCTAAACTGATATTCAGGAAATGATGACGTCACTATGAACAACAGATACAGTTTACATTGCAAAACTGAATCACTAAACTGAACCATCAATGACCACACTAAAGGGATACAAAGCAGTTGACCTCGCTAAACTAAATCCATCAGTTTACCCTTGCCAAACTGATTGTTTCTGGGATACAAAGTAGTTTACCTCGCTAAACTGAATCCATCAGTTTACCCTTGCCAAACTGATTGCTTCAGGTGTCCACAACAGTTTACTACCGTGCTATTTCCGGATAAGATCATTCGTACTCTGACATCTTTGCAGAAGGTAGTGCCGTGATACTAAGGGAATGTCGGCTCCAGAAATCGTTGATGATAGTGACAAATCCAACGGGAATAATTCAAATCTTATCAGAAGGACAATTCAAACTTATGACCGTTGGCAATCCAAAGGGTATAAATAGAGATCTTGATCAACATCAGAAGCATGGTAAAATACGCACTGAAAACTCTGTCATTCTTACGAGAACACGAAAAGCTCTTTACGATCAAGATTCGATCAAGGAACTCGAAGCACAAACGTTCAAAAGAATTATTCTGATCATTGAAGGGCCGATCTTTGTGCTAAGAATTTCGAGTTACATTTACTCTATTGTTATATCAGTCTAGCACTGAAACTAAGGTGTTATTCTAGGAGTTCTTGTTTAGGCAGTGTTTAAGTCCTAAATTAGATTGGGTTTGTGCAAACTACTTGTATAAATCAAAGTCTTCTATTGATATCCTTCCGACGTGGAAGAAGGGGTGACGTAGGAGTATTTGAAATCTCCGAACATCCATAAACAAGTACTCGTGTCATTTCAGTTTACTCACCATTAACACACACCCTAAACTAATATTCACTCAGTGTTTTAAATCTGCAGCTTGACATATTTCCGCACATATTTTGTTTGCCAAACTACATCCGACACTAAGATAAGTCTCGAACTCATTCATTAAACCGATTGAGTTTAATATTTCCTACTAAACTGCTTGAAAGTATATTCACACCCCTCCTGTCTAGACTTTCAACCGATCTTAACAACATTCATCATAAAAAAATATAAATATATCATTATTTATCGAATCTATTAGAATTTAAATATTCTCTTTGCAAATCACGAATATCGTCTACCACTACAAGAGAAATATATCAACTTTTCGAAAATTTGATTCTCAATATACACCAGCAAACAATCATTAATAATTTCACCTTTCATTATATTATGAAGCCTAATTATGACTATATTTCTAATATAATTACATATTTAAAAAATCAAGAAATCAATATATTTCAAAATACCAAGAATCTCTCGAGTACATGTTAGAAATAAATGAATCAAAGAAAGTTATTTTAAAAAACCCATAAACTTTGCCTATTTCTCGAACACCGTATCGTCTGGCTCCATTAGAGATGCGTGAGTTGAAGCAGCAGCTTCAGGATATGTTGGACAAGGGTTACATTCGTCCTAGTGTTTCTCCTTGGGGAGCACCTGTTCTGTTCATGAAGAAAAAGGATGGGCCTATGCGTCTGTGCATTGACTATCGCCAGTTGAATAGAGTAACAATCAAGAATAAGTATCCTTTGCCTCGTATAGATGATCTGTTTGATCAATTGCAGGGTACTTCAATTTACTCGAAGATTGATTTGAGATCTGGATATCATCAGATGAGAGTCCGAGATCAAGATATAGCCAAGACAGCATTTAGAACCAGGTACCGACATTATGAGTTCTTAGTAATGCCATTTGGGTTGACTAATACACTGGCTGTATTCATGGATCTGATGAATAGAGTATTCCGAGAATTTCTGGACAAGTTCGTCGTTGTATTTATTGATGATATATTGGTGTATTCACATGATGTGAATGAGCATGCATATCATCTGAGGCTGGTGTTGCAGACTCTAAGGGATAGACAGTTGTACGCCAAATTGAGTAAGTGCGAATTTTGGCAGGATCGGGTGGTATTTCTTGGCCACATTATATCCAAGGATGTTGTGTCTGTAGATCCGAGCAAGATTGAGGCAGTAATGAACTGGTCGCGTCCGACGACGGTAGCTGAGATCCGTAGTTTTCTGGGTCTAGTAGGATATTATCGTCGTTTTATCGCAAATTTCTCGCAGCTAGCTCGACCTTTGACACAACTTACTCGAAAGGGCGTGAATTTTGAGTGGTCCTCAGAATGTGAAGAAAATTTTTGTGAACTTCGTAGATGGTTGAGTTCTATCCTGTGTTGGCTTTACCGTCTGGGTCTGGAGGGTATGTAGTGTACACGGATGCTTCTCTTCAGGGACTGGGATGTGTCCTGACTCAAAATGGGCATGTGATTGCATACGCCTCAAGACAATTAAAAGTTCACGAAAATAACTACCCAGTGCATGATCTTGAGTAAGTAGCTATTGTATTTGCGTTGAAGATCTGGCGTCATTATCTTTATGGAAAATGATTTGAGATCTTCACAGACCACAAAAGTCTCAAGTATTTGTTTACTCAGGCAGAATTGAACATGAGACACAGACGTTGGATGGATTTGCTTAAGGATTATGACTGTGAAATTAAGTACCATCCAGGAGCTGCTAATCTCACTGCTGATGCTTTAAGTCGCAAGGTGCGAGTGTCTGCACTACAGACTTGTTCTGTGGCAAGTGCAATTGAATATTGTTGTTCTTCAGGTTATACCTTCAAGCATAAGAAAGGTATGCAGAGTATCCTGATGTTTGCGATCTTATCTGCGCCTGCTTTGTATTTTCGGATTCGAGACGCTCAGATGGCTGATCCGAAGACCCAGTGTTTGGCTTGTTTAGCCAGGGATGATAGTTCGTCTGGATTCCACTATCAGTCAGATGGTTTTCTTTATTTATCTGGACGTATTGTTGTTCCGGAGGATGATACTCTGAGGGAGAAGATTTTATCCCAGGCTCATCGTTCTAAGTTGAATATTCATCCGGGGAGCAACAAGATGTACAAGGATTTGCGTTCTAGGTTCTGGTGGAAAGGAATGAAAAGGAGTGTGTATCAATATGTTTCTAGATGTTTGGTTTGTCAGCAGGTCAAGGCAGAGCACCGATGACCTGGAGGGTTGCTTCACAGTTTACCTATTCCTGAGTGGAAATCGGAGTTGATCACGATGGACTTCGTGACCCATTTACCGGTGAGCTCGAGGAATTATGATGCTATTTGGGTTCTGGTGGACCGACTCACCAAGTTAGCACATTTCATTCCTTATAATCGGGACTACAGTTTTGACAGGATGGCACGGTTGTACATCCAGGAGATTATTCGATTGCATGGAGTGCCTGTGAGCATTGTCAGTGATCGAGACCCCAGGTTTACTTCCAGGTTTTGGGGGAGTCTTCAGCGTGCTATGGGTACTACTCTTAGCTTGAGTACAGCATATCACCCAGAGACTGACGGACAGTCAGAGCGCACGATCTTTACTCTTGAAGACATGTTGCGAGCATGTTCTATGGATTTTGTTCTAGCATGGCAAGATCAGTTTCCATTGATTGAGTTCACGTACAACAACAATTACCATCGCAGTATTGGGATGGCTCCGTTTGAAGCTTTGTACGGGCGACAATGTCGTACTCCACTGTTCTGGGAAGAGGTGGGGGAGCGACAGTGTAACGACCCATTTTTATCTTAAATGATTTTATTAGAGTTAATCGGTGATTACAGAGTTCTCAAGCCGATTTGATTTTGATCAGGGTCTTTTTTGCAAATTTTGGAAATTTCAGGGACTAAAACGCAAATAGTGTTTTTGATATATTATCTACACTTGGAATTGATTGGGAAAAGTCTTCATCTTCCTCTCCAAACCGATATCCACCATTAAAGACGCCTCAAACCCTCTTCAAGCTTTCAGAATCCAGTCCGAGCTCGATCCGGCCGTTGGAATTTATTTCTGAAGGCAGATTATCGATCACTGCAGTGAGAGCTCTGTTATATTGTAAGTTCTTCTACGATCGGATACATTCTAGTTTTTGGATGTTGTTAAAATCGTTCTAGATTCGAGTATGTTGTTCTAGACAGAGTTCTGATCGTTTATTATCTGTCGGTTTTGAATTAGAGCGACGTTCGGATTTGTTATGATTTTTGGAAGCCATTTTCGAAAATGTGGATTTTGAGATTGATGGGTTTGCTTTGTTATTGTTGTTTTGGGCATTGATATGAGGTTATATTGGTATTGAACTGCTGTCTGCGTTTCCAATTTGTTCAGTTTATAGCTGTTATGCCGTCGGTTTGAGTTTTGGGGTTTTCGAATCGTTTTTGTATTGATTGAAGCCTTGGCTTGAGAGTGATCATGGTTGTTGATCAACTCTTGTATTCGTACAGATTCGTTGGAGTTGTCGAGCCCTGTGTTAGCAGCATTGGTCGTCGAGAGTTGGACGAAGAACGGTAAAGAGACTTCATTGAACCGTTGTTTGTTGTTTAGGTTGTATAGTTGTTGATACAATCTTTTGTTGTAGCTTGTCCGAAGTTGGATCTACGACATTGAAAGGTAAAAGCAGTCATCGTAGTGGGATAGCATACTCGGGACAGTTGGTTCTCGAGTTTCCCTTTCAAATCACATATTGCATCTACACTTGTTCTAGCATGAGGAACTTGTGTCTTGTTGATTGATTTTACTTTTGACTATGTGGCTTATGTTTTATGTTTCTGTTATGCATTCATCTTGAGCCTACGTTGATTCAGCGGGCAGAACCGTCCTTTTTGTTTGGACGTTTGGGAACTATGATTGAGTGGCCTAGGTCGTAGTCGTATCGCCTAGTGCTAGCATACTCATTATGGTTGCTCAAAGTCTAGAGGAGTGAGATATGTGGCACCACCTCGATCGGGATAATCGGTGAGTCGTCCCATGATCTCATCCTCGGGATCCCAAAAGCACAGCAGCAATCATTTCATTACGTTGTTATTGATTGTGTTATTGTCTTTAAAGCATGTTTATTGTTGTATTACTTGATATGTTGCTTTTACTGGGATTATCATTCTCACCGGTTATCCGGCTGTTGCTTTGTTTTTGTATGTGTACTTGGCAACAGGAAGGGCAGGATCAAGTCAGCATAGACCTGGTTAGCGTCCAGAGCAAGAGATAGAAGTGAGACTCGTTTAGAAGTCGAATCAGCATGTCAACCTAGTTATGTTTTGCGAACATGTTTAGTCATTCGAACTTCTCGTAATTGTTTTGTAAGCAAGAATCGATGTAGGTACTACCGTATTGAATGTTTCTCTTCCCTAAACCTTACTTGTATTGTTATTGGCATGTCAAATACTTTTAATGCAAGTGTTTAGGTTTTGATTGAGCTTATTTCAGTGCCTTAACTCTTCTGGGCGAGAGGACGGCGCGGGTGCGCGGCCTCTTTGCGAGGTATGGGCGCGGGCACTCTTTCTTAGAGCGCGGGCGCGCTAGTTTTTGCGCAGCATCAGCGCAGGCGCGCTGCCTTAGGCTCGGGCGCGCTGGTTTTAGCGGAGCTTAGGCGCGGGCGCGCTGATGTCAACGCGGGCGCGCGAGCTTTGTTTTAAAAAAAAAAATTATTATTGGTTTCTTGTTTACTTATCGATTGTAGTCTGATATTAATTGATTAGAAACGAGGTCTCACATTAAGTGGTATCAGAGAGATAAGATTCTTGGTTGAACTAGAGTGAGCGGGTAGATCGAGTCTGCATGTATTGGCTCCTCGCATGTGTTGAATTATTTAAATTGTATACTTAATTCCATGCGAGCATGCTTTATTGTTGAGAATTATTTGAATTACATGGTTATGTGATTTACTTTTTATAAAGCATGATCTACTTGAGATATAACTGCTTATGTTATCGACGGGTATCCGGTTTTTCTGAGCGGTTGTAAAGAGGGCACCGGTTGTAGCGATTGAGATATCTTGTGCCCTAACCTTTATTATTCAGATAGGTCCTCGTCGAGTGATAAACAGAAACACACCGCTAGTTATCCCTGCGACTGAGCAAGCTAGCACTGAAGTTGATAAGTTGGATGCTTCAGCAACGCCTATGGCAACCTTGCTGAAGAGGTTTCAGTCGTTCAATCCGCCGTTATTGATGGGTTCAAAAAATCCAGTTGACTGCGAGAGTTGGTTGGATGATATCGATCAGCTGTTCGATTTCATTGATTACACAGATGACCGTAGAATCAGGTTAGTCATTCATCAGCTACGTGGGGTTGCTAAGAGCTGGTGGATCATGACAAAGAAAGCAATGGAGAGTAGAGGTACGAAAGTTACTTGGACTCTTTTTAAATCTGAATTTTATAAGCGGTTTTTCCCTATCTCGTATCGCAAAGATAAGGGAGCAGAGTTTGCCAATCTGAGGCAAGGGAATCTGAACATTGAACAGTACGTGGCTAAGTTCGATAGTCTGTTGCGTTTTGCACCGCTAATTGCCAGAGATGAAGAAGCTAAGGCAGATCAGTTCATCAATGGTTTGAACCCCGACGTCTTCACGTTGGTAAACACCAACAGGCCTAACAACTTTGCGGATGCCATGAATCACGCAAAGGGAGAAGAAGCAGGCTTGTGGAGGCAAAGAGGTAACCAGGTAGCACCTCAGCAAGAGAGGCAGTATCAGAACCCACCATCTCAGTATCAGAATCAGCCACCGCAGCATCAGAACCAGCAGCAAAGGTATGAAGGTGGAAACAGTGGGGGAAACAAAAAAGATCAGTACAAATCAAGTGGTAAACAGTTCAAGAGGCAGGGGAACAGTTCTTCTAGTTCCAGTGGTTCCAAGCAATTCGGTTCAAGACAGAGTTCTGGATCTTTAACCATGTACTGCAGCAAGTGTGGGGGAAGACACTCACCGGATCAGTGTGTGAGAGTCTTCGGTTCAAGACAGAGTTCTGGATCTTTAACCATGGTTATTCTGCTCATATCTTGATAGATACGGGTGCTTCCCATTCCTTTATCTCTGAGAAATTTGTGTTATTGCATGCCTTGCCTACTGAGTTGTTGCCTACAATAGTAGTTGTTACTTCACCGTTGGGTGGAAGAATTGTTTCTGTTAGACTAGTCAGGAACTGTGAACTTTGTTTTGAGAGGAATTTGTTAGAATTCGATTGTATTATGCTTGGACTGTCAGATTTTGATTGTATTGTCGGTATAGATGCTTTGATCAAGTACAGGGAAACAGTTGATTGTTTTCTGAAGGTTGTCAGGTTCAGACCTGAAATGGCAGACGAGTGGAAATTCTTTGGTAAGGGTTCTCGACCTAGAATTCCTTTGATTTCAGTGTTATCTATGACTCGTTTGTTACAGAGAGGTGCAGAAGGATTTTTGGTTTATGCGGTTGATGTACTTAAATCTAGCCCAGCTTTGGTTGACTTACCAGTGGTTAGAGATTTTGCTGATGTGTTTCCGGAAGATGTTCCTGGATTGCCACCTATTCGAGAGATCGAATTCAGCATCGATTTGGTGCCAGGTACTCAGCCTATTTCCAAAGCTCCTTATCGTATGGCACCTATTGAACTGAGGGAGTTGAAGGAGCAACTGGAAGATTTTATTTCCAAGGGATAAATCAGACCTAGTGTATCGCCTTGGGGTGCTCCTGTTCTGTTTGTTCGGAAGAAGGATGGTTCTATGTGGCTTTGTATCGATTACCGTCAGTTGAATCAGGCTACAGTTAAGAACAGGTATCCTTTACCCCTAATAGATGACCTTTTTGATCAGCTGCAGGGTTCTTCTGTCTATTCGAAGATTGATCTGAGGTCAGGCTATCACCAGCTGAGAGTGCAAGAGGAAGATGTTCCTAAGACCGCATTCAGAATGAGGTATGGTCACTTTGAGTTTATAGTCATGCCGTTTGGTTTGACTAACGCTCCAGCGGTTTTTATGGGTTTGATGAACCGTATCTTTCAGCGTTATTTAGATGAGTTTGTCATTATCTTTATCGATGATATTCTTATCTACTCGAAGAACCGTACTGACCATGCAGAGCACTTGAGGACCGTACTGCAGATTTTGCGAGTTGAGCAGTTGTTTGCCAAGTTGTCTAAATGTGAATTCTGGTTAGATCGAGTTGTCTTTCTCGGTCATATCATTTTTGGAGATGGGATTTCTGTCGATCCCAGCAAGATTGAAGCGGTTATGAATTGGCCTAGACCGACATCAGTACCTGAGATCCAAAGCTTCATGGGTTTAGCTGGTTATTATCGCCGATTCATCGAGGGTTTCTCGTCTTTTGCCAAGCCTATTACCCAGCTGACTCAGAAGAATGCGCCTTTTTTCTGGACTGCATATTGTGAGGCTAGCTTTGTTGATCTGAAGAGGAGACTGACCAGTGCTCCGATTCTTTCTATTCCGAAGGGTACTGGAGGTTTTAGAGTCTATTGTGATGCTTCTAGCCGAGGCTTGGGTTGTGTTCTTATGCAGCATAAGCATGTGGTGGCGTATGCATCGAGGCAGCTGAAACCGCACGAGACTCGTTATCCGGTTCATGATCTTGAACTAGCTGCGATCGTCTTTGCTCTGAAGATCTGGCGTCATTATCTTTATGGTGAGTCTTTCGAGATCTTTTCTGACCATAAGAGCCTTAAGTACTTGTTTTCACAAGCAGAGCTGAATATGAGACAGAGAATATGGTTAGATCTGTTGAAGGATTTCGACTGTGAAATCAAGTATAATCCGGGAAAGTTGAATGCAGTTGCAGATACCTTGAGCCGAAAGCTATGTTCTTTATATCTTTCTACTATTGGTGTTTCTCAGTTGATCGATGATTGTTGCACTTCTGGTTTAGAGTTTGAAATAGATAGGGAGACTATCAGAGTGTTTGCTATTCATGCGAGTTGTTTGTTGCAATCAGAGAAGCACAGAAGTCTGAGCCGAGCATTCAAGTTTCAGTAGAGAAAGTCAGATCTGGGCATCAGTCTGAATTCCAGGTTAGAGATGATATTTTGTTTGTGAATAACCGTATTGTTGTGCCTGATATTTCGGAGTTGAGGCAGCGTATTCTTCGAGAGGCTCATTGCAGTCGGTTTAGTATTCATCCTGGAGGTCGTAAGATGTACAACGACCTGAAGAACCAGTTCTGGTGGAAGAGAATGAAGAGCGATGTTGCGAGGTTTGTATCTCGGTGTTTGAACTGTCAGCAAGTTAAAGCAGAACGGAAGCAACCAGGAGGTCTGTTGCATAGTCTATCTGTTCCTGAATGGAAGTGGGATCACATTTCCATGGATTTCGTCACGAAGCTACCACGATCCGTTCGAGGATGCGATGCCATTTGGGTAGTGATCGACCGATTGATGAATTCTGCGTGTTTTATTCCGTACAGGATGACGTATCGTCATGATCAGATGGCTGAGTTGTATGTTAGCAATGTTGTGAGATTGCATGGTGTGCCAAAGTCGATCATTTCAGACATAGATCCTAGATTCACTTCTCACTTCTGGCACAGTCTTCAGGGGGCACTTGGTACTCGATTGCATCTGAGTACAGCTTATCATCCTCAGACCGATGGACAGTCAGAGCGAACTATCCAGACGTTACAGGATATGCTGCGAGCGGTAGTGCTAAACTTTGGCACTAGTTGGCAGGATTCTTTGCCTCTTGTCGAGTTTTCTTACAACAATAGCTTCCAAGCGAGTATCGGTATGACGCCTTTTGAGGCTTTGTATGGTAGAAAGTGCCGATCTCCGTTGTTTTGGGATGATTTGTCCGATTCACCAGATTTGGGACCGAAGATGCTTAGAGATATGGCAGAGCAGGTTAAGATCATTCAGACCAAAATGAAGTCAGCTCAGGATAGACAGGCTAAGTATGCGAATGTCAGGCGTAGACCTCTGAGTTTTGATCAGGGAGACCGAGTCTTTCTGAAGATTTCTCCATTCAAAGGCACTGTCATATTCGGTAAGAGAGGGAAGTTATCTCCGAGATTCATCGGGCCATACGAGATTCTCGAGAAGATAGGCGATCTTGCCTATAGACTTGCACTTCCTCCGTCTTTATCTGGTATTCACAATGTTTTTCACGTCTCTATGCTGCGAAAGTATCAACCAGATATTTCTCATATCCTTCAGCCTGACGAAGCCGAGTTAGACGAGACTCTGAGCTATTTTGAACGACCGATTCAGATCCTTGATCGGAAAGAAAAGCAACTCAGAACCAAGTTGATTCCGTTGGTGAAAGTGTAGTAGAGCCGTCACGGCATCGATGAAGCAACTTGGGAGACAGAATCTGACATGAGATAGCGATTTCCAGAGTTATTCGGATGACGTGAGTTCTTCTTACTGTCTTTAGTTCTTTATTCTATCTTATGAGTTGTGGTTCTTGTTGATTTCGAGGACGAAATCTATTCTTAGTGGGGAAGAATTGTAACGCCCCGTTTTTATCTTAAATGAGTTTATTAGAGTTAATCGGAGATTAAAGAGTTCTCAAGCCGATTTGATTTTGATCAGGGTCCTTTTTGCAAATTTTGGAAATTTCAGGGACTAAAACGCAAATATTGTTTTTGATATATTATCTACACTTGGAATTGATTGGGAAAAGTCTTCATCTTCCTCTCCAAACCGATATCCACCATTAGAGACTCCTCAAAACCTCTTCAAGCTTTCAGAATCCAGTCCGAGCTCGATCCGGCCGTTGGAATTTATTTCTGAAGGCAGATTATCGATCACTGCAGTGAGAGCTCTGTTATATTGTAAGTTCTTCTACGATCGGATACATTCTAGTTTTTAGATGTTGTTAGAATCGTTCTAGATTCGAGTATGTTGTTCTAGACAGAGTTCTAATCGTTTATTATCTGTCGGTTTTGAATTAGAGCGACGTTCGGATTTGTTATGATTTTTGGAAGCCATTTTTGAAAATGTGGATTTTGAGATTGATGGGTTTGCTTTGTTATTGTTGTTTTGGGCATTGATATGAGGTTATATCGGTATTGAACTGCTGTCTGCGTTTCCGATTTGTTCAGTTTATAGCCGTTATGCCGTCGGTTTGAGTTTTGGGGTTTTCGAATTGTTTTTGTATTGATTGAAGCCTTGGCTTGAGAGTGATCATGGTTGTTGATCAACTCTTGTATTCGTACAGAATCGTTGGAGTTGTCGAGCCCTGTGTTAGCAGCATTGGTCGTCGAGAGTTGGACGAAGAACGGTAAAGAGACTTCCTTGAACTGTTGTTTGTTGTTTAGGTTGTATAGTTGTTGATACAATCTTTTGTTGTAGCTTGTCCGGAGTTGGATCTACGACATTGAAAGGTAAAAGCAGTCATCGTAGCGGGATAGCATACTCGGGACAGTTGGTTCTCGAGTTTCCCTTTCAAATCACATATTGCATCTACAGTTGTTCTAGCATTAGGAACTTGTGTCTTGTTGATTGATTTTACTTTTGACTATGTGGCTTATGTTTTATGTATCTGTTATGCATTCATCTTGAGCCTACGTTGATTCAGCGGGCAGAACCACCCTTTTTGTTTGGACGTTTGGGAACTATGATTGAGTGGCCTAGGTCGTAGTCATATCGCCTAGTGCTAGCATACTCATTATGGTTGCTCAAAGTCTAGAGGAGTGAGATATGTGGCACCACCTCGATTGGGAGAGTCAGTGAGTTGTCCCATGATCTCATCCTCGGGATCCCAAAAGCACAGCAGCAATCCTTTGTTTATCAGATTTGATATCCCGGTTTAAAGACATGCATTTCATTACGTTGTTATTGATTGTGTTGTTGTCTTGAAAGCATGTTTATTGTTGTATTACTTGATATGTTGCTTTTACTAGGATTATCATTCTCACCGGTTATCCGGCTGTTGCTTTGTTTTTGTATGTGTACTTGGCAACAGGAAGGGCAGGATCAAGTCAGCATAGACCTGGTTAGCATTCAGAGCAAGAGATACAAGTGAGACTCGTTTAGAAGTCGAATCAGCATGTCAACCTAGTTATGTTTTGCGAACATGTTTAGTCATTCGAACTTCTCGTAATTGTTTTGTAAGAAAGAATCGATGTAGATACTACCGTATTGAATGTTTCTCTTCCCTAAACCTTACTTGTATTGTTATTGGCATGTCAAATACTTTTAATGCAAGTGTTTAGGTTTTGATTGAGCTTATTTCAGTGCCTTAACTCTTCTGGGCGGTTGTTGGAACGGGCGCGCGGCCTCTTTGCGAGGTATGGGCGCGGGCGCTCTTTCTTAGAGCGCGGGCGCGCTGCCTTAGGCGCGGGCGCGCTGGTTTTAGCGGAGCTTAGGTGCGGGCGCGCTAATGTCAGCGCGGGCGCGCGAGCTTTATTTTAAATAAAAAAATTTATTATTGGTTTCTTGTTTACTTATCGATTGTTGTCTGATATTAGTTGATTAGAAACGAGGTCTCACAGACAGGTTGAGGGACCAGATTTAGTTCAGCAGGCTATTGATATTGTTGTACAGATCAAGAAGAGAATTAAGGTTACGCAGGATCGATAGGCTAGCTATGCAAATGTTAAGCGCAGACCTTTGCAGTTTGAGATGGGCGAGAAAGTATTCTTAAAAGTCTCGCCATTTCGAAGGATTTTGAGATTCGGTTTCAAGGGTAAGCTATCTCCTAGGTACATTGGTCCATTCGAGATTCTGGAAAGTGTTGGAGATCTGGACAGGTTGCCGTTACCACCGTATTTGTCAAGTATCCACGACGTGTTCCATGTTTCACTATTGCGATGGTATGTGGCAGATGAGTCTCATATCTTACAGTCGTCTGAAGTACAGTTGGAATCGGATTTTACCTGGATAAGGTGTGTTACGCAACAAAACTATTCCTCTTGTTCTAGTTCAGTGGCAGCGCCGAGGCACTGAGGTGGCCACTTAGGAACTTGAGATTCGTATGCGTACAGATTATCCAGAGTTATTTTGAATTATCGTATTTTTAGATTGTAACTTGTAAAATGAATCAGTTTGAATAAAAGATGTTTATTCAGTATTTTACTGCATTCAATACTTAAGATTGTTCGAGGATGAAATATCTTAAGTAGGGAGAGAATGTAGTAGCCCGGTTCCATTTTACAAGATTAAGTGATTTTAAACATGTTAGAAAATGACATATATTTTTAAAAGTGTCAAAACATATTTAAGGAGTCCTTATTTGGTAAAAATAAGTGGAAAATCAAATCCGGAACGTCCAAAAATGGTGGGGTAGGTCCAAGGGGTCCAAAAATGACTTCGAAAGGACCAAAACAGTTCGGAGCACACGGACCACTTCGGGCCCTCCGAACCACTTCGGGCCATCCGAACCCGAGTTCGGACGTTCGAACTCCGCAGGGTCCAGGTGTCTAAATGGCTTGTACAAGTGGCAATTCGGACCGTCCGAACCCAGTTCGGACCGCCCGAACTCCACCTATAAATAGGCCTTTCGAAATTCAGAATTTTCACACCAATTTCCAACTTCTCTCTCGGTCTTAAGTGTATTCTAGGGGTTTTGGGGTGTTTCCAGCCTTCCTAGGCTTGGTCTGGAGGTTGGCCAGGCGCTCCGGGGTTGCGGCGGAGCAGTGCCCAAGTTCTGGGGCAGTCGTCATCAGCGGGCTGACGACGGACGCAGGTATAGCTCTGGATCCTTATAGTAAATAGGGAGTATGCTATAGCGTAGTTAAGGCTTTTAGAATAAGATTATAATGCATGAGTACTTTGTTGGAACACGTGTTCTCTGATCACACGGATGTGATACCCAGAGCAGCGAAAGTTAAAAAATTTTATTTTTTGATATGGAACGATTCCATATCGTGGGTCAAATCCAAATGATTAAAATCTTGCAAGTAAAAATAAAAAATCACAATTAAATATTTTTATCTCTTCAAGCAATGGCTTGATTAGTGGACTCCAACAGATTTAATCTGCTCTTGTTGTAAATCCCAGGAACTGATGACTTGCTCGATCAATCTCCGGAATCAGGTCCACGAATAAAAAACAGAAACCCTCTGATTGATTGCACTAGAAATCAATCAGATTTTTATCGATGAGATTAAACAGATTTGATCTGTCAATTCAGAAAGTGATTTTTAAGAAAAAATTTTCTCAAAAAGGAGAGAGGAGAATTCGAAATTCCTCTTATAATATAAAGTGTGATTTTCGAAAATTGCTTGATCAAAAATTGTTATTTTCGAAACCTACACACACATATATATATATATATATATATATATAATTTTTAAACTGGATTAAGTTATAACTCTATTAGGACACTAACTCCTTAGGGCCCATAGTCCATAACTTAAGCCCAAAAAGCCAAGCCTGTTATTATAGAAATTAATATAAAATTCATCATGACTCTGATTGATAAACCGATTTCACCAATGTGCACAGAAACCATTTCTGCACCTTTTAAAGTCAAGATAATTTTTCTGAATCCAAATTCAGTGATTTCCAAAAATGCCCATCCCTATGTCATTTTAGGAAATTCCACTCCCTTTAGTTAAGAAGTCCAACTTCTCTTTCATTAAATTTAACTCTTTAAATTTAACTATCTCAACGGGAATTAGTAATCCATTACTTGTGTGACCCTCAATGGTTCAAGGATACAGCTAGCCGTGGGCTCACAACTCCTTGTGACTCGGAACAACAATTTCCGACTTACCCATCGAATCATGGTAAGAGCGCCTAGCAACATCACCCCATGATTCCCTAGGTATCACTGATAGTTCCTGCAAGAACCAGTAGGTTTTGGTTAGCGTACAGTACGGTCCCTTCATCCATATATCCCAATCGAATCAACAACCATTGGTACATCGAGAGTCATTCGAGATTCGATAACTATGCAATGCATCTGGAAGATCAAACAGTGACATCGCATGTGCTACTAGGAAACCAAGTAACCTAAAGCACATCATGTACTCTGGCCAGAGATTTTTCACACTAATATCTCCTCAGATCGCATAGGATATCACACTCGCAAGCATGTGGTGAATCGTTGACAACAAGGCATCGACTCCTATATGTGTCGTAAGTGTACCCAATCCCGACACCTGATGACCCCTTAGAGTTGGTAAATGAGTCAAAGTACAGTACTAGCATATAGAGTCTCAATGATGTTTCAAGTAGTAAGGACTAATGGTGTACAACCAAAACCGCGGACTTATCCACTCAAATAATAATAACCACTTAGAAAGTCCGAATAGGGTAGTTTGATCATCCATCATATGAATATCCATTTGCATGCTTTGAACATCTCCATGTTCATTACCAATGAAACGTGGTACTTGGCATCACAAATGCTAGTCTCAATCTCGAGCGATCCTTATCCTTATTAGCGGATGGCTCAATTGACTAGGAACTGTTTAGAATATACAGTGACTATAAGATGTGTTTCATAATAGTGATCTCTCTTTATTCACTATCTCATCTTACTTACACTATAGTATATTCAAGGTATTTATCAAAACAACAATAGTATATCACAATATAACAATATGAAGAAAGATAAAGAAAATTCCATTAATGAATGTAAATTATATTAAACAAAGATTTTTTATACATAGAGTCATAAAATCCTTAGCCACAAGTTGGCTAACCGGGCACCCACTTGTTCAATCTCCCACTTGCCCTAAAGCCAACTAGTCATACTACTTAATCCCATTGCTTCGCGATGTTTGTGAAACAATGGTCCTGGCAAGAGCTTAGTAAGTGGATCAGCGATATTGTCTGTAGAGGCCACTCTCTCGACAGTGATGTCCCCTCTTTCCACAATCTCCCGGATGATGTGGTATTTCCTCAGTATGTGTTTGGATCTTTGATGAGACCTTGGTTCCTTTGCCTGAGCAACGGCACCGGTGTTGTCGCAGTATACCGGGACTGAACCAACAGCTTCAGGAATTACGCCCAACTCTTGGACGAAATTCCTCATCCAAACGGCCTCTTTAGCAGCAGCTGATGCTGCAATGTATTCTATCTCAGTGGTGGAATCCGCTGTGGTGTCCTGCTTGGAACTCTTCCAAGAGACAGCACCACCATTGAGCATGAATACAAATCCAAAGGTTGACTTCGAGTCATCCACGTCACTTTGGAAGCTAGAGTCGGTATAGCCTTCCAATTTCAACTCTCTTCCTCCATAAATCATGAATATATTCTTAGTCCTTCTCAAGTACTTGAGAATATCCTTCACGGCTTTCCAATGTATTTGACCGGGGTTGGCCTGATATCTGCTCGTGACACTCAGAGCAAAGGCTACATCCGATCTGGTAGATATCATCCCATACATAATACTACCTATGGCTGACGCATATGGTATGTGTGTCATTTTCTCTATCTCTTCGTCAGTCTTGGGACACATAGACTTGGATAGAGAAACTCCATGACACATAGGTAGATGTCCTCTCTTGGACTCATCCATTGAAAACCTTTTCAATATAGTGTCGATGTAGGTTTCTTGAGTGAGTCCTATCATTCTCTTAGATCTATCTCTATAGATCTGTATCCCTAGAATATAGGAGGCCTCACCCAAATCCTTCATCCAGAATCTACCTGATAACCATATCTTTGTTGACTGCAACATCCCTACGTCATTCCCAATGAGTAGGATGTCATCAACATAAAGCACTAAGAATGTCACCGCATCCTTAACTACTTTCTTGTACACGCACGGTTCCTCCGGGTTTTTGATGAAACCAAAGTCCTTTATTGTTTCATCAAATTTCTGGTTTCAACTTCTTGATGTTTGTTTGAGACCATATATTGATCTCTGAAGCTTGCATACCTTATGCTCGCTTCCCATAGATGTGAATCCCTCAGGCTGCATCATATAGATCTCTTCCTTAATGTTTCCATTAAGGAATGCAGTCTTCACATCCATTTGTCATATCTCATAGTCATACCAAGCTGCTATGGCAATAAGGATTCTTATGGACTTGAACATTGCAACTGGTGAAAAGGTTTCATCATAGTCAACTCCTTGTCTTTGAGTATAACCTTTTGCCACCAATCATGCCTTGAAGGTCAATACCTTAATATCAGGCCCAAGTTTTCTCTTGTAGATCCATTTACACCCTATTGGAACAATTCCATCGGGAGGATCTACTAAAGACCAAACTTGGTTTGTATGCATCGAGTCTATTTCCGACTGCATAGCTTCAAGCCATAAATTCGAATCCGCATCAGAAATTTCTTCCTTGAAGTTTCTTGAATCACATCCAATGGCGGGTTCACTTTGATCCCCTTCAAGAAGAAGACCATATCGAATATGAGGTCTAGAAGTCCTCTCGGATCTCCTAGGTGTAGGCATGTCCACTGAAGGTTCTTGAGGTGTGGGATCGTTATTTTGTATCTCGGGTTCTTCTCGAATTTCTTTGAGTTCCATCATCTTGCCTTTCTTATCTAATAAGAACTCCTTCTCCATGAAGGTGGCATTCCTCGAAACAAACACTTTTGTTTCAGTAGGATGATAGAAATAATATTCGATTGAATTCTTTGGATATCCTAAAAAATAACATAAGGTGGATCGACTATCTAACTTATCTCCCACTGTCTGCTTCACGTAAGCAGGACATCCCCAAATCCTCAAGTATGAATACTTAGGAGTTTTGCCATTCCATAACTCGTATGGAGTTTTATTCACTGCTTTGGTGTGAATATTGTTCAACAACAATACCGCCGTTTCAAGTGCATAGCCCCAAAACGAAGGAGGGAGCTCAGTGAAGCTCATCATAGATCGAACCATGTCCAACAAAGTTCGATTGCGACGCTCCGAGACACCATTCAGCTGAGGTGTCATAGGAGGAGTCCACTGAGAGAGAATCTCATTCTCTTTTAGATAGCTCAAAAACTCGGTACATAAGTATTCTCCACCTCGATCCAATCGAAGTGCTTTAATACTTCTACCTTGTTTGTTTTCTACTTTAGCCTTGAATTCTTTGAACTTTTCAAATGATTCAGACTTATATTTCATTAAATATAAATACCCATACCTAGAATAATCATCAGTAAAGGTAATGAAGTAGGTGTGATCAAATTTAGTACCGATACTAAATGGTCCGCAAACATCTGTATGGATCAAATCCAACAGATTTTGACTACACTCAGACTTTCCTTTGAAAGGAGATTTAGTCATTTTTCCTTTTAGGCAGGACTCACAAGTAGGTAAAGAGTTAATATCAGACATATCAAACATGCCCTCTCCCACTAGCTTGTTCATCCTCCTTGAGGAAATATGACCTAGCCTAGCATGCCAAAGGTTTGCCGGGTTTTGACTATCGTTTTTCCTTTTATTTGTTGTTACCGGTTTATCAACATAATTAATTGGAACGTTTTTTAATTTTAAGTTATATAGATCGCTTTCAAGTTGTCCATTTCCAATCAAACATTCATTCTTGTAAATATGTCAAATCTCATTCACAAAATTACAAGAAAAATCATCTCTATCAAGCATAGAAACAGAAATAATGTTTTTAACTAAATCTTTGGCTTCAACTCTGGAACCATTTCCGAGCCTCAGCTGGGTCTCACCCATCCTAAGCTTACGACTTCTTGTCATCACCTGCAAATCATTGCAAATGTGAGATCCACATCCGGTATCCAATACCCAAGAAGTAGTATTAAGTGAAACATTTATTTCAATGTAAAACATATCCTTTGCAGTTCGCAACTGCTCGAGGTATTCCTTGCAGTTACGTTTCCAATGACCGGGTTTCTTGCAGTGATGGAAAACATCTCCATATATGTTCACGTATGAAGCTTTTGTCTTGCCCTTCATCTTTGGTACAATTTTCTTGGGTGGGGTAGAACGTTTTTTACCCTTTCCACTTGGCCCCTTCTTGGAGTAAGAAGAGGAGCCAACCAAGAGTACCGGTTTTTCCTTCTTTAATTTGTCCTCATAAGACACAAGCATATTGACCATCTCTTCAAGGGTGGCCTCTATCTTGTTCATATTGAAGTTCACCACAAATCTGTCAAACGACGAAGGAAGTGAAAAAAGCAATAAGTCCGTATTCAATTCATGCTCCAATGTCAAATCGAGTGTTACCAACTTTTCAATTAGCCCAATCATGTGTACCCCATGCTCACGGACAAAAGTCTCATCTCGCATGCGGCATGTCATGAGCTCTTTGACGGTAGCATACCTCTCCGACCTTAACTGAGCTCCAAAAAGTTCCTTGAGGTGCATGTGTATGTCAGCAGCATTCACGGCATACTCAAATCGCCTCTGGAGTTCATCAGACATTGAAGCTTGCATATAGCATTTAGCCTTGATATCATGGTCCCACCATTGATCAAGTTTTGCCAATTCTTCCGGACTTATATTAGCCGGTGCTTCCTTTGGAGGATTCTTTTCTAACACGTAGAAAATTTTCTCCGAGTTTAGAACAATCTTTAATTTACGGAACCATTCCGTATAGTTTGCGCCAGTCAATTTGTTTTGTTCGAGAATTGAGTATAGTGGATTGCGCGAATTCATTGTAATGAAATACTGAAAAGAAACAGACAATAATCAGTGATTATTTAATTAATTTACTAAGACATAAAATATGGCGAGATTTAATTTTATGAATTTCACTCCCACTATTTTAACGATTTCACTACCCTCTAGTGAAAACGGGAAACTTGTTTCTTTAGTGGAAACATGGAGTCCAATTGACAAACTATAGTCCCGAATAATATCAGCCAACCATAATTTTCAAAAGGTAGAGCCCAATTGCTTCCAAAGCAATCCCCATTTGTTTACCTCATGTCCAATAAGGGCCCAATAATATGACGTCGTTTATTGTGACATGTCAAGATAACCCATCAATATTAAGTTGCGATGGACGGTCGCCATGTGGATCCCCAATAATATGAGCCAATCCCATGAGAGTTCCACCCAACTTACAACATGTGTTGATCCAATGTACAGCTTTCCGACGAACGGGCCCCCCTAATAATATGAGCCGGACAGTGCCCGCGGGTATCATCTCATACATTGATCGTTGATGGAAGGTAGAAACATTTAAACAATATTTAAATTTCCTTTTGTTAATCTTGATATCAATTTTAAATCATATTTAAAATGAGGGATTTTTAATTTTAAAAAATTCGTCTCATCAATCAACATTTGTATGTTTGCGGGATTCATGCAATTTAGTTCTAAACATGCATACAACTATAATATCAAATATTATATTTAGGATGATCGACTCCAATACTAATCGACCCGTGGTTTTCAATCACGAGTCTAAGTCCAATCCTAGGTGATATGCAAGTATGCAATGCAATCCTATTACATTGAGCTTTCAATTTACATTTCTTCGGTCTTTATTGTCTGTTGGGCCCACCTTTGTCTTCAAATCTTTATCTCCCACTAAGTCTAATAAATTTACAATAATTTTCGATGACAAGTAGGGGATACATATTTAAGGGTGAGAACGGGCCATAAACCAGCCCCACTTTTTATTACAAATGACAATTCAAATTGGTCCATATACGAAGCCCATTAATAAAACTCAACAACAATAAAACCAAATGTAAACAACCTAACATACACCTACAATATTGGTCATGGCAATCGATCATCCTTTTATCCAATAATTAATTCAATAATTAAATAATTGGATAACATGCAATGGCATCATAATTAAAAAGATAAAATCAAATTTTATCTTATCCTTTCATAAGATCATATCTTATCATCAATTGTACCAAAATAATTAATTTTATAAAATCTAATTTAACGGATAAAATTTATAAATTTTCAAAAAAATTCAAATTTATCCAAAAATCAATTTTAAAAATTTCGGACTCAAACAATTTGATCCGACGCCTCGTGGACCAATCAAAAACAATTTTCGATCGGACCAAAAACTAAAATTTCAAAAATTTCAAATTCTTAAAAAATTAAAATTTTAATTTTTTTTCATACTGCCTGGGACATTTTCGGGCAGCCCCGCCTCCATGTGGGACAGGGCTGCCCACGTGGAGGTAGGCAGCGATCAAGTCGCTGCTCTGGGCAGCGATCTAATCGCTGTCCGTGATGCCCTGTTTCCTTCAAAATTTTAATTTAAAAATTCGTTTTGTTTTCAAAAAAAAACGAGGCTAAAAATTTTGTACAATCGATTAATTTTAATCGTTTGATCAAAGAACAACCTGGCTCTGATACCACTGTTGGAACACGTGTTCTCTGATCACACGGATGTGATACCCGGAGCAACGGAAGTTAAAAAATTTTATTTTTCGATATGGAATGATTCCATATCGTGGGTATCAAATCCAAACGATTAAAATCTTGCAAGTAAAAATAAAAAATCACAATTAAATATTTTTACCTCTTCAAGCAATGGCTTGATTAGTGGACTCCAACAGATTTAATATGCTCTTGTTGTAAATCCCGGGAACTGATGACTTGCTCGATCAATCTCCGGAATCAGGTCCACGAATAGAAAATAGAAACCCTCTGATTGATTGCACTAGAAATCAATTAGATGTTTATCGATGAGATTAAACAAATTTGATCTGTCAATTCAGAAAGTGATTAAGCCTGTTATTATAGAAATTAATATAAAATTCATCATGACTCTGATTGATAAACCGATTTCACCAATGTGCACAGAAACCATTTCTGCACCTTTTAAAGTCAAGATAATTTTTCTGAATCCGAATTCAGTGATTTCCAAAAATGCACATCCCTATGTCATTTTAGGAAATTCCACTCCCTTTAGTTAAGAAGTCCAACTTCTCTTTCATTAAATTTAACTCTTTAAATTTAACTATCTCAACGGGGATTAGTAATCCATTACTTGCGTGACCCTCAATGGCTCAGGGATACAGCTAGCCGTGGGCTCACAACTCCTTGTGACTCGAAACAACAATTTTCGACTTACCCATCGAATCATGGTAAGAGCGCCTAGTAACATCGCCCCATGATTTCCTAGGTATCACTGATAGTGCCTGCAAGAATCAATAGGTTTTGGTTAGCATACAGTACGGTCCCTTCATCCATATATCCCGATCGAATCAACAATCATTGGTACATCAAGATTCGTTCGAGATTCGATAACTATGCAATGCATCTTGAAGATCAAACAGCGACATCGCATGTGCTACTAGGAAACCAAGTAACCTAAAGCACATCATGTACTCTGGCCAGAGATTTGTCACACTAATATCTCCTCAGATCGCATAGGATATCCACACTTGTAAGCATGTGGTGAATCCTTGATAACAAAGCATCGACTCCTATATGTGTCATAACTGTACCCAATCCCGACACCTGATGACCCCTTAGAGTCGGTAAACGAGTCAAAGTACAGTACTAGCATATAGAGTCTCAATGATATTTCAAGTAGTAAGGACTAATGGTGTACAACCAAAACCGCGGACTTATCCACTCAAATAATAATAACCACTTGGAAAGTCCGAATAGGGTAGTTCGATCATCCATCATATGAATATCCATTTGCATGCTTTGAACATCTCCATGTTCATTACCAATGAAACGTGATACTTGGCATCACAAATGCTAGTCTCAATCTCGAGCGATCTTTATCCTTATTAACGGACGGCTCAATTGACTAGGAACTGTTTAGAATATACAGTGACTATAAGATGTGTTTCATAATAGTGATCTCTCTTTATTCACTATCTCATCTTACTTACACTATAGTATATTCAAGGTCTTTATCAAAATAACAATAGTATATCACAATATAACAATATGAAGAAAGATAAAGAAAATGTCATTAATGAATGTAAATTATATTAAATAAAGATTGTTTATACATAGAGTCACAAAATTCCTTAGCCACAAGTTGGCTAACCGGACACCCACTCTTTCATACTTTGCATTGTAGTGCGGATTATAGGCTTGGACATAGTGCTGGTCTAGCTTGCCTAGTTTATGAGGTACGGAAGTATTATTCGAGATATCCAAATTGAGTATGCATGTATTATGTGTTTGCATGGATTATGTGATTGCATGTTTTATATGCCTTTATATATACAGCATGTCATGACTGTATGTTGCATACATGAGCATATTGAACCTTTATCTTAGAGGTATCCTGTAGTAGGGCGCTCACCCTACGAGTTTGTGTGGATGGTTGGATATGTAAGTCTTGTGTTAGGTCACCTTTATGGTTGGACACTTGTACTAGTATCAGGTCACCATTATCCACATGGTATATGAGCCACTTCCTGATGCGATGGCGCAGCGTGCTATATACCTTAGGTCTAGTCTATGAGCTAGTTTCTTGACCTGAGAGTCTTGGTACCCTGTACACTTGCATACATGCACACATAACACCGTATACTTATACTCTCGTACTGAGCTTATCATGCTCACGTCCCGTACTTTGTTGTATCTGGACACCCTATTCCATGGGGCAGGTCTGCGGTTGGACGATGCGGGTGGTTCCAGGAGAGCTTAGGCGATGGAGGACCAGCAGGGTTATTGTCTAGGCTTTTGTTTTCTGATGTATTTGGGTTAATACACTGGTTTATTCGATATGGTTGTAAACAATATTTTATTGTTGTTTAAGTTTTCCGCTGTTTAATTTTTTATTTATTTAGTTAAGTTAAATGCATGCTTTGATCACGGTGCGTGTCAGTACAATAGGATTTCCAGAATGATCTCGAATAATACCGCCAATGTCAGACTCTCCATCCCCTTTGTAGCAGCCATCTGTATTATGTTTGTACCAACTAGTCGGAGGTAGAAGCCAGCGTACCACTCGACAAGAAAATGATCGGGTGAAACAAGGACGGAACCTCAACTGGTTGGAAATATGGCCGATACCTCTCCAATGTTCAGTCTTCAAAATACCTGCATCTATCAAGATATGACAAATAACGAAATCTGATAAGTTGACTCATGAGATAGAATGTTTGAACCTGATCTTTGTATTATTAGAAATCATTCTTGAATCAACAAAACACATGCATCAGCTAATGTGTGGATTGATCTAGAGATTTCTTGACAAACCTAGGTAGGGCTGTCAGATGGACTAATTCATGGTGGAACGGGCCGGTCCTCCAAAAACCAATCATTTGATCGGTCAAGGATGGGCCGGCCCACCATCCCGATAGACTGAAAATCTCCAACCCAATGTGAGTTGCGAGTTAGGCCCGCCTTTAGTTGGGTACCCAACAACTTAAACTGTGTGGTGGGCGGCCAATCGGACGTGCCCAACCCAAATTGACGGCTCTAAATCTAGCTAGTATGTGGAAGTTTGATGATTTGAAGATCCAGCTCGATATAAGAACAGACTAGCTTGATTTCTAGAAATAGCTCGACTTACGAATCTGTTAAATATCTTATCTAAAGAAAGTCTAGCAGGTCCACCCAGCAGACCAACTAGCTAGCTAGATTCTTGAATGAAATACGATAATCCAAATTGAGTTTGGGACATCTAGTTTGATACATGTGATTACAAAAAATCAACAGTTGGTTCCTAAAACAGCTTGATACTGTTTTTTTATTACCTATAACCAAAACTGAATTTTACCCTAACATATTTAAATGTCCTGATCAAGTTTCATAAAATCAATCATCATATTAAAGAAAGGTTCGAGAGCTAAAAATAATTAATTTAATTGCAATATACATTATATATCATATATATTTATATACACACGCACACATATATATCCTTTAAATAGAGAGCCAAATATGATATAAAATTTACATGCAAATACTGGTATAATTCAAGACGACTCTATTTACACTGGGAACATTGAAGTCTCAGTATTGTTTTAATTTAAGGCAATCATATGAACATCTCACTATAAAATAAAAAATCATGTGTAGTCCACTAGTACTTTTTTATCGTATTATGAGATAATGTTCATATACACAAATAAGTTTGATAAAAAAAAATATAGAGAGAGAGTAGAACTCCAAAAATCTATTACATCCATTCTCTTTGTTTTCTGCCATGTGTTGGCAAAACTTGAGAAGAGTTAGGCCCACGCTAAAAGAAACAACTTTTCGTCGAACACATACAAAATGAATTAAGAGAAAGGAAGATAAAGTTCCTTGTATATGGGTGTCAATATCATCTTATATTTATTGTAGTTGATAATAAAATTTTGATGTTTTCGTAATTGTATAATTCTAATTAAAAAAAGATTATAAAAAAAAAATAAAAGGTATGAGAGAATTATACAAATTTTACTCGATTTTTTTGATTAAAAATATTGAATATTTATTTTTTAAAAAATAAATAGGAAATTAACTTTATGTCTAAATTTTTTGATGATGTTGAAATTTTTGAAATTTATCAAAGAGATTAACCACCATCACGAAAAAGTAGACATTGAGGACTAATATTCTTTTGACTATATTTGGTCCATGTATCATTTTCCTTCTTGTGTTGGGATCGGTTGTTTGTATAAGTGAGGGTGAATATAAACTCTTTAAGACATTTTGAAGATTTTTGCTGATATAATTAACGGTCTTGATAGGGTTAGCTAATCAAGATAATTTTTCGCAGTCCTAAAAACAGTTGGAATACAAAGTAGTGCGGATCAACGGTCCAGTATTTTTATGACTCTTTATAATTAGCAAGTTCAATAAGATAAATATGAGCAGTTAAGTAAATAACACAAGATATGTGGAAGTTTACACGCGAAGCCCTTCTACGTCTCTCCTTCTTTCACTTAGAAAAAAATGCACTAAAAAACTTTGGTTTATACAAATCTTTGTGTATACAACTCACTCCAATCATAAGACTTATCTCTTTCATAGACTAGAACGCCTAGCTAAAAACTGGTTAAGACAATAAATCTTAAAACCAACACAAATACAATAATGAATAAATCCTTAGATTCAAACCAGCGAGCAACTCCTTCAATGGTTTAAGATGAACGGTTGACTCGAAGCCCTTATTGATCCTTGAAGATCTGATTAATATGATGATAAGAGTGGGCAACTTGAGACTTGAGAGTTCTAAGAATGCAGGCTTGTGATTTTTAATAAGTGTAAATTATTTGTTGTGTTCTTGTATCACTTTATATCATCTATATATTGGCAGCAGGGCTAACGTTCAATTGTACTCTTCATTAAATACGAGAAGTAAAGATGTCTTATTTCATTTTTACTATTTGTACCTTCTCATAAATGCGAAATGAAACCCTTTTCCAACATGGATGAGAGCGGTTGCATCAACTGTAAAAGTAGACTTCTCACATATACTACTTTTGGCAAAGATTTAAATTATGTTTTTTGTGCATTTATGACGATCAATTTGTCAGCTCTTGAAGAACGTGAAGAGTGACTTCACTTGCAAGAATATTGAAGTAGATTTATCAGCTCAATGACAATATCTTCAATGATAAGTGGTTTGAGATATTATGGCCAGTCGACAGAATGTCAGCGGTTTAAAGCCTTTAGATATACTTTGAGCATTTGTCTTGTTTGAGCAGTTCAATCCTTCTAAACTATTGACAAACATGAATGGTTCCAGAATTTGTCTTAGACTGGCTATACTGACTTGATCTCTCTTGAGTGGTTTCTGAACTGGTAGAACTAGTTTGAGCTTGTGAACCATTAAGCATTTGACAGCTTTGAGTGTGCCGGTGAGGAAAATACAAGTATAAAGGCAGTTCCTATAACAATGAGTTGTTGTTTGTTATCACCAAAATTAAGATATCCAACATCTTGAGTCTAGAAACTTTATTATATTTTTAGAAAAAGCAATTAAATCAATTAAGTCGGACTAGCTATCAAGTTTCATTCAAAAGTTGAATAAAAATAGTTAATTTAAGCAATATACATTATAGAGATATTATATTATGGACGTTTGTTTGTGTGCATTTCATGAGCAGTACGAGCATTTTTTGTAATGTATTAAATTCTTTCATAATGTTCAAATGAACATCTTCCAGTGCCCATAAAATGCCCACAACAAATGTTTAGAATATCAAAATTAATACATTATAGAGCTTATATTTATATACATGCACACGAACACACACATATATCCCTTGAATAGAGAATGAAATATGATCTACGCTTTTATCAACCACTTGTATAATTCATAGTTAGCTTATGCTTCCTTCTAAAAATCTATTACATATATCAATTCTGCTTTTGGGGGGCGGGAGTGCTTGGTCGCTGGGGTTTCCTTTTCCTCAACCAATTCGGTTGTGTTAGCCTTGGTCTAACATTTTGTTATGAACTGGCTGGACAAAGATGGATTGAAGGTCAGATAGATTGGAGTGAAAGTGGCACAGGACCTTCGATCAGGGGAATACTACGAAAGATCCTACCCCTATTGCAGCTATACTAGCTAGAACAGAACTCAGTGGAGAATATACTATACATTAGAAGTACACCTTCTTTCGACATAAAAAATTCTTTCAATAATTCCGAGCCTAATCTTTCAAAAAATAACGTACCCTGCTTTTGTGTTTCAAAGGCAAAGTTCAAGAAAAATTTTCTATCGTGGGGCGCATCGAAGGAGCGGAGAATGAATCAATCATGCTTTTTGTTCCCCTAGCTCCTGTTGTTAGGACGAATTCATTAACTAGGTAGAGTCTAGTCTCTAGAACTGAAAAGAAAGGTAAATCAGGCTATGGCATTAGTAGAAAATCGTTTTCCAAGGATTTCGGTTATTTATAAATATGAAAATTCAAATAACCTGGTTAAGGACACAACCATCGTCCGAACCATCTGCTACCAAGTTTTTCAGACACATATGAAATTGCGTTAAAATCACCTGAAAACATCCATGGACCTTGTATGTCTTAGGACAGTAATATAATTGAAGTTTTCCCCAAAGAAGCCGAGGACGGAAACGGCAAAAAGAAGTACGGAACAACTCTCAGAAATCTGCCTTACCACCTCACAAACAAAACATCTCATGTGAACCTCCAAGTTGTAAACCACGTTTTAATAGAATCAACCTAGCTAGCGGCGCATAAACTATGTTCGTCAACCAAGTTTGTTCAGTGCTCGTAAGCTAATTAGTTAGTGGGGAAAAAGAGGGTCGGGATTCCTAAGAATTAGGCGAAATGTTTGATCCTGAACGAAAGCTAGAGTCAAAATATCAATCATAAGAGAAGAAAGCTCTTAGCCTAAGGCAGATTCGACGGTATGCGGCTATCCAACGTCGAATCATCTAGTTGCTCTTACTTTTTACTTGTCTTGCTTTGTCGGGATTCCCTTAGTGTTTTATTTTCTGTGATGACATTAGAAAAATTTTAGAAGAATTATAAGGGTTACACTAGTAAAACAACTTTTCATATAATTTTACTTTATTCCATGTACTATCTCTAGTTTTGTGAGTAGGTCTCTCGTGAAACGGTTTCACGGATATTTTTCCGTGAAACATATAACTATGTCCATATTTATAATAATAATATTTTTGACATAAAAATAATATTTTTTCATGGTTGACCAAAATAGAAGATCTATCTCATAAAATTGTCACATGAGACCATCTAACAAGAGTTTTTGTTTCCCTAGTTACAACCTGATTCGGAAATTGTGAGCACAAAGTGAATAGTTTTAATCTTAAGTAAGTAAAAGTAGACCTGGCCAAGGGCCGGGTCTAACCCGGTGTAGTGACCCATATCCATAATTAACGATTAATAAGTATATTAATCATGTGATCATGTTTTGCATTGTTAATACATGATTAAGGAAGTTTCGGATGGATTAACGAACTTCAGAATGGATTCAGAATGATCGAAAATGACCCAAAGGGTGACCAAGTACGGAAGCAACGTTCTGGTAGCTGATGTCATCTGTGACGTCAGCAAGATGACATCATTGCTTACGCACTTGATGGGACATCGAAAGCAACGAAGAGGAACAGACGCAACGTTCGTCAAGCAGAACGGACGCAACGATGGAGAATGGACGTTCCGTTTCGTGTCTATAAATATGAAGGCCAGGACTTCATTTAAGGTGCACCAATTCCTTTCTTCTCTCTCGACTCCTAGGCCTTCTAACTCAGATCTAGGGAGATCTAGGTGTCCTATCGGGATTTCGGAAGTGGCACAGCGATCTAGATGTCGTAGCAGAGCTGTGGCCTAGTTTTGAGGCTATCGACAACAAAGGGCTAACGACGGACGCAGGTATAACTTTGGTTTTCTAAAAATATTTAAGAGTATAGAATAGCTTAGTTAAGGCTTTTAGAGCTTAATTATTGATGCATGGGTAATTGCATTGTAGTAGCAGTAAACTGGACTAGTAGGCTTGGAGTTTAGACCAGCGGAGCTAGGTTTTGACCAGCAGTGTTAGAGGTACGTAACTACTGACCGAGATAGCCGGCATGATATATTTACATGTATGTTGCATGAGTATGTGTTATATGTTTTATCGTGCTTTAGTATCTATTACCGCCTTAGCACATCCATGATTTACGTGTGACTGCATCCTGAGAGATGTGAGTCATTGACAGTCTCCATAGGGAACAGTGATCTCATGTTGGACTCGAGTCAGGTATGACAGTTTTCATATGGGACTTGTATCCTATTTTGGATTCGGGTCAGGATGGGGTTGGCTCAGCCCTGATATAGAATATGCGAGTACCCCGCGGAGTCGCTCTCTAGCCGGTACTGTATATTCCTGGCGCAATGAGCAAGTTTTTTACCTGGGATTCTAAATCATCTGTGTGCGCATATTTGTACATATATCATTGCTTATGTATTGAGCGTTGTCGCTCACGCCCCTGTGTTTGGGTATTGTGGTGTACCTTGTGGCGGGGCAGGTTTGAGGCTGGACGGTCCAGACAGATCTCAGCAGGATTGAGGATCCGAGAGTGTGAGGTTTTAGAGGGTAGGGATTTGTTTACCCTGAACCTTTGATTTGGTTGTATAATGGTATTTATACACTTTTGTTATCGTCGGTTGTATTCTGCCGATTGGATTTGTTGTATTTTAAATTATCCGCTCCTTACGCTTTAAGTATTATTGCATGCGCTTTATAACTCTGATTAGGTAGTGGATCCGGGTTGGGTCACTACACCCGGACCCGGACCGTGGTCAACGGGTCGGTTAACCGGGTCAACAGATTTGACCTGTGTAAAAAATATATGGTTGCACATAAAATCAGATTCAGATGTTGTCACTAGATGTTGACAACATCTTTCATAACATGCAGCGGAATTTATGAAAGCGTGAATAAAATAACCAAACAACCAAATAAACAGACTCAAATATTTAAGCACAAGTACAAAGTACTTGTGCAGCTACTCAGGACAAAACTTTCATTAGAAAAAGTAATAAGGAGTTTTTACAAAACCCTAAAACTAATGAATCATTGTAAAAAAAATTTATCAAAACATGTGAGAAAATAAATAATAAAAACAACTCCTAAAAAGTCTACGTAAAGTAGAACAAGAAAATAAGTAATCGGAGTTGATCATTGACGACTAAACACGAGAGAAACACAACGATGACCTAATCTTCTATGCTCTCAAAACCTTCAAATTCGATCAAGTAAAGTAGCACGAACAAAGCTGTAAATCCAAGCTTCAGAAATCTTCAAAGTATACGCTCAAATCCTCAAATTCAACTCTCTCTCGTTCGTCCTAATCTTCTATGCAAGTCTCCATGCCTTTTATAAAATCCTTCATCATTTGTTTTCATGTAGGCGTGGACTCTTATCTCCAAAATTAGCTTGATCTAGCTTCCTTGATTCAAAATTGAATATGCAAAGATAAGATAACAAAAGATTAAGATATGAGAGATACAAGATAATATCATAAGTATATAATATCTCATATCTTATCAATTAAGAAAATAATTCAATTGAAACTTTGAGTCCAAGAAAGGCAAAAAAATATAAATATTTTATTTGAAAACGTAAGAAATCTTTACAAGGGAATAAATAATTCATTCAACCCGGAACCGTGACCGGAACGGCCATTTGGAGGTCCGATTACGGTTCACGGGTATCAAACCCCTCGACCCGCTGGGTTGGACAGGTAAACTTAGCGGGTCAGCCTTTAAAAAAATAAAATAAAATATATATTTAATATATAGTGAAATGCGAGTGAATTGAAAATAATGAAATGTAATAAATTTTTTATGTAAGTGTTGAAAGTTGAAATATAATATATTTTTTATTGAAATAATATAATATTTGATAAAGTTTTTATAAGTTCAATTGTGCATGCCTTCTTTTTTTAATTCATTATCTTATTCTTTTAAATATTTATTAAAAAAATAATTTTTTAAAAAAATAAAAGGGTCGGTCCAGACCTAGACCCCAACCGCCGAAAAAAGTTATAAGGCCAATTGATAGGGCTAAATCTCTGAACAAGCACTGTTTCTTGAAATAAGAATGAGTTTTCTCGAACCCCCAAGGGGTGTCCAAGTTGGTGAAGTAGGTGAACTTTTGGCCAGAGGTTAGGAGTTCGATTTCTCCTGCCAACACATTCTAGAATTAGCCTGTCGCATAGGGTTTTCTCAGTGTGGTTTACCTTACTAGCGTAGTTTGCAGGCTATTGCATTAGTCCGGAGGTTTACCCAGAGCGTATCGAAAGGTAGCGGTTGCGGATTCCCACGTCAACAAAAAAAAAAAAAAAAAAAAGAATGGGTGTTCTCGAAAAGGAAAAGGAAAAGGAAAAGGTAAGGTCAATTGGTAGGGCTAAATAAATGTCATTTTTCCAACCTAAATGCGTAATGTGTCAAACTGGCATAATAATTGTGTGTTTACTGAGTTAGATTTTCTAGAAAACAAGCATTTTTTTCAATTTTGTACTCGATAGTCGTTTCCACTTTGAGGTGACGAGAGACGTGATAAATCCCACAAAAAAATGTGCGAATATTAATTTGCAACAAAACGGGGGAAAATATTTCCAACTGCAAAATTTCTTACATTTCACACTGCTCATGGGCGGAGCATTTATAGACCCATGCAGATTAATAAATAAATATATTTATTTATTTATTAAAATCTCCGGTTCTTAAAAATATATCAAACACACTTGCCATATTTATCAGATAATTGTCTTATTTTTAATAGTAATTAATTAATCATTTTATATAGGAGATTTTTCTGTTATTTTGATTAATCTTTTAAAATCAAACTAAAATGTCATTATGCCATTTATCACATTTAAAACCATAAACAAACTTAATTCAAGAATCGAGACGTATTTTTAAACTAGTGTCATATCCACTCACCACTTATATATGTTTAATCTTTAAGCCATTATTGGGTGATTCTATAACCGGGCTGGCAATCTACTTTCATAGCTCCAGAGAGAATTCGTTTGGAAATGTAAGCAAAGTCTCATATTGAAAATATGTGAAGAAGGATCATCAGTTCATACTGCCCTTAAGGCTTGCTATCCCAAGGCAGCATGAACGGTCTAGATCAATCTGCAGATCAAATCATTTGATTTGCAGATTGATTCTAGCCATTCGATCTGCCCTTGGGTAGCAACCCTAAGGGCAGCATCGACCGAACCGTGAAGAAGATGGATGTATCTTTATTGGAACGAGGTATTTTGGGTCAGTCCAAAAACAAATATATAAAAATTTATGTCAGTAATGAACAATATCATATCATTTTGGAGATATGTGAGTTCCATTGTACAACACAAAGATTGCGACCTTATAAAACTCGAGATTGGGGATGGCTACATATATACCAAATAACATTATTTATAGAAATAATTAAACATTACATATATATAGGGGTGTTCAAACTTCAGATAAAACCGAAAAAACCGGAAATCCAAACCGGAAAAACCAAACACCGAACCGAACCGAAAACCGAAATTTGAAATTCAGATATAAATGTTAAAACCGAAATTTATTTGGTTCGGTTTTGGATTATATATCTCAAAACCGAACCGACCGAAAAAACCGAAATTTTATTAAATTAATAATTTTATTTATATAATTTTTTATATTATATATTTTTTGAGATGATACCTAGTGAATAAAGAATCATTTTTAATAATTTTTAGTTGATTGTTGTTTATTTAAGTCATTTAAACTTTGAATTTAAATATTTTACAAAAAAATCATTTAAAAGATAACATATTATATTTTAAAATATATTTATAATATTAATTAAAATAATTATATCAAAACCGAAATAATCGACCGAAATAACCGAACCGATTTAGTAAAAAACCGAACCGAACCGAAGAAAAACGGTTCGGATATCGGATTATATATTTCTATAACCGAAAATCGGAAAAACCGAAATAAAAAACCGAAAACCTGACCGAACCGACCGATGAACACTCCTACATATATATGTGCACGACAAAATGAGATTATTATTAAAGACGTAAACTATCTAAGCTACTCGCGAGCTATTCAGAGCTCGACTTGGTAAGAAAACTTGTTTTAAGATCGTTAGTTAATCTCATCGAATCAAGCTCGAGCTCGTGCTTAAGGATGTTCTTCGTGTGAGTTTGTAAATTAACATGCTTGTTTATAGACTCGTGAGCCTATTCCCAAGCTCGAGTTCAAACTCGGCTCATATATGTGGCTCATCACAGCTCGAGATCAGTTTGTTTACTGTTTGCAAACAAGTTAATTTACAGATCGATTCTATTTTTAACGAACTCGAGCTCTATTATATATATATATATATATATATATATATATATATATGCATAATGAGCCCAAGTGAAAAGTATACTTTTTTTAGTTATATATATGTATGAATAAATATTGTGTAATATATGTTAATTTAAGTTAAAAGTATTATATTTATGTTCAAAATATTATATTTTAAATGCGAAATATTTTACATTTCACACTTCTCATCATGTGCCGGACATTTATTAGAGTAGGGAAATATGCATTATATTTTTCCACCAAGATTTTGTGGATTCTGATGTTGGACATATGTTGCACCTTCTTACAAGTTCCAAATCCGTTCAATTAAGCCACTCTGTGACAAGAAAGTCGATATTGATCGATGTTTATGACATTGAAGCTAGTTAGTACACACTTGCACAAAATGGGCAGCTAGCTAGCTAGCCGATATATTTGACTATATGTAAGTTATTCATATGGACAATTGCATGGGCACTTCAATTCGTTCCCTATAAATGCCCACTCATTTTCTTTCATTTGCTCCACAAAAACAGCATTAATTATTCCAGTGATCCAATTAATTAATAAGATCAATGGCACCCACTGCCACAGCTGCTCTTGTTAATGATTTGTGCGTAAAAGACCTTGCCCAGTCTTCCCACCTCAAATCCATCCCTTCCCAGTTCACTTTCATAAATGACTCCAAAGGCTCGGAATCTGATTCCCTCCCCGTCGTCGATTTCTCCATGCTCGTCTCCCATAACGTTGATCAACGATCCAAGGCCCTCTTGGATCTTCGCAAAGCCTGTGAAGACTGGGGATTCTTTGTGGTCCGTTCTCTACTAATACCTCTGTCCCAAGAAAAATAAAAAAATTTAAAATAATTTTATAATGGATTACAATAAACTTCAATATAAATTTATTTTATAAAATTTTTAAACCTGCTTATTAATCAACTTTTATTTTAACACGTGAATTTATATATGTTAAATCATTGCAGCTGACAAATCATGGGATCCCAGAAACTCTGATGAAGGCCATAGTGGACGTGAGTTTGGAGTTTTTCGAATTACCGGAGGAGGAGAAGCGGCGATACGAGGCTAAGAGTGCGTCGGATCCCATAAAAGCCGGCACAGGCACTGCCAACGCTGCAAACCACAAGATTCTCTTGTGGAGGGATTTCATGAAATCCTATGTTCATCCTAACTTTTACTGTCCAGAGAAGCCTCAACATCTGCGGTACTTATAACTTTATAATCTATGTATTGAGTATATTTTTTGGCTCAATCACTGTTTTATGGTATGATGGATCTCATAATCATCGGTTGGATATATGTATAATGTGTTGATTTTAATTTTATCCAGGGAAATCGTATCCGAATATACCGAAAAAAGTCGACTGGTTTTGAGAAAACTCCTGCAGGGGATTTGTGAGAACCTGGAATTGGAAGAAGGATCCATAGATGAAGCAATGAACCTGGATTCTTGTTTTCAGTTGTATGCCGCAAACTTCTACCCGCCGTGCCCGCAGCCGGATCTAACAATCGGTATCCCTCCACACACTGATCATGGTCTTTTGACATTCCTGATTCACAATGGAGTTGCTGGCCTTCAAATAGAGCACAATGGAGTGTGGTTTAACACCAATTCTCCCAAAAATTCGATCTTGGTCAACACCGCTGATCATCTCGAAGTAATTAAACTATCATTCAAATTTATACTGTAACGCCCGTAGAAAATATAATCGGAAATCTCATTATTATTTCAAACTTTTTGACCAGATATTTAGCAACGGAAGATACAAAAGTGTGAAGCATCGGGCCGTCGTGAACACTGAGGCGACAAGGATTTCAGTCGTCATAGCGAATGGTCCGGCACCGGACGTGATCGTGAGCCCGTCCGCGGAACTGGTGAAACGTGATGGTCGTGCTTTGTACGCTCCTTTGAAATACATAGAATACGTGGAGACAATGTTGAGCAATCAATATGGTGGCAAAGGAAACTTGGAATGCTTGAAGATCCAAGAATAGAGCATTTCATCTTCTTTACTTAATTATATATAATATAATATACTATCTACTACACGTTTGTGTTAAATATTACTTATACCGGACGTACGTATTGTAGCTGATAACATGTACTTTGATCATGCTGTCATCAAGTTATAATTTTAAATAAATTATAAAAAAATCTAGATGGAATTAAAGAGAAGTATACAAATTTTACTCGAATTGTTTCTATTATAAAATATTGAAGATTTATGATTTTTTAAAAATAAATAGGAATAAATTAAACCCTATTTATTATGTATTTAGACAGCTACGTAACAGTAGCCATTGAGGACTAATAGACAATATGGTCAAATTCAATAATGCTTTTGACTATATTAGGTCGACCGTCAACGTATCGTTTTCTTTGTGTCAATGAATTAGCAGGAATGCAACCAAATGGTCCAAATCAATATTTAATTTACACTCAAAATTGTCAAGCTAACTTTAACAAAAATTTTCGATCAATTTGAGTTCTTTGTTTGATGTAATAATTATTTGAGAGTACATCTTTATATGAGACGGGTCGATTTGATTTATGTGTACAATAAAAAATAATAATTTTAGCATAAAAATAATATTTTCATAGGTAGAGTCAATATATATATATAGAGCCGTCAATTTGGGTTAGGCCCGCCAGGTTGGCCCGGTCCGTCACACAATTTAAGTGGGTTGGGTTGAAATTTTTTTAACCCAACAAAAAGTGGGCCTAGATAGGCCAACCCGCCTATGCCCGCGACCCGCGCGGGTTGGCCCGCGGGCCTGAAAAATTAATAATGTATTTTATTTTTATTGTTATATATGCATTTTTAAATAAAAGTTGTGACTTTTTTTGTATTAATTAATTTATATAAAATTTACACACATGAAATCAATAATTAAAATTTTTATTAATATGTTTCTATTAATATTTATTTATAAAATTATATTTATAATTAATTTTAATATTTTTTATTTATTTTTATTTGTCGTGATCCAACCCGTGGGCCGACCCGCCTAACCCACAACCCACCTTGGGTTGGGTTGGGTTGAGGATTTCCAGCCCGCCAGGATGGTGGGTCGGCCCACAATCGACCCGCCAAAAGGGCAACTGAAATATCATTTATATATATATATATATATATATATATATATATATATATATATATATAACATATGCTAGTCAAAAATGTTGGGTGAAAAAGTCAAAATGGGGTATGTGGCATTTATGTGGCCTTTGGAAAATTAATTGCTGAACACGTTGAGGCCAAATGTGCAGCAAAGATTGAAGAAAAATTCTGTTTCTCATTTACATGCTGAAGATGAGGCCTATAAATAAGTGCCTCCGCTCCTCATTTCCATCATCCCAACATCGAGTTCATTTCTCATTTATAACATTCAAGTGTTTTGAGTGTGTTTTTATAAATATTTGTGAGATAGGTTTTCTTCTGTATTAAGAGAGTGAGTGTCTCTTTGGAAACACAGAGAAAGGTTGTAATTCTCCAAATATTATAGTGAAATCTTTTGGTCTTGCCCGTGGTTTTTACCCTAATAATTTTTAGGGGTTTTCCACTTAAATCTTGCTGTCTATTTTATTCTTCAATTTTCTATAGTTTCTATCTCGTAATACCGCACCTGAGACCAACAAGTGGTATCAGAGCCTTGGCATAAAATTTCTTAAAATTCTGAGTATGCTCTGTGGTTGCAGCTGTGACTGATCTTTCACATTAGAAAAGACTTTTTGAAAATTTTATAAGGCAGGATTCTTGTAGTCAAGATGACGACAAAATACGAAATAGAAAAGTTTAATGGGAGCAATTTTTTGTTGTGGAAATTGAAGGTGCAAGCAATTTTAACAAAGGAGCGTTGCTTGGCAGCAATTGGAGATAGACCGGCGGACGTCACGGACGATCAAAAGTGGAACGAGATGAATCACAATGTTGTTGCCAATTTGCACTTGGCTATAGCGAATGAAGTTTTGTCAAGTATCTCTGAAATAAAAAGCGCAAAAATTATTTGGGATATTTTGGCAAAATTGTACGAGGTCAAGTCACTACACAACAAGATTTTCCTAAAGAGAAAGCTTTATACTCTTCGGATGGCGGAATCCTCATCGATGACCGACCATATCAACACATTGAATACTCTATTTTCTCGGCTCACGTCTATGGCGCATAAAATAGAGAAAAAAGAACGTGCGGAGCTTCTACTTCAGAGTCTACCGGATTCATACGATCAGCTCATCATCAATGTTACCAACAATGTTCTTTCGGATAATTTAAATTTTGACGACGTCTTAACTGCGGTTCTTGGAGAAGAGAGTCGTCGAAGGAACAAGGAAGATAGGTTGCCAACGTCGAAGCAAGCAGAGGTTTTACCGATGACGAGAGGAAGATTGACGGAGCGTGACTCCAGTGGGAGCCACATATATGGTAGATCCAAGTCAAGAAGTAAGAAGAAGAATATTTACTGCTTTAAATGTGGCGGTAAAGGGTACTTCAAGAGAGAGTATACGAAGAGCATCGAAAAAGGATCTCAAAGAAATGTGGTCAGTACTTCAGGAAGTGGTGAAATATTATTCAGCGAAGCAAAAACAGTTGCGGAAGGCAGACACAAATTTTGTTATGCATGGATTATGGATTCAGGAGCGACGTGGCATATGATGTCAAGGAGAGAATGGTTCGATCAGTATGAACCAGTCTCAGGAGGATCTGTATTCATGGGAAATGATCATGCCTTGGAAATCGCTGGGGTCGGTACCAACAAAATCAAAATGTTTGATGGTACTATTCGCACCATACAGGAGGTACGACATGTGAAGGGTCTGACAAAAAATCTTTTGTCTTTGGGGCAACTGGATGATATTGGGTGCAAAACCCGTGTTGAGAAAGGGATCATGAAGATTGTGAAAGGCGCGCTTGTGGTTATGAAGGCTGAAAAGGTTGCTACAAATCTGTATGTATTGTTGGAGGAAACACACAAAGAGGCTAAAGTAGCTGTTGCATCAATTGGTTCGGGAGAAAAATCAACAGTGTTGTGGCATACAAAGCTAGGGCATATGTCAGAACGAGGAATGAAGATTCTCTCAGAACGGATGCTGTTGCCGGGGCTTACAAAAGTGACTCTACCCTTTTGTGAGCATTGTGTTATCAGTAAACAACACAGATTAAAGTTTGGCACATCTACTGCCAAAAGCAAAGGCATATTGGAGCCGATTCATTCTGATGTTTGGCAAGCACCGGTGGTATCCCTAGGAGGAGCGAGATACTTTGTATCGTTTATTGATGATTTCTCTAGGAGATGTTGGGTGTATCCAATCAAAAAAAATTCAGATGTTTTCGAAGTCTTCAAAGTTTTCAAAGCGCGAGTTGAACTTGATTCTGATAAGAAAATCAAGTGGTTGAGGACTGACAATGGAGGAGAATATACCAGTGATGAATTTGATGCATTTTGTCAGCACGAGGGCATCAAAAGACAGTTCACGACGGCTTACACGCCTCAACAGAATGGAGTGGTAGAGCGGATGAACAGAACTTTGTTGGACAGAACAAGGGCCATGTTGAGTACTGCGGGTCTTGCCAAGTCATTTTGGGCAGAAGCAGTCAAAATCGCTTCTTACATCATCAATCGTTCTCCTTCAGTGGCGATTGATTTGAAGACTCCAATGGAGGTGTGGACTGGCAAGCCAGCTGATTATTCTCAGTTACATACATTTGGAAGCCCGGTGTACGTATTGTACAATGAACAAGAAAGATCGAAGTTGGATTCCAAATCCAGAAAGTGTATCTTTTTGGGCTATGCTGATGGAGTAAAGGAGTTTCGCTTGTGGGATCCCACTGTCCACAAGCTTATCATCAGCAGAGATGTTATCTTCGAGGAAGATAAAGTAAAGGGAGACAAAGGCACACTGAATTCAAAAAATACTATCATTCAGGTGGAAAATAAGACATATGAAGATCAAGTTTCTTGTGAAGCAGTACCAGAGCACGAGGTACAAGAACCAGTTGAGTCAGAAGTTTCCAAAGTGAGGCAGTCAACTCGAGAGAGAAGACCACCAGGTTGGCTTTCAGATTATATCACTGAAAGCAACATTGCATATTTTCTATTAACAGAGGATGGTGAGCCATCGAGTTTCCATAAGGCTACTCAAATCTCGGATGTATCCCTGTGGATAACAGCGATGCAGGAAGAATTGGACAGGAATAAAACTTGGGATCTTGTTACACTACCACGAGGAAGGAAAGCTATCGGTAACAGATGGGTCTATAAGATCAAGCGTGATGGCAATAACCAAGTGGAGCGGTATCGTGCAAGATTGGTTGTCAAAGGGTATGCTCAGATAGAAGTAATCGACTTCAATGAGATATTTTCTCCTGTGGTTTGACTTTCAACAGTCAGAGTAGTATTGGCCATGTGCGAAGTGTTTGACCTACATCTAGAATAGTTAGATGTGAAAACAGCATTTCTTCATGGCGATCTTGAAGAAGAAATCTATATGCTCTAGCCAGAAGGTTTTGCAGAAAAATGCAAAGAGAACTTGGTTTGCAGGTTGAAAAAATCTCTGTACGGTCTCAAACAGGCGCCGAGGTGTTGGTATAAGAGATTTGATTCTTATATCATGAGCCTTGGGTACAACAAACTCAGTGCAGACCCTTGTACATATTTCAAGAAAACTGGTGATGATGATTATATCATTTTGCTGTTGTACGTGGACGACATGTTGGTAGCAGGCCCCAACAAAGATCGGGTCCAAAAATTGAAGGCACAGTTGGCTAGGGAATTTGATATGAAGGACTTGGGACCAGCAAACAAGATTCTAGGGATGCAAGTTCACCAAGACAGAAGTAATAAGAAGATTTGGCTTTCCCAAAAAAATTATTTGAAGAAAGTCTTGCAACGCTTCAACATGCAAGATAGTAAGCCAGTTTCAACCCCTCTTCCTATTAACTTCAAGTTATCTTCTGAGATGTGTCCTAGCAGTGAAGCAGAGAGGATGGATATGTCTCGAGTACCGTATGCATCAGCAGAGGGAAGTTTAATGTTCGCTATGATTTGTACAAGACCAGACATTGCACAAGTAGTGGGAGCAGTCAGTCGGTATATGGCGAATCCTGGACAAGAGCATTGGAGCACGGTTAAGAGGATCCTTAGATACATTAAGGGTACCTCGAATGCTGCATTATGTTTTGGAGGATCAGATTTTACACTCAGGGGCTATGTAGATTCAGACTATGCGGGTGATCTAGATAAGAGAAAATCTACTACAGGTTATGTGTTTACAATTGCAGGAGGTGCAGTAAGCTGAGTTTCAAAATTGCAAATAGTTGTGGCATTATCTACAATGGAAGCAGAATACATGGCAGCTACTCAAGCTTGCAAGGAGGCAATATGGGTTAAAAGGTTATTGGAGGAGCTTGGGCACAAACAAGAAAAGATTCCTCTGTTTTGTGACAGTCAGAGTGCCTTGCACATTGCAAGGAATCCAGCCTTTCATTCCAGGACTAAACACATTGGAGTACAATTTCACTTTGTACGAGAAATAGTAGAGGAAGTAAGTGTGGATATGCTGAAGATCCATACGATGGATAACATGGCTGATTTTCTGACCAAGCCAGTGAATACGGAGAAGTTCGAATGGTGTAGATTCTCAAGTGGCCTAGCAGGAACGTAAGCAGCAAAAATGGCAAGATTGAAAGGATGTGTGGAAACGTGTTTGATTCTCAAACAAATCTCCAAGTGGGAGAAATGTCGGGTGGAAAGTCAAAATGGGGTATGTGGCATTTATGTGGCCTTTGAAAAATTAATTGCTGAACACGTTGAGGCCAAATATGCAGCAAAGATTGAAGGAAAATATTTTCCTTCTCATTTACATGCCAAAGATGAGGCCTATAAATAGGTGCCTCCGCTCCTCATTTCCATCATCCCAACATCGAGTTAATTTCTCATTTATAGCATTCAAGTGTTTTGAGTGTGTTTTTATATATATTTGTGAGATAGGTTTTCTCCTGTATTAAGAGAGTGAGTGTCTCTTTGAAAACACAGAGAGAGGTTGTAATTCTCCAAATATTATAGTGGAATCTTTTGGTCTTGCCTGTGGTTTTTACCCTAATAATTTTTAGGGATTTTCCACGTAAATCTTGGTGTCTATTTTATTCTTCAATTTCCATAGTTTCTATCTCGTAATGCCGCACCTGGGACCAACAAAAAATAATCACGACTTTATCAAAATAATTGAAAAAATTTTAGACGAATTATAAGTGTTACACGTATCCATAGTGTTAGGGCGGTGGTATTGTTAAGTTTGGGTTTATCAGGTCAGATAGTCATTTCGAACATTGCGGTTGAACTTTTTATCATACGATATATCGATGGATTCACATTTTCGAAACGATCCTACCGTAAAAATTTCAAGACAATCGGAGTTGTTTTTGGTACGGATGCACGTGGAACCCCACACACCTTAGGGTGCATGGGATCAAAACTATATATATATATAAAATTATGAACCAATGTCAAAATTTTAGCTATAAATAGAACACATATATCTATCTATCTGAATCAATTATAAAAGTTTGATCAAAGTCAACATTTTTTGATTGTGTATTATCAACTTTTTCTTTGGTTTGCACACAATTGATAAATTCTGTGATGCTATTTTTTTTAAAATCAATTATTATCATATGGTCAAATTAATTGACAAACTATGTTCATTTTAGATATGGATCCAGTTTCTTGAAAGATTGAAATACCAAATACTTTGATTTTAATTTGAATTGATTGTAGATAAGGTAAAAATATTTTTTCCACAAATATTTTTAAGATTTTTTTTTACAAAAATCTAATTAAATACTTATCCAGTTTCGTAGAAGATTGAGAGGGTGTTTGGCTAATCTTATTAAAAATAGGTCTAAAAGCTTATAAATTTTTTTAACGAGCTTATAAGCTATCAAATCTTATTTTAAAAATAATTAGTGGTCTAGAAGCTTAAAAATTATTTTACGAGCGTATAAGTTGTCAAATATTATTTTAAAAATAATTAGTTAAAATGTTTGGATGAACTTATTTTATTTTAAAAGATGTTGATATGTTTTGTAACACCCGGTATTTTAAATATGTAAATCCGCATGCATAATTAGGGTATTTAATTATTTAAATTTGTGATTTATGGGTTAAATAATTATGTGAATTATTTGTGCATAATTTAATTTATTTTTTTTAAGCATTTAACCCATAATTAGTGATTTTCAGGATTTTTAGTATTTTAATTATTTTATCGCGTAGACGGGACCGTGGACGGACGAGATGACAATTTTCTATCCAATTTATTTTATGAATTTTTTTAGAGCCCAAAAATATTATTTTGAGTTTTATTTCCTCAATATATTTAGTATTTAATTTTATATAATTTTAGGAGTCCATTTTTATTCAAATTTAGCCATTTTAATGACTTTTAATTATTTTTAAAATTCCCTAAATTTGTAATTTCGGGATTTTTATATTTTTAATTTAAGTTATCAGATTTTAACTTTTATTTAGAGTTTTAAAATTTTATATTTTATATTTAAAACTTTTAATTATCCTAAAACCTATTTTAATTAAATTAAAAACCTAAACCTAACCTACCCAAAACCTTCAACCGATCACTTAGCCGCCTCCATCAGTTTCTCACCCCCATCTCCATCGTGTTCTTCGCGTCTTCAGCCTCCATAGCTCGATTTTGAAGCTTCCAAGCCGGTTGTCATCGCCCCGTCGTCCCGGAATCGTTCTACGCACTCCTTTCTCTTCAAACTACGGTGCAAGACATAATTCTTTCTCTTTTTCTTATCATATCAGTTATTATGTGCGTGTGTGTGTGAGAATCAGATTTTCTTTCGAAAATTTCAGAAACAAAACGGGATGTGTTCGATTTTATGCATTTGTTCTTGTGTTTATTGATCAATCTCACGTTTTCTTAGCCATGGCTCGTACCACTGCTGGTCGAAGGGTTGTAGGGTGTGTGAAGGTTGCCTAGACTCGAATGGCTCGAGTGGTTCGAGCCAAACGAGCCCAGGAAACCACCTAGAGCTGATCGGTCTCCAAGGAAGCGCAGCTAGGGTTTCGGGGAAGGGGGCTCGGCTGATGTTCTGTGGGGTGCATGGGCCGGGGTCAGGGGCTAGGTTCGAACCGCCCAGACGTGGGCTACGTCTGGGCGGCGGGGCTCCGGCCAGGGGTGGCCGGAGTAGGGCGACAGCAGCCCTAGAAAGGCTGCTGCTCACGGCGGCCGAGAGGAACAAGGGGGGGGGGGCGTCGGGTTTAGGGTTAGGGTTTGGTTCCGGGTCGGGTCGGTGGTCCGGGTCGGGTCAGTAGGGTATTGGGTCGGGTTAAGTTGGTCCGGGTCCGGGTTGGTGGGCCGGGCTCGAGTCTTTTTAATTTTAAAGTATTTTATGATTTAATGGGTTTTTGGGCCAATTAATTAGAAATAAAATGATTTGGGCTCCATTTAATTATTTTGGGTTGAACTTAATTATTTGGGCTTAATTAATTTAATTAAGTGAGCCCACTAATTTTTAGGGGCTTTAGGGCCCATGAAAGTTATTGGGCCTCTTTGGGCTTTTGGGCCCATTGGGCCAGAATTGATTGTTAATGGACTTGAATTATTTAATTTGGCTTAGAATAATTTTATTGGGCTTAAGTATGTTAATGGGCCAGTCTCAGTGTTAATGGGTCAGATTTAAGTAAATGGGCTTGAGAGTTTAGGGCCAGCAGTCCAGTACAATCCATGAAAAATTGCATGTGTCCTGATTATATATTTAATTATTTTTATGCATTGAAGTTATTTTAATATGTATATGTTAGTATGAAATTAAATTAAATATATATGAAGGACACACACATTTTATGCAAGTACATGCATTCATGAAATAATTTTATGTATCATTAAATGTTTAAGGTTGAGCAATAAGAAAATATTTTATGTTGGAAGTTGAAGTAGTGTGACAATTTGAGATTTGAGGGGGATTCGTCCCCATATGTGAACTATTGAAGGGCAGTTTACTGCCAATTTAAGAGGTGATTCGTCACCGCCACGTACGTTGGTTTCCACGCTGATCAGTATTTAATGTATGATTTAAGGTTACACTACGGATACAATCATGCGATGTTAGAAAATAATTTGCTCAACAATATTTATGTATTATGTTATTTAAGATAATTTAAGTTATGATATGTTATGATATTTTTAAGCATGCACCTTCATGTATATGTTATGTATTAGCAGCAATTTGATTTAAATTATTTTAAACCCTTGTTATGTTAGCATGTTGGGCCTCTAGGCTCACTACACTGGTATGGTGCAGGTGAGTACGTAAAGCAGGATGTAGCTCCTACCGGCGGCGAGGACATATGAGCGGACATGCAGTGACCCCGTGACCGTAATAGATATTTGAGTCACATTGCATGTTTTGAATACTTCAGCATGTTATACATTTTAATTATTTTCAGTGGTTGTGGTTTGAAATATTTTATTTAAATATTTTCAGTGCATGCAAACTTTAATCATTTTATTTAAGTAGTATTTTAATTCAATGTTTGACTCAGATATTTATTTTATTAAAGAATGCATTTTATTTGAGTTATTTATTTATTTAATTATTTTTAAATCTTTTTATTCTGTGCATATATGTATGAGCATATATGTACATATTTTTATTTAGTAAGTAATAAAAAAAAAATTTTCCGCATATTTATTTATAATTAGAGAGTTAGGGTCGTTTCAGTTTGTATCAAAGCACGGTCCTTGGAGGGGTCATTACTGCTATGCGAGCTCAGAAATCCACGCTACCGGTCTGTAAGTTTTAAGTGTTTATAGCATGATTTAATTTTTAAAATTTAAGTTAGCATTAATTTTAAACAACTTAGTTATGCATGACGATTTACGTAAAAAAATATGTGGTGGTGCAGAATGCCTCCCAGACTGATGAACTGACGTGGGGGATCTCCACCTACACCTCCACCTCCACCTTCACCTCCGCAGAACCCTCTAGCAGCATTGGAGCAGGCCAATGCGAATATGATGGCAGGGATTACTGCTCTGTTAGAGTAGCAGGCTACTCGTCCTAGGTTGTCCCATGAGGAGGACATTGCTGAGAGGTTCCAGAAGAAGGGACCCAAAGAGTTTTCTGGTACCACCGATCCTTTGGTGGCTGAGGGGTGGATTCGCTCTCTGAAGTCCATCTTTGCTTATATGGGGATCACAGACGCCGACAGGGTGAACTGTGCGACGTATATGCTGAGGGGAGATGCAGCTCTTTGGTGGGAGGGTGCTGCCAGGGGAGTTCACCTTCCTACACTGACTTGGGCAGAGTTCAGGCGTATCTTCTACGCCAAGTATTTCACTGAGGATGTGCGCAGTCGCATGATCCGGGAGTTTATGAGTCTCTGTCAGAGGGACAAGTTAGTGGTTGAGTATGTGAGACAGTTCGAGAGGGGCTGTCGCTTTGTGCCTCTGATTTCAGACAGTACACCGGAGAAGTTGAGGCAGTTTGTGGAGGGATTGAAGGCGGATATCAAGCATGATGTTCGCATGGCAGACGTCCTTACTTATGAGTCTGCGGTCAGTAGAGCCTTGCGTTCCGAGGAGGGTCGGAGAGAGATCTAGAGGGAGCAGCAGGGGAATAGGCAGTTTCAGGCTGGGTATCAGCGACCATCTTCGCAGCCTCCTGCGAAGAAGCAGTTTACAGGGCCGGCTAAGGGCCCGAATCCGCAGCAGAGGCTGCAGCAGCAGAGGCCACAGCAGCAGAGGGGCGGGGCCCCTAATGCCATAGGTTTTCCTACTTGCCCGAAGTGTCAGAAGATGCATTCGGGACCGTGTTTGTTGGGAGCAGGGGTTTGCTATCACTGTAGGGAGCCAGGGCATCAGATAGCTAACTGCCCGAGGAAGAAGAACACTGCTGGTAGAGTGTTCGTCATGCAGGCCGAGGAGGTAGATCCAGACACCTCCTTGATCACCGGTATATCTTATCCCTAGTATTTTATAATTTTCCTTTGGTTAAGAATTTCGTTTCTTTATGGAATTGTTGTTCTTTGGGTTATCTAGCTGCATGTTAGAATAAGAAGCATGTTTTACTTGTGATTAGAATTAAGAGTTAGTAGTGACTCGTTGGGAAAAATTTGGTAGTGGTATGAAATTGTTGGGAATTTTCTGCGTGCAGAGAGAATTCTAGTTGGAGGCAACTCCATGTTTGCGTTGCTAGATTCAGGGGCTACGCATTCGTTTATCTCCCTGGAGTTTATCAGGCGGGTAGGCATCACACCTGAGATTATTGACAGTAGGTATGATGTTACTATGCCGTCAGGGCAGATTATTTCTACCTCGAAGGTTATTCGAGGACTGGAGTTGGAGCTGCAGGGACACTCCATTCGAGCAGATGTGGTGGTTTTGCCATTGATTGGATTCGATTTGATTTTGGGTATGGACTGGTTGACAGTCAATGGAGCTTCGATTGATTTTTGTCGGAGATCAGTGTCAGTGAGACCTACAGTAGGCGACCCGTTCACTTTTCATGCATCTTAGAGCAGTGATATTCCTCAGGTGATATCTCTTATTCAGGCGAGGAAGTTGTTGAGACGGGGTTGCCAGGGGTTTCTAGCGAGTATCGTCACGACTTCAGAGCCATCTAGCAGATCATTATCAGAGATAGAGGTGGTTCGTGACTTTCCGGATGTCTTTCCGGAGGATGTTGCAGGAATTCCACCAGTGAGAGATGTGGAGTTCAGCATCGACTTGGTGCCAGACACCGTGCCTATCTCTAAGGCACCATACAGACTTGCTCCTACCGAGATGAAAGAGTTGAAGGAGCAGATTCAGGAGCTATTAGAGAAAGGCTTTGTTCGTCCTAGCTTTTCTCCATGGGGAGCTCCGGTGTTATTTGTGAAGAAGAAGGATGACAGTATGAGATTGTGCATCGATTACCGAGAGCTCAACAAGGTCACAGTGAAGAACAAGTATCCACTGCCGAGGATAGAGGATTTATTTGATCAGTTGTAGGGAGCTTCAGTGTTCTCCAAGATCGATCTGCGATCTGGTTATCATCAGTTGCGTGTTAGAGATGCAGATGTGTCCAAGACTGCTTTCAGGACACGATATGGGCATTACGAGTTCTTAGTGATGCCATTTGGGATGACCAATGCTCCAGCGGTTTTCATGGATCTCATGAACCGAGTATTTCAGCCGTATCTAGATCAGTTCATCATAGTCTTCATTGATGATATCTTGATCTATTCTAGGAGCATTGAGGAGCATAGACAGCATCTTCAGACGGCCTTGCAGACTTTGAGGGAGCATCGTTTGTATGCCAAGTTCAGCAAGTGCGAGTTTTGGCTCGAGCAGGTGGCATTTCTTGGCCACATTATTTCGAGGGATGGGATTGCAGTGGATCAGTCGAAGGTTGAGGCAGTGCAGAATTGGGGTATTCCGAAGAATGCTTCGGAGATTCGCAGTTTCTTGGGTTTGGCAGGATATTATAGGAAGTTCATCAAGGGTTTTTCCTCTATTGCAGTACCCTTGACTTCCTTAACCAAGAAGAATGCGAAGTTTATCTGGAGTTCAGACTGTCAGAGGAGCTTTGATCAGCTGAAGGAAGCACTCACTACTGCACCGGTGTTAGCAGTGACAGTACCACACAAGGAGTTAGTGGTGTACACCGACGCGTCTAAACTGGGTTTAGGCGCAGTGCTTATGCAGTGTGGTAAGGTTATTGCGTATGCGTCGAGGCAGCTGAAGATTCATGAGCAGAATTACCCGACGCATGACTTGGAGTTGGCAGCAGTGGTTTTCGCTCTGAAAATCTGGAGGCACTATCTGTATGGCAAGAAGTGCAAGATTTTCACAGACCACAAGAGTCTCAAGTACTTCTTCACCCAGAAGGAGTTAAACATGAGACAGCGCCGATGGTTGGAGTTGGTGAAGGATTATGACTGTGACATTAGCTACCATCCGGGTAAAGCTAATGTAGTAGCAGATGCTTTGAGTCGGAAGTCGTCAGTGGTCTCATATTTGACCATACAGTTACCACTACAGAGCGAGATTCAGAGATTTGATTTGGAGTGTTATCCGAGTGGTCATGCACCGAGCTTGTCAGTGTTGACTGCAGCCAGTTCTGCGAGATCGGATTAGGGATGGACAGTCTATTGATGAGGAGTTGCAGCGATGGAGACAGAGAGATGAGGCTAGGGTAACCTCTTGTATACAATGGTGGATGGTATCGTTCAGTACCATGGTAGGATGTGGGTACCGAACGTCGATCAGTTGAGAGCTGAGATTTTAGCAGAAGCTCACACATCTCCGTACTCCATTCACCCCGGAAGTACGAAGATGTACAAAGACTTGCAGCTATTGTATTGGTGGCCCGGGATGAAGAGTGACATCGGGAGAGTGGTGTCAGAGTGCTTGACTTGTCAGCAAGTCAAGGCAGAGCATCAGCGTCCAGCAGGACTTCTTAGACCTCTTCCTATTCCGAAATGGAAATGGGAGAATATTACGGTGGACTTTGTGGTTGGCTTACCGAGGAGTGCCAGAGGTTGCACAGCGATTTGGGTGATTGTGGATAGACTCACCAAGTCAGCTTATTTCTTGCCCGTGAGGACTACCTATTCATTGACATGCAGAGCTTTACATCAAGGATATTGTTAGACTGCATGGCATACCAGTGTCGATTGTGTCAGACAGAGATCTGAGATTCACATCTGCGTTTTGGAAGAGTCTGCACACAGCATTGGGGAATAGGCTTTTGTTCAGCATAGCATTCCATCCCCAGACAGATGGTCAGTCTGAGAGAGTGATCTAGGTTCTCGAGGATCTTCTGAGAGCTTGTGTCATTGATTTTCGGGGCTCTTGGGAGACTAGACTTCCATTAGTGGAGTTTACCTATAACAACAGTTTTCAGTCGTCTATAGGTATGGCTCCTTATGCAGCATTGTATGGGAGAAGATGCAGATCTCCTGTGCATTGGGATGAGGTTGGTGAGCGGATTTTACTGGGTCCTGAGATTGTGCAGCAGACAGCTGACATTGTGACTCAGATTCGAGATCGGATGAGGACTGCTCAGAATCGGCAGAAGAGTTATGCAGATGCCAGACGACGAGATTTGGAGTTCGCTGTAGGTGATCACGTATTCCTGAAGGTGTCACCTATGAAGGGAGTAGTGCGTTTTGGCCGGAGAGGCAAGCTTAATCCGAGGTATATAGGGCCATTTGAGATCTTGGAGAGAGTTGGCACGTTGGCCTACCGTTTAGCTCTACCACCAGGGCTAGCGGCAGTGCACAACATTTTTCATGTATCCATGCCTCGGAGATATGTCTCTAACCCGTCGCATGTGTTGGATTTCGAGCCCTTGCAGTTGCCACCAGATCTAGTGTATGAGGAGAGGCCAGTGCGGATCTTGGCTAGGGAGGAGCGGAGGCTTAGGACGCGGGTCATACCGATGGTCAGAGTCCAGTGGCTGAATCACTCAGAGGAGGAAGCTACTTGGGAGACCGAGGCAGACATGAGGACTCGCTACCCGGGGTTGTTCGGGTAAGTACTTTAAATTTCGAGGACGAAATTCAATTTAAGGGGGGAAGAATTATAACACCCGGTATTTTAAATATGTAAATCCGCATGCATAATTAGGGTATTTAATTATTTAAATTTGTGATTTATGGGTTAAATAATTATGTGAATTATTTGTGCATGATTTAATTTATTTTTTTAAGCATTTAACCCATAATTAGTGATTTTTAGGATTTTTAGTATTTTAATTATTTTATCGCATAGACGGGACCGTGGACGGACGAGATGACAATTTTCTATCCAATTTATTTTATGAGTCTTTTTAGAGCCCAAAAATATTATTTTGAGTTTTATTTCCTCAATATATTTAGTATTTAATTTTATATAATTTTAGGAGTCCATTTTTATTCAAATTTAGCCATTTTAATGACTTTTAATTATTTTTAAAATTCCCTAAATTTGTAATTTCGGGATTTTTATATTTTTAATTTAAGTTATCAGATTTTAACTTTTATTTGGAGTTTTAAAATTTTATATTTTATATTTAAAACTTTTAATTATCCTAAAACCTATTTTAATTAAATTAAAAACCTAAACCTAACCTACCCAAAACCTTCAACCGATCACTTAGCCGCCTCCATCAGTTTCTCACCCCCATCTCCATCGTGTTCTTTGAGTCTTCAGCCTCCATAGCTCGATTTTGAAGCTTCCAAGCCGGTTGTCATCGCCCCGTCGTCCCGGAATCGTTCTACGCACTCCTTTCTCTTCAAACTACGGTGCAAGGCATGATTATTTCTCTTTTTCTTATCATATCAGTTATTATGTGCGTGTGTGTGTGTGAGAATCAGATTTTCTTTCGAAAATTTCAGAAACAAAACGGGATGTGTTCGATTTTATTCATTTGTTCTTGTGTTTATTGATCAATCTCACGTTTTCTTAGCCATGGCTCGTACCACTACTGGTCGAAGGGTTGTAGGGTGTGTGAGGGTTGCCTAGAATCGAATGGCTCGAGTGGTTCGAGCCAAACGAGCCCAGGAAACCACCTAGAGCTGATCGGTCTCCAAGGAAGCGCAGCTAGGGTTTCGGGGAAGGGGGCTCGGCTAATGTTCTGTGGGGTGCATGGGCCGGGGTCAGGGGCTAGGTTCGAACCGCCCAGACGTGGGCTACGTCTGGGCGGCGGGGCTCCGGCCAGGGGTGGCCGGAGCAGGGCGGCAGCAGCCCTAGAACGGCTGCTGCTCGCGGCGGCCGAGAGGAACAAGGGGGGGGCGTCGGGTTTAGGGTTAGGGTTTGGTTCCGGGTCGGGTCGGTGGTCCGGGTCGGGTCAGTATGGTAGTGGGTCGGGTTAAGTTGGTTCGGGTCCGGGTTGATGGGCCGGGCTCGAGTTTTTTTAATTTTAAAGTATTTTATGATTTAATGGGTTTTTGGGCCAATTAATTCAGCTTTGGCATACCAACAACTAGATCAAGTTTTAAAAAAAAATTCAATGGTACTAGGACCAACATGACCTAAACGTCTATGCCAAAGAATATTGTCATCAACATTCAAGGATACAAGACTTTTGATTTTTGAAAAAAATAAAATATTTAAAGAAACCTTATAAATTAGAAATAAAATGATTTGGGCTCCATTTAATTATTTTGGGTTGAACTTAATTATTTGGGCTTAATTAATTTAATTAAGTGAGCCCACTAATTTTTATGGGCTTTAGGGCCCATGAAAGTTATTGGGCCCGTCTTTGGGCTTTTGGGCCCATTGGGCCAGAATTGGTTGTTAATGGGCTTGAATTATTTAATTGGGCTTAGAATAATTTTATTGGGATTAAGTATGTTAATGGGCCAGTCTCAGTGTTAATGGGCCAGATTTAAGTAAATGGGCTTGAGAGTTTAGGGCCAGCAGTCCAGTACAATCCATGAGAAATTGCATGTGTCCTGATTATATATTTAATTATTTTTATGCATTGAAGTTATTTTAATATTTATATGTTAGTATGAAATTTAATTAAATATATATGAAGGACACACACATTTTATGTAAGTACATGCATTCATGAAATAATTTTATGTATGATTAAATGTTTAAGGTTGAGCAATAAGAAAATATTTTATGTTGGAAGTTGAAGTAGTGTGACAATTTGAGATTTGAGGGGGATTCGTCCCATATGTGAACTATTGAAGGGCAGTTTACTGCCAATTTAAGAGGTGATTCGTCACCGCCACGTACGTTGGTTTCCACGCTGATCAGTATTTAATGTATGATTTAAGGTTACACTACGGATACAACCATGCGATGTTAGAAAATAATTTGCTCAACAATATTTATGTATTATGTTATTTAAGATAATTTAAGTTATGATATGTTATGATATTTTTAAGCATGCACCTTCATGTATATGTTATGTATTAGTGGCAATTTGATTTAAATTATTTTAAACCCTTGTTATGTTAGCATGTTGGGCCTCTAGGCTCACTACACTGGTATGGTGCAGGTGAGTACGTAGAGGAGGATGTAGCTCCTACCGGCGGCGAGGAAATATGAGCGGACATGCAGTGACCCCGTGACCGTGATAGATGTCTGAGTCACATTGCATGTTTTGAATACTTCAGCATGTTATACATTTTAATTATTTTCAGTGGTTGTGGTTTGAAATATTTTATTTAAATATTTTCAGTGCATGCAAACTTTAATCATTTTATTTAAGTAGTATTTTAATTCAATGTTTGACTCAGATATTTATTTTATTAAAGAATGCATTTTATTTGAGTTATTTATTTATTTATTTATTTTTAAATCTTTTTATTCTGTGCATATATGTATAGGCATATATGTACATATTTTTATTTAGTAAGTAATAAAAAAAAAATTTCGCATATTTATTTATAATTAGAGAGTTAGGGTCGTTTCATGTTTGATATTATACGATCTTAATTTTATTGTTAAAATTACCAAAAAAATATAATAATATGAAAGTAATGTAAATAGTAGTATATATACACTGTCACTACGACAAAAAAAGTATTATATATACACAAATATATTTTTAAATTTATCATAAATGTTAAATGTATATTTTAAAAATAAAAATATTTTAATTTTAATTTATAACAAATTTGATAAATTATGTACAAAAAATGGGCTGAGGGCATGGTGGGAATTTAATAAAATATATGAGGATAATATGAATAAATAAAATATCAAAATAAGATCTTTTATAAAAATAAAAAATAAAAATTGGTGACTCTAATATTTTAAAAACAGCCTATTTTGATAGCTTATAAGTTGTTTGACAAAAAAAATTTCAAACAAAGTTAAATAGCTTATAAGCTCTGAAAAGATTATAAGCTGTTTTCATAAGCTTATAAGCTCTGCCAAATACCAGCAGCTGAAACACCGAAACACTTTGATTTTTATTTTTTTGTAGATAGAATGAACAAATTTTTTTTCCACAAAAAATTTTATGTTTTTTAATTTGTGTAAAACCTATTAAGCTAAAATAATTATATCATGAGTTCATAAATATATATTAGAAATATCATGTTTGTACATTTTATTAATATATATATATATATGAATTAAATTACGCGTCGATGTTGAAAAAAATCAATTCAAATAGAGTTAAGTTTTAATCCAAAATAATAAATAAAAAACAACCAACACACATCATATATGTAAAATTTTAAAATTAAAAAATTTAACTATTTTTTCCTCCTCATAAAGCTAAAAATTATGACAATTATTTTATGATATGGTCTTGCAATTAACGAATGAATATTTTTACAAGAGATGGAGAAGGATAAACGAGTTATAGCTTTCTGTAACTTAAAAATACAGTTTTGAAGGTAAATTTTTGAATTACAAAAATTATTTATTAACATTACCCACTTTATGATAATAGGAAAGGTCCATCTCAAAACAACGACGTCCTCAAAATTTGTGTAAGAACCTATTGAGCTAAATAACGAATGAATATTTTTACAAGAGATGGAGATGTATAAATCGTTTATATCTTTTATTTAACTTAAAAATGCATATTTTGAAGGTAGTTTTTAAAATTTTTGTAAATATTTTTTTGCAAAAATTATTCATTAACATTACTCACTACTTCTCTTTATGACTAACAGTAGAAAATGTTCAGCTCAAAACAATAACGGCGTTCTCAAACCTAACTTGCATAGAAAATGAAACAACGAATATATGGTATGAATATCTTCATTTTTTTAACAAAACTATAAGATTGATTTTATTTCTTTTATTTATTCAACTTTGTAAATATATCTATGCTAATCAATCTACTACATGCTAGGTAATAACTTTGAAGAAAAAATTGAAAAAGAATTATGGATGACACATCAAATTAAGGATCCTGGAGAAGATCACCTTGAAAATCCAATCCAAGCTTTCAGCAACGAAAGCAATGCAAACAAAAAGATATCAGTAGATTTCAAAAAACAAGAAACGAAAAAGAAAAGATGATGTCTGTTGGAATATTACATAGTTTTGATATTTACGAAACTGAACAAGAGAAATCAGAAGTAAACTACACGTACTCAACGAGCAGATCCAAAGGAGAAAAATGGACGAGTCTCGGAGCTAAAATGAAGATGTTAATTAAGTTGACTTGACTGAAGCTTAACTGAAGAAACGAGATAATTGCATTCAATTTAGGAAACTAAACTGAATCAGTTTCACATATACTAAACTGAATCAGTTTCTCGGAGTCAAACTATCTCAAAGCCAAATCAAAGGTCAATGATTTCTAGACTGAATCATCCAAGAGACTAAGTGATCAAGACTGAATCAACCTAACTCTTGTGGATAGACTTTTCCGTACATAACCGACATCGCAGAATCCAGAGCACAACAGTGTACAATAAACGTTAGAGAATGTACGAGGAAAAGACAAGTTAACGACATTAATTTGAATTTGAAAGGGTCGCAAGTATAAATACATATCAAGGGGTGCTTGAAAATGCATCCGGATCCTTAGAAAAATACTCGCGCAAATATTCCAATTATCAGAGTTAAACTGGACACCTTAAGTTTATCCACAAACATTCTAGTCGAGGAACTTACGCACACGTCAAAGTATATATCAAGAAGCCGAAGAACACAAGCGCAAATATATCAATGTATCAGATAAGTAGGATTGATTTGTACTGTAGTGTTGAGTTATAACATAAGTGTTGTAAAGTTAGGTTAAAACTGACCAGTTGAGTTGTGTTAGCAAAACAGTTGAGGTACTGCAAACCTCGTTGTAACAAGAATCATTCGAGAGTTGAGTTCTTGAGTCTAGGAGTTCTGGGTTAGGCGTTTGTGTATAAGTCCTAGTCTTGGAGTAGGTTTTTACAAAGTGTTGTAATAGTAAAAGTCTTCTATGGTGAATCCTTTCGATGTGGAAGAAGGGGTTACGTAGGAGTATTGAAATCTCCGAACATAAACATTTGAGTTATCTTACTTTCAGTCAAGCACTCTCACTCACTCACTACTCAGATACAACCATTTAATCACAAGTTCTAATATGTTAGTTGGCATCATTCCATATAAAATATTTTTTTGCCAATTAACAACGACACGCGAGAAAAAAAACAGTTCAGTTGACCAACCTCAACTGAACACAATCTTGAAGTTTCAAGGATCAACTGCTACAGTGATATCAAGAAAGCAGTTTTGCCACCCTTAATCGATTCTCATCAATTTCCAACAAAGTCATCGATCGTTAACGATATTGGCATACAAGTAATAGAAGACGATAACATACCAAAATGTAAATTGAGAATGATGACATTATTGTTATTGTTGCAAGGAAATACTTTAGACTAAAAAAATAGGCCGTTCAAAAAAATAATAAAATGATAAAGATATAAAAATTCAAATACTTGATGAAGAGAGCACCACAAGAAATTTTGAAGTAAAAGATGAAAAAATGCATAGGCAGACAAGAAAAATTTTCTATTTCCACGGAATGAATCATAGATGTTGAATACATATTTATAAATACCATAGGAGGCTTATCACATCAAGATACTCTACCAACAATATATCACTCTTTTAAATACAAATAATTATCCTAATCAATAAATTATCTAGATAATATTAATATCTAAGACTCTCCCTCAAGCTGGGTCATATATGTTGATCAAGCCCAGCTTGGAACTCATGTCATCAAAGTTCGGTCAGTGAAGGGCTTTAGTCATGATGTCCGCGATTTGTAAGTGAGAGGGGATGTTCTTGGAACCTAATTAGTTTTGATATTGAAAAAACTGCACGAGCAAAACTCAGAGGTAAACTTCACTTGTTTTCACGAGCAAAATTGAAGAAGAATAAGACTGAACAAGTTTTCGAGCAAAAATGCATAAGAAAACTATGTTGACTTTAACCAGAGTCTAAATAAATACATCAAGCAGTCGAGTCAATCTAAGCTTACTTAGTAAACTACATTAATTTTAGGGAACTATAAAAATCAGTCTTACATCAAGCTAAATTGAAGTACCAGGATAAAAAAAAAAATTGCGAGACTGAACTATCCAAAGACTACGTGACCTAGACCGAACTCATTACATCAGTCTTATTTCTGCGGATAAACTTTTCCATACATAGTTGACGCCGAAAAACCAGAGCACAACAGTGTACTATCATGTTAGAAGATGTACAAGGACAAGACAAGATAACGGCCTCAATTTGACTTTGAAAGAGTCGTTACCCGCCAAGTATAAATAGTGAACAATGGGTTATTGAACAATGGGTGATTGAAGAAGCATCCTGCTCCTTAGAAAAGAACTCGCAAATACATTCAAGCTATCAAGAGGTAAACTGAACACTTTCAGTTGCCCATATATATTCAGTCGAGGAATTCAAAGATTACTTCAAAGAATAAATCAAGAAGCCGAAGAACACGAGCACACATATCACATATCAGTGAGGATCACATTGTGCTAAGTGTTGAGTTGTAATACAAGTGTTGTATTAGTTTATCAGTTGAGGTGCTGCAAACCTTGTTGTAACAAGAATTAGTCGAGGGCTAGGAGTTCTGAGATAGGCTATGTGGTACGTCCTAGTCTTTGAGTGGGCTGTTGCAAAGTGTTGTAATAGTCAAAGTCTTCTAGAGTGAATCCTTCCAATGAGATTTAGCTCCGAACATCCATAAACAAACTCTTGTGTTGTTTAGTTTCTGTCAAACACTCACACGCAATCATTCGAGCCATTTTATATAAGTTCAATCTGTTAGTCAACCTCATTCCGCAATTAGTTAAAGTTGGTTGATTAACATAGACATGCGAGGAGAAAAACAGTTCAGTTGACTAATTTCAACTGAACTCAATTTAGAAGACTCAAGGGTCAACTGCTACAACAACTTGAGCTTGGGAAGTTAGCGTTCACCTTTTGAGCAGTTTCAAAGATTAACGACCCCCGAAATTGATCTCAACAATTGATATCAGAGTATTTGATGCACCCATACCGATCCTGACAAGTGGTATCAGAGCGAGGTTCTTTCTAATATCTGACATTATTTCAAATGGCTACTTTGAGTGAGATCGCCAAGAGCTTTTGGTACACTATTGTGGACAACTGCACGGCCAAGCCTGCTGAGACATACTCTACGGCTAATATTTGTTGGCATCAATTTATCAAGCTAGGGGATGAGGAAATAAATACTGAAGAGAGCAGGAGTCCATTAATCGAGCCTATTGAAGAACCCTGCTGCTCAGATAAAGCCACGAATATAAATGAATAAAACTGCTGAAAGAGTGGGTGCCCAGTGAGCCAACTTGTGGCTAAGGGCTTTGATGACTCTTTGTATAAACAATCTTTTGTTTAATATAATTTACACTTTTATTAATGGCAATGGCTTTGTCTTTCTTCATATTGTGATATTGTGATATACTATTGTTGTTTTGATAAAGACCTTGAATATACTATAGTGTATGTAAGATGTGGTAGAACATGGGGATGTCTATCATGAAACGCATCTTATAGTCACTGTATATTCTAAACTGTTCCAAGTCGATTGAGCCGTCCGAAAATAAGGATAAGGATCGCTCGAGCTTGAGGCTAGCATTTGCGATGCAGAGTACCACGTTTCATTGGTAGGGAACATAGAGATGTTCAAAGCATGCAAATGGATATTCATATGATGAATGATCGAACTACCCTATCCGGACTTTCCAAGTGGTTATCACTTATCGAGTGGATAAAGTCCGCGGTTTTGGTTGTACACCATTAGTCCTTACTACTTGAGACATCATTGGGACTCTATATGCTAGTACTGTGCTTTGACTCGTTTACCGACTCTATTGGGGTCATCAGGTGTCGGGATTGGGTACAGTTACAACACATATAGGAGTCGATGCTTTGTTGTCAAGGATTCACCACATACTTGCGAGTGTGGATATCCTATGCGATCTGAGGAGATATTAGTGTGACGAACCTCTGGCCAGAGTACATGATGTGATTTAAGAAATGGTTTCTTGGTAGCACATGCGATGTCACTATTTGATCTTCAAGATGCATTGCATAGTTATCGAATCTCGAGCGACTCTCGATATAGCAATGGTTGTTGATTCGATCGGGATATTTGGATGAAGGGACCGTACTGTACGCTAACCAAAATCTACTGGTTCTTGTAGGCACTATCAGTGATACCTAGGGAATCATGGGGCGATGTTGCTAGGCGCTCATACCATGATTCGATGGGCAAGTCGGAAATTGTTGTTCCGAGTCACAAGGAGTTGTGAGCCCACGGCTAGCTGTATCCCTGAACCATTGAGGGTCACACAGTGTAATGGATTTTTAATCCCCGTTGAGATAGTTAAATTTAAAGAGTTAAATTTAATGAACGAAGAAGTTGGACTTCTTATTTAAGAGTAGAGGAGTAAGATTTTCTAAAATGACATAGGGATGGCCATTTTTGGAAATCACTGAATTCGAATTCAGAAAAATTTATCTTGACTTTAAAAGGTGCAGAAATGGTTTCTGTGCACATTGGTGAAATCGGTTTATCAATCGGAGTTACGATGAATTTTATATTAATTTCTGAACATGCGGGCTTTGCTTGTCGGGCTTGAACTTATGACTAATGGGCCCTAAGCTGTTAGTGGCCTACATTATAAATAAGTTATTGCAGTACAGAAATTAGACACAACAGGTCACAAGGATTTTTCGAAAACCCTAGTTGATTTTTAAAGGTGGCCGTCCCCCTCCTCTCCCTCTGCTCGAGAAAAATCCAGCCTGTGATTTTGAATTACAGTCTGGTTTAACGGATCAAATTCGTTAATCTCTTCGTAGAAAACTTCTGATAGATTTTCTAGTGCAATCTATCAGAGGGATTAAATATCCGTTCGTGGACCTGATTGAAGAACAGTTCGTCCATCAGTTCCAGGGATATACAACAAGAGCAGAGAAATCTGTTGGTGTCCAAAATCTCGATTCGTGATTAAAGGTAAAAATTTTATAATTGTTATTTAATTTTTACACACACAATTTATGTAAGAGTGGGTGCCCAGTGAGCCAACTGTGTGGCTATGGGCTTTGATGACTCTTTGTATGAACAATCTTTTGTTTAATATTATTTACACTTTTATGGCAATGACTTTATATTACTTCATATTGTTATATTGTGATATACTATTGTTGTTTTGATAAAGACCTTGAATATACTATAGTGTATGTAAGATGTGGTAGAACATGGAGATGTCTATCATGAAATACATCTTATAGTCACTGTATGTTCTAAAACCGTTCCTAGTCAATTGAGCCGTCCGATAATAAGGATAAGGATCGCTCGAGTTTGAGACTAGCATTTGCGATGCGGAGTACCACGTTTCATTGGTAGGGAACATGGAGATGTTCGAAGCATGCAAATGGATATTCATGGGATGAATAATCGAACTACCCTATCCGGACTTTCCAAGTGGTTATCACTTATCGAGTGGATTAAGTCCGCGGTTTTGGTTGTACACCATTAGTCCTTACGACTTGAAACATCATGGAGACTCTATATGCTAGTGCTGTGCTTTGACTCATTTACCGACTCTATGGGGGTCATCAGGTGTCGAGATTGGGTACAGTTACGACACATATAGGAGTCAATGCATTGTTGTCAAGGATTCACCACATACTTGCGAGTATGGATATCCTATGCGATCTGAGGAGATATTAGTGTGACAAATCTCTGGCCAGAGTACTTGATGTGATTTAAGAAATGGTTTCTTAGAAGCACATGCGATGTCACTAATTTGATCTTCAAGATGTATTGCATAGTTATCGAATCTTGAGCGACTCTCGATATACCAATGGTTGTTGATTCGATCGGGATATTTGGATGAAGGGACCGTACTGTACGCTAACCAAAATCTACTGGTTCTTGTAGGCACTATCAGTGATACCTAGGGAATCATGGGGCGATGTTGCTAGGCGCTTTACCATGATTCGTTGGGCAAGTCGGAAAGTGTTGTTCCGAGTCACAAGGAGTTGTGAGCCCACGGCTAGCTGTATCCCTGAACCATTGAGGGTCACACAGTGTAATGGAGTTTTAATCCCCGTTGAGATAGTTAAATTTAAAGAGTTAAATTTAATGAACTAAGGAGTTGGACTTCTTAAATAAGAGTAAGGGAGTAGGATTTCCTAAAATGACATAGGGATGGACATTTTTGGAAACCACTGAATTCGGATTCAGGAAAATTTATTTTGACTTTAAAATGTGCAGAAATGGTTTCTGTGCACATTGGTGAAATCAGTTCATCAATCGGAGTCACGATGAATTTTATATTAATTTCTGAACGAGCGGGCTTTGCTTGTCGGGCCCCAGCTTATGACTAATGGGCTCTAAGGTGTTAGTGGCCTGCATTATAAATAAGTTATTTCAGTACAGAAATTACACACAACAGGTCATAATTTTGAGAGCAAATTTTCGAAACCCTCCTCTCTCTCAAAGCATTCGGCCGACCCCTCCCCCTCTGCCCGAGATTTTCCGGTCTGTGATTTTGAATTGCAGTCTGGAATAGCGAATCAGATTCGTTTATTCTCTTCGCAGAAAACTTCTGATAGATTTTCTAGTGCAATCTATCAGAGGGATTAAACCTCTGTTCGTGGACCTGATTGAAGGAGTTCATCGGTTCCAGGGAGAGACAACAAGAGCAGATAAAATCTGTTGGTGTCCATTAATCTCGTTGCGAGATTGGAGGTAAAATTTAATAACTGTTATTTAAATTTTACACACACAATAATTTAATCGTTGAACGGTTGATACCCACACTATGGAATTGTTCCATAACAAAATTTTTAAACTTCCGCTGCACCGGGTATCAATCGTGATTGATCTGAGAGCCGCGTTTTCCAACAGTGGTATCAGAGCAAGGTTGCTCAGATCAAACGATTAAATTAATCAATTGTACAAAATTTTTGAGTCTCGGTTTTTGAAACAAAATAAATATTTTTAAATAAAAAATTTTTTTCGGGGCAAAACCCGGGCAGCGATTGGATCGCTGCCCGGTGGGGCAGCAATTGTTGCTGCCCCGGGCGGCGCACGGCGCCGCCTAGGGCAGCGCTGTGCGCTGCCCAGCGCAGCGCTGGGCGCTGCGCAGGGCAGCGCTCGGCGCCGCCCAGGGGCGGCGCTCGGCGCCGCCCAGGGCAGCGCACGGCGCTGCCCTAAGGGGCAGCCGGGCTGCCCCCGGCCCGCGCCCCGGGTGCGGGCCGGCCCGGGAGTGTCCCGGGCATCCCGCGGGAAAAATTATATTTTTTATTTAAAATTAATTTTAATATTTAAAATTTTATTTTTGGTCCGGTCAAAAATTGTTTTTGATTGGTTCACGAGATTTCGGATCGAATTGTTCGAGTCCGTAAATTTTAAAATTGATTTTTGGATAAATTTGAATTTTTGGAAAATTTTAATATTTTATCCGTAAATTGAATTTTGAAATCAATTATTTTGGTACAATTGATGATAAGATATGATCTTATGATATATTAAGTAAAATATGATTTTATTTGTAAAATTGGATTTTATAGATAAAATATGATTTTATTTGATATAGAGATAAAATATGATTTTATATGTGAAATGAGATTTTATATATAAAATATGATTTTATCTTGTTTAAATTTGAATTGCCACAGCATGTTATCCAATAAATTAATTTTGAATTAAATGTTATTGGATAAGGATGATCGATTGCCATGACCAATTTTGTAGGTGTATGTTAGGAATTTACATTTTGTCTTTATTATTGTTGGTTTTATTAATGGGCCTGGTTTATGGCCCGATATGAATGTCATATGTAATAAAAGTGGGCTTGGTTTATAGCCCGTTCCCACCCCTAAAAATGTATCCCCTACTTGTCATTGTTATTTATTGTAAATACATTAGATTTAGTGGGAGATCAAGATTTGAAGATGGTGGGCCCAGCAGACAATGAAGACTGAAGAAATGTAAATTGGAAGCATATGTAATAGGATTGCATTTGCATACTGCATATTACCTAGGATTGGACTAAGACCCGTGATTGGCAACCACGGGTCAATTAGAAATGGAATCGATCATCCTATATAATATGTGATATTATGATTGTATGCATGTTTAGACATAAATTGCGTGAATCCGGCAATGCATGCAATAAATTAAATATGATGAGACAAATAATTTTATAAATAAAATCCCTCATTTTAAATATGATTTAAAATTTATATCAAGATAAATAAAGGAAATTTAAATATTGTTTAAATGTTCCTACCTTCCATCAACGGTCAATGTATGTGATGCTACCCGCGGATACGGTCCGGCTCATATTATTGGGGGGGCCCGTCCGTCGGAAAGCTGTACATTGGATCGACAAATGTTGTAAGTTGGGTGGAACTCCCATGGGATCGGCTCATATTATTGGGGATCCACATGGCGACCGTCCATCACAACTTAATATTGATGGGTCATCTTGACATGTCACTTTAAACGGCGTCATATTATTGGGCCCTTATTGGACATGAGGTAAACACATGGGGGTTGCTTTGGAAGCAATTGGGCTCTACCTTTTGAGAATTATGGTTGGCTGATATTATTCGGGACCATAAGTTTGTCAATTGGACTCCATGTTCTCACTAAGGAAAAAGTTTCCCGTTTTCACTAGAGGGTGGTGAAATCGTTAAAATAGTGGGAGTGAGATTCATAAAATTAAATTCGCCTATTTTATGTCTTAGTAAATTGTTAAACAATCATTGATATATGTCTGTTTTTCCTTTTCAGTATTTCATACAATGAATTCGCGAAATCCTTTATTCTCGATCCTCGAACAAAACAAGCTGACTGGCGCCAACTATACGGAATGGTTCCGGAAGTTGAAGATTGTCTTAACTTCGGAGAAAATGCTCTACGTGTTAGAGAAAGCACCTCCGAAGGAAGCACCAGCTGACATAAGTCCGGAGGAATTGGCCAAACTTGATGCATGGTGTGACCATGACATCAAGACCAAATGCTATATGCAAGCCTCGATGTCTGATGAACTCCAGAGGCGATTTGAGGACACGGTGAATGCTGATGACATTCACGCGCAACTCAAGGAACTTTTTGGGGCTCAGTCGAGGGCTGAAAGGTTCTCTACTGTTAAGGAGTTGATGACGTGCCGCATGCGTGAAGGGACTTCGGTCCGTGATCATGGGGTACGAGTGATTTGGCTCATACAGAAGTTAGCGACCCTTGATTTGGTGTTGGAGCATGAACTCAATGTGGACTTGCTGCTTCTATCTCTTCCTTCTTCATTTGATGGATTCGTGATAAATTTTAATATGAACAAGATAGAGGCCACCCTTGAAGAGATGGTCAATATGCTCGTTACATATGAATCCACACTTAAGAAGGATAAGCCAGCTTTCTTGGTGGGCTCCTCATCTTCTGCTAAGAAGGGGCCAAGTATGAAGGGCAAGAAACGTTCTGCCCCACCCAAGAAAGTGGAACCCGAGAAGAAGCAAAAGACAAAGGCTTCAAACAATGGAAAATCCAAGGATGTTTGCCATTACTGCAAGAAGCCGGGTCATTGGAAGCGCAACTGCAAGGAGTATCTTGAGCAGTTAGGAACTGCAAAGGGTATGTTCTATATCGAAATAAACATGTCATTTAATACAACTTCTTGGGTATTGGATACCGGATGTGGATCTCACATTTGCAATGATTTGCAGGTGATGACAAGAAGTCGCAGGCTTAGAATGGGTGAGACCCAGCTGAGGCTCGGGAATGGTTCCAGAGTTGAAGCTACGGCCATTGGAGATGTTTGTTTGATTTTGCAGAATGGTTTTAAATTATTGTTGAGAGATGTTTTATTTGTGCCAGATTTAATTAAAAACATTATTTCTATTTCTATGCTTGATAGAGATGGTTATTCTTGTAATTTTGTGAATGGGATTTGCAATATTTACAAGAATGAATGTTTAATTGGAAATGGACAACTTGAAAACGATCTATACAATTTAAAACTAAAAGACGTTCCAGTGAATTGTATTGACAAACCGGCGACAACAAACAAAAGGAAAATCGATAGTCAAAACCCGGCAAACCTTTGGCACGCTAGACTAGGTCATATTTCCTCAAGGAGGATGAACAAGCTAGTGGGAGAGGGCATGTTTGATATGTCTGATATTAACTCTCTACCTACTTGTGAATCCTGCCTAAAAGGAAAAATGACTAAATCTCCTTTTAAGGGGAAACCTGAGCGTAGTCAGAATCTGTTGGATTTGATCCATACAGATGTTTGTGGTCCATTTAGAGTAGGGACTCAACATGGCCACACCTACTTCATTACCTTTACTGATGATTATTCAAGGTATGGGTATTTATATTTAATGAAATATAAGTCTGAAGCATTTGAAAAGTTCAAAGAATTCAAGGCTGAAGTAGAAAACAAGCTAGGTAAAAGTATTAAAGCACTTCGATCGGATCGAGGTGGAGAATACTTGAGTACCGAGTTTTTGGACTATCTGAAAGAGAATGGGATTCTCTCTCAGTGGACTCCTCCTATGACACCACAGCTTAATGGTGTATCGGAGCGTCGTAATCGAACTTTGTTGGACATGGTTCGATCTATGATGAGCTTCACTGAGCTTCCACCTTCGTTTTGGGGCTATGCGCTTGAAACGGCGGTATTGTTGTTGAACAACGTCCACACTAAAGCAGTGGACAAAACACCATACGAGTTATGGAATGGCAAAGCTCCTAAGTATTCGTACTTGAGGATTTGGGGATGTCCTGCTTACGTGAAGCGGACAGTGGGAGATAAGTTGGATAGTCGATCCAGCTTATGTTATTTTGTAGGGTATCCGAAGAATTCAATCGGATATTATTTCTATTATCCTGCTGAAACAAAGGTGTTTGTTTCTAGGAATGCCACCTTCTTAGAGAAGGAGTTCTTATTGGATAAGAAAGGCGAGATGATGGAACTCGAAGAAGTTCGAGAAGAACCCAAAATACAAAATAACGATCCTACACCTCAGGAACCATTGTTGGACACGCCTGCACCTAGAAGATCCGAAAGGACTTCTAGACCTCCAGTTCGATATGGTCTTCTTCTTGAAGGGGATCAAGATGAACCCGACATTGGATTGTTGGAAAACTGGCGAGTTCCCAGACCAATTACGATTGATACCCGGTGCAGCGGAAGTTTAAAAATTTTTCATGGAACGTTTCCATGGTATGGGTATCAACCGTTCATCGATTGAATTACGTGTGTGTAAAATTTAAATAACAATTAAATAAATTTTACCTCAAATCTCGCAACGAGATTAATGGACACCAACAGAACAATTCTGCTCTTGTTGTCTCTCCCTGGAACCGATGAACGCCTTCAATCAGGTCCACGAACAGAGGTTTAATCCCTCTGATAGATTGCACTAGAAAATCTATCAGAAGTTTTCTGCGAAGAGAATACACGAATTTGATTCGTTATTCCTTACTGCGATTCAAAATCACAGACCGGAATTTCTCAGACAGAGAGGGAGGGGGGCGACGGCCAAGCTTGAGAGAGGGGCTAGGGTTTCGATTTTTTTTCCTCTCAAAATTATGAGCTATCGTATGTAATTTCTGTACTGAAATAACTTATTTATAATGCAGGCCACTAACACCTTAGGGCCCATTAGTCATAAGCTGGGGCCCGACAAGCAAAGCCCGCTCGTTCAGAAATTAATATAAAATTCATCGTGACTCTGATTGATGAAACGATTTCACCAATGTGTACAGAAACCATTTCTGCACGTTTTAAAGTCAAAATAAATTTTCCTGAATCCGAATTCAGTGGTTTCCAAAAATGTCCATCCCTATGTCATTTTAGGAAATCCTACTCCCTTACTCTTATTTAAGAAGTCCAACTCCTTAGTTCATTAAATTTAACTCTTTAAATTTAACTATCTCAACGGGGATTAAAACTCCATTACACTGTGTGACCCTCAATGGTTCAGGGATACAGCTAGCCGTGGGCTCACAACTCCTTGTGACTCGGAACAACACTTTCCAACTTGCCCAACGAATCATGGTAAAGCGCCTAGCAACATCGCCCCATGATTCCCTAGGTATCACTGATAGTGCCTACAAGAACCAGTAGATTTTGGTTAACGTACAGTACGGTCCCTTCATCCATATATCCCGATCGAATCAACAACCATTGGTATATCGAGAGTCGCTCAAGATTCGATAACTATGCAATGCATCTTGAAGATCAAATTAGTGACATCGCATGTGCTACTAAGAAACCATTTCTTAAATCACATCAAGTACTCTGGCCAGAGATTTGTCACACTAATATCTCCTCAGATCGCATAGGATATCCATACTCGCAAGTATGTGGTGAATCCTTGACAACAATGCATTGACTCCTATATGTGTCGTAACTGTACCCAATCTCGACACCTGATGACCCCCTCAGAGTCGGTAAACGAGTCAAAGCACAGTACTAGCATATAGAGTCTCCATGATGTTTCAAGTCGTAAGGACTAATGGTGTACAACAAAACCGCGGACTTTATCCACTCGATAAGTGATAACCACTTGGAAAGTCCGGATAGGGTAGTTCGACTATTCATCCTATGAATATCCATTTGCATGCTTCGAACATCTCCATGTTCCCTACCAATGAAACGTGGTACTCCGCATCGCAAATGCTAGTCTCAAACTCGAGCGACCCTTATCCTTATTATCGGACGGCTCAATCGACTAGGAACGGTTTTAGAATATACAGTGACTATAAGATGTATTTCATGATAGACATCTCCATGTTCTACCACATCTTACATACACTATAGTATATTCAAGGTCTTTATCAAAACAACAATAGTATATCACAATATAACAATATGAAGTAATATAAAGTCATTGCCATAAAAGTGTAAATAATATTAAACAAAAGATTGTTTATACAAAGAGTCAACAAAGCCCATAGCCACACAGTTGGCTCACTGGGCACCCACTCTTACAATCTCCCACTTGCCCTATAGCCAACTAGTCATACTACGTAGACCCATTGCTTCGCGATGTTTGTCAAACAATGGTCCTGGCAAAGGCTTAGTAAGTGGATCAGCGATATTGTCTGCAGAGGCCACTCGTTCGACACTGATGTCTCCTCTTTCCACAATCTCCCGGATTATGTGGTATTTCCTCAGTACGTGTTTGGATCTTTGATGAGACCTTGGTTCCTTTGCTTGAGCAACGGCACCCGTGTTGTCGCAGTACACCGGGACTGGACCAACAAATTCAGGAATGACGCCCAACTCTTGGACGAAATTCCTCATCCAAACGGCCTCTTTAGCAGCAGCTGATGCTGCAATGTATTCAGCCTCAGTGGTGGAATCCGCTGTGGTGTCCTGCTTGGAACTTCCAAGAGACAGCACCGCCATTGAGCATGAACACAAATCCAGAGGTTGACTTCGAGTCATCCACATCACTTTGGAAGCTAGAGTCGGTATAGCCTTCCAGTTTGAGTTCTCGTCCTCCATAAACCATGAACATATTCTTAGTCCTTCGCAAGTACTTAAGAATGTCCTTCACGGCTTTCCAATGCATCTGACCAGGATTAGACTGATATCTGCTCGTGACACTCAGAGCAAATGCTACATCCGGTCTGGTAGATATCATCCCATACATGATACTACCTATAGCTGACGCATATGGTACATGTGTCATATTCTCTATCTCTGCATCAGTCTTGGGACACATAGACTTGGATAAAGAAACTCCATGACACATGGGTAGATGTCCTCTCTTGGACCCATCCATTGAAAACCGTTTCAATATGGTATCGATGTAGGTTGATTGAGTGAGTCCTATCATTCTCTTAGATCTATCCCTATAGATCTGTATCCCAAGAATGTAGGATGCCTCACCCAAATCCTTCATCGAAAATCTACCTGATAACCATATCTTTGTTGACTGCAACATCCCTACATCATTCCCAATGAGTAGGATGTCATCAACATAAAGTACTAAGAATGTCACCGCATCCTTAACTACTTTCTTGTACACGCAAGGTTCCTCCGGGTTCTTGATGAAACCAAAGTCTTTAATTGTTTCATCAAATTTCTGGTTCCAACTTCTTGATGCTTGTTTTAGACCATAAATTGATCTCTGAAGCTTGCATACCTTATGCTCGCTTCCCATGGATGTGTACCCCTCAGGCTGCTTCATATAGATTTCTTCCTTAATGTCTCCATTAAGAAAAGCAGTCTTCACATCCATTTGCCATATCTCATAGTCATACCATGCAGCTATGGCAATAAGGATTCTTATGGACTTGAACATTGCAACTGGTGAAAAGGTTTCGTCATAGTCAACTCCTTGCCTTTGAGTATAACCTTTAGCCACCAATCGCGCCTTGTAGGTCAATACCTTACCATCAGGCCCAAGCTTTCTTTTGTAGATCCATTTACACCCTATTGGAACAATTCCATCGGGAGGATCCACTAAAGTCCAGACTTGGTTAGTATGCATCGAATCCAATTCTGACTGCATAGCTTCAAGCCATAAATTCGAATCCGCATCAGAAATTGCTTCCTTGAAGCTTCTTGGATCACATCCAATGTCGGGTTCATCTTGACCCTCTTTAAGAAGAAGACCATATCGAACTGGAGGTCTAGAAGTCCTCTCGGATCTTCTAGGTGCAGGCGTGTCCAGCAATGGTTCCTGAGGTGTGGGATCGTTATTTTGTATTTCGGGTTCTTCTCGAACTTCTTCGAGTTCCATCATCTCGCCTTTCTTATCCAATAAGAACTCCTTCTCCAAGAAGGTGGCATTCCGTGAAACAAACACCTTTGCTTCAGCAGGATAATAGAAATAATATCCGATTGAATTCTTCGGATACCCCACAAAATAACACAGGCTGGATCGACTATCCAACTTATCTCCCACTGTCCGCTTCACGTAAGCAGGACATCCCCAAATCCTCAAGTATGAATACTTAGGAGCTTTGCCATTCCATAACTCGTATGGTGTTTTGTCCACTGCTTTAGTGTGGACGTTATTCAACAACAATACCGCCGTTTCAAGCGCATAGCCCCAAAACGAAGGTGGAAGCTCAGTGAAGCTCATCATGGATCGAACCATGTCCAACAAAGTTCGATTACGGCGCTCCGATACACCATTAAGCTGTGGTGTCATAGGAGGAGTCCACTGAGAGAGAATCCCATTCTCTTTTAGATAGTCCAAAAACTCGGTACTCAAGTATTCTCCACCTCGATCCGATCGAAGTGCTTTAATACTTTTACCTAGCTTGTTTTCTACTTCAGCCTTGAATTCTTTGAACTTTTCAAATGCTTCAGACTTATATTTCATTAAATATAAATACCCATACCTAGAATAATCATCAGTAAAGGTAATGAAGTAGGTGTGGCCATGTTGAGTCCCTACTCTAAATGGACCACAAACATCTGTATGGATCAAATCCAACAGATTTTGACTACGTTCAGGCTTCCCCTTAAAAGGAGATTTAGTCATTTTCCCTTTTAGGCAGGATTCACAAGTAGGTAGAGAGTTAATATCAGACATATCAAACATGCCCTCTCCCACTAGCTTGTTCATCCTCCTTGAGGAAATATGACCTAGTCTAGCGTGCCAAAGGTTTGCCGGGTTTTGACTATCGATTTTCCTTTTGTTTGTTGTTGCCGGTTTGTCAATACAATTCACTGGAACGTCTTTTAGTTTTAAATTGTATAGATCGTTTTCAAGTTGTCCATTTCCAATTAAACATTCATTCTTGTAAATACTGCAAATCCCATTCACAAAATTACAAGAATAACCATCTCTATCAAGCATAGAAATAGAAATAATGTTTTTAATTAAATCTGGCACAAATAAAACATCTCTCAACAATAATTTAAAACCATTCTGCAAAATCAAACAAACATCTCCAATGGCCGTAGCTTCAACTCTGGAACCATTCCCGAGCCTCAGCTGGGTCTCACCCATTCTAAGCCTGCGACTTCTTGTCATCACCTGCAAATCATTGCAAATGTGAGATCCACATCCGGTATCCAATACCCAAGAAGTTGTATTAAGTGACATGTTTATTTCGATATAGAACATACCCTTTGCAGTTCCCAACTGCTCAAGATACTCCTTGCAGTTGCGCTTCCAATGACCCGGCTTCTTGCAGTAATGGCAAACATCCTTGGATTTTCCATCGTTTGAAGCCTTTGTCTTTTGCTTCTTCTCGGGTTCCACTTTCTTGGGTGGGGCAGAACGTTTCTTGTCCTTCATACTTGGCCCCTTCTTAGCAGAAGATGAGGAGCCCACCAAGAAAGCTGGCTTATCCTTCTTAAGTGTGGATTCATATGTAACGAGCATATTGACCATCTCTTCAAGGGTGGCCTCTATCTTGTTCATATTAAAATTTATCACGAATCCATCAAATGAAGAAGGAAGAGATAGAAGCAGCAAGTCCACATTGAGTTCATGCTCCAACACCAAATCAAGGGTCGCTAACTTCTGTATGAGCCAAATCACTCGTACCCCATGATCACGGACCGAAGTCCCTTCACGCATGCGGCACGTCATCAACTCCTTAACAGTAGAGAACCTTTCAGCCCTCGACTGAGCCCCAAAAAGTTCCTTGAGTTGCGTGTGAATGTCAGCAGCATTCACCGTGTCCTCAAATCGCCTCTGGAGTTCATCAGACATCGAGGCTTGCATATAGCATTTGGTCTTGATGTCATGGTCACACCATGCATCAAGTTTGGCCAATTCCTCCTGACTTATGTCAGCTGGTGCTTCCTTCGGAGGTGCTTTCTCTAACACGTAGAGCATTTTCTCCGAAGTTAAGACAATCTTCAACTTCCGGAATCATTCCGTATAGTTGGCGCCAGTCAGCTTGTTTTGTTCGAGGATCGAGAATAAAGGATTTCGCGAATTCATTGTATGAAATACTGAAAAGGAAAAACAGACATATATCAATGATTGTTTAACAATTTACTAAGACATAAAATAGGCGAATTTAATTTTATGAATCTCACTCCCACTATTTTAACGATTTCACCACCCTCTAGTGAAAACGGGAAACTTTTTCCTTAGTGAGAACATGGAGTCCAATTGACAAACTTATGGTCCCGAATAATATCAGCCAACCATAATTCTCAAAAGGTAGAGCCCAATTGCTTCCAAAGCAACCCCCATGTATTTACCTCATGTCCAATAAGGGCCCAATAATATGACGCCGTTTAAAGTGACATGTCAAGATGACCCATCAATATTAAGTTGTGATGGACGGTCGCCATGTGGATCCCCCAATAATATGAGCCGATCCCATGGGAGTTCCACCCAACTTACAACATTTGTCGATCCAATGTACAGCTTTCCGACGAACGGGCCCCCCCAATAATATGAGCCGGACCGTATCCGCGGGTAGCATCACATACATTGACCGTTGATGGAAGGTAGGAACATTTAAACAATATTTAAATTTCCTTTATTTATCTTGATATAAATTTTAAATCATATTTAAAATGAGGGATTTTATTTATAAAAATATTTGTCTCATCATTTTTAATTTATTGCATGCATTGCCGGATTCACGCAATTTATGTCTAAACATGCATACAATCATAATATCACATATTATATAGGATGATCGATTCCATTTCTAATTGACCCGTGGTTGCCAATCACGGGTCTTAGTCCAATCCTAGGTAATATGCAGTATGCAAATGCAATCCTATTACATATGCTTCCAATTTACATTTCTTCAGTCTTCATTGTCTGCTGGGCCCACCATCTTCAAATCTTGATCTCCCACTAAATCTAATGTATTTACAATTAAATAACAATGACAAGTAGGGGATACATTTTTAGGGGGTGGGAACGGGCTATAAACCAAGCCCACTTTTATTACATATGACATTCATATCGGGCCATAAACCAGGCCCATTAATAAAACCAACAACAATAAAGACAAAATGTAAATTCCTAACATACACCTACAAAATTGGTCATGGCAATCGATCATCCTTATCCAATAACATTTAATTCAAAATTAATTTATTGGATAACATGCTGTGGCAATTCAAATTTAAACAAGATAAAATCATATTTTATATATAAAATCACATTTCACATATAAAATCATATTTTATCTCCATATCAAATAAAATCATATTTTATCTATAAAATCCAATTTTACAAATAAAATCATATTTTATCTAATATATCATAAGATCATATCTTATCATCAATTGTACCAAAATAATTGATTTCAAAATTCAATTTACGGATAAAATATTAAAATTTTCCAAAAATTCAAATTTATCCAAAATCAATTTTAAAATTTACGGACTCGAACAATTCGATCCGAAATCTCGTGAACCAATCAAAAACAATTTTTGACCGGACCAAAAATAAAATTTTAAATATTAAAATTAATAAAAATATTAAAAATTAATTTTTCCAGCGGGCCACCCGGGACACTCCCGGGTTGGCCCGCACCCGGGGCGCGGGCCAGGGGCAGCCCGGCTGCCCCCTTAGGGCAGCGCCTGGCGCCGCCCCTGGGCGGCGCCGAGCGCCGTCCTGGGCGGCGCCGAGCGCCGCCCTGCGCAGCGCCCAGCGCTGCGCTGGGCAGCGCACAGCGCTGCCCTGGGCGGCGCCGTGCGCCGCCTTGGGCGGCGCTGTGCGCCCCCTTTGGGCGGCGCCGTGCGCCGCCCGGGGCAGCAACAATTGCTGCCCCACCGGGCAGCGATCCAATCGCTGCCCGGGTTTTGCCCCGAAAAAAAAAAATTTTTTTTTTTTATTTAAAATATTTATTTTGTTTCAAAAACCGAGACTCAAAAATTTTGTACAATTGATTAATTCAATCGATTGATCTGAGCAACCTGGCTCTGATACCACTGTTGGAAAACTGGCGAGTTCCCAGACCAATTACGATTGATACCCGGTGCAGCGGAAGTTTAAAAATTTTTCATGGAACGTTTCCATGGTATGGGTATCAACCGTTCATCGATTGAATTACGTGTGTGTAAAATTTAAATAACAATTAAATAAATTTTACCTCAAATCTCGCAACGAGATTAATGGACACCAACAGAACAATTCTGCTCTTGTTGTCTCTCCCTGGAACCGATGAACGCCTTCAATCAGGTCCACGAACAGAGGTTTAATCCCTCTGATAGATTGCACTAGAAAATCTATCAGAAGTTTTCTGCGAAGAGAATACACGAATTTGATTCGTTATTCCTTACTGCGATTCAAAATCACAGACCGGAATTTCTCAGACAGAGAGGGAGGGGGGCGACGGCCAAGCTTGAGAGAGGGGCTAGGGTTTCGATTTTTTTTCCTCTCAAAATTATGAGCTATCGTATGTAATTTCTGTACTGAAATAACTTATTTATAATGCAGGCCACTAACACCTTAGGGCCCATTAGTCATAAGCTGGGGCCCGACAAGCAAAGCCCGCTCGTTCAGAAATTAATATAAAATTCATCGTGACTCTGATTGATGAAACGATTTCACCAATGTGTACAGAAACCATTTCTGCACGTTTTAAAGTCAAAATAAATTTTCCTGAATCCGAATTCAGTGGTTTCCAAAAATGTCCATCCCTATGTCATTTTAGGAAATCCTACTCCCTTACTCTTATTTAAGAAGTCCAACTCCTTAGTTCATTAAATTTAACTCTTTAAATTTAACTATCTCAACGGGGATTAAAACTCCATTACACTGTGTGACCCTCAATGGTTCAGGGATACAGCTAGCCGTGGGCTCACAACTCCTTGTGACTCGGAACAACACTTTCCAACTTGCCCAACGAATCATGGTAAAGCGCCTAGCAACATCGCCCCATGATTCCCTAGGTATCACTGATAGTGCCTACAAGAACCAGTAGATTTTGGTTAACGTACAGTACGGTCCCTTCATCCATATATCCCGATCGAATCAACAACCATTGGTATATCGAGAGTCGCTCAAGATTCGATAACTATGCAATGCATCTTGAAGATCAAATTAGTGACATCGCATGTGCTACTAAGAAACCATTTCTTAAATCACATCAAGTACTCTGGCCAGAGATTTGTCACACTAATATCTCCTCAGATCGCATAGGATATCCATACTCGCAAGTATGTGGTGAATCCTTGACAACAATGCATTGACTCCTATATGTGTCGTAACTGTACCCAATCTCGACACCTGATGACCCCCTCAGAGTCGGTAAACGAGTCAAAGCACAGTACTAGCATATAGAGTCTCCATGATGTTTCAAGTCGTAAGGACTAATGGTGTACAACCAAAACCGCGGACTTTATCCACTCGATAAGTGATAACCACTTGGAAAGTCCGGATAGGGTAGTTCGACTATTCATCCTATGAATATCCATTTGCATGCTTCGAACATCTCCATGTTCCCTACCAATGAAACGTGGTACTCCGCATCGCAAATGCTAGTCTCAAACTCGAGCGACCCTTATCCTTATTATCGGACGGCTCAATCGACTAGGAACGGTTTTAGAATATACAGTGACTATAAGATGTATTTCATGATAGACATCTCCATGTTCTACCACATCTTACATACACTATAGTATATTCAAGGTCTTTATCAAAACAACAATAGTATATCACAATATAACAATATGAAGTAATATAAAGTCATTGCCATAAAAGTGTAAATAATATTAAACAAAAGATTGTTTATACAAAGAGTCAACAAAGCCCATAGCCACACAGTTGGCTCACTGGGCACCCACTCTTACATGGATGTGATCCAAGAAACTTCAAGGAAGCAATTTCTGATGCGGATTCGAATTTATGGCTTGAAGCTATGCAGTCAGAATTGGATTCGATGCATACAAACCAAGTTTGGTCTTTAGTAGATCCTCCCGATGGAATTGTTCCGATAGGGTGTAAATGGATCTACAAAAGAAAGCTTGGGCCTGATGGTAAGGTATTGACCTACAAGGCGCGATTGGTGGCTAAAGGTTATACTCAAAGGCAAGGAGTTGACTATGACGAAACCTTTTCACCAGTTGCAATGTTCAAGTCCATAAGAATCCTAATTGCCATAGCTGCATGGTATGACTATGAGATATGGCAGATGGATGTGAAGACTGCTTTTCTTAATGGAGACATTAAAGAAGAAATCTATATGAGGCAGCCTGAGGGGTTCACATCCATGGGAAGCGAGCATAAGGTATGCAAGCTTCAGAGATCAATTTATGGTCTAAAACAAGCATCAAGAAGTTGGAACCAGAAATTTGATGAAACAATAAAAGATTTTGGTTTCATCAAGAACCCGGAGGAACCTTGCGTGTACAAGAAAGTAGTTAAGGATGCGGTGACATTCTTAGTACTTTATGTTGATGACATCCTACTCATTGGGAATGATGTAGGGATGTTGCAGTCAACAAAGATATGGTTATCAGGTAGATTTTCGATGAAGGATTTGGGAGAGGCATCCTACATTCTTGGGATACAGATCTATAGAGATAGGTCTAAGAGAATGATAGGACTCACTCAATCAACCTACATCGATACCATATTGAAACGGTTTTCAATGGATGGGTCCAAAAGAGGACATCTACCCATGTGTCATGGAGTTTCTCTATCCAAGTCTATGTGTCCCAAGATTGATGAAGAGATAGAGAATATGACACATGTACCATATGCGTCAGCTATAGGTAGTATCATGTATGGGATGATATCTACCAGACCGGATGTAGCATTTGCTCTGAGTGTCACGAGCAGATATCAGTCTAATCCTGGTCAAATGCATTGGAAAGCCGTGAAGGACATTCTTAAGTACTTGCGAAGGACTAAGAATATGTTCATGGTTTATGGAGGACGAGAACTCAAATTGGAAGGCTATGCCGACTCTAGCTTCCAAAGTGATGTGGATGACTCGAAGTCAACCTCTGGATTTGTGTTCATGCTCAATGGCGGTGCTGTCTCTTGGAAGAGTTCCAAGCAGGACACCACAGCGGATTCCACCACTGAGGCTGAATACATTGCAGCATCAGCTGCTGCTAAAGAGGCCGTTTGGATGAGGAATTTCGTCCAAGAGTTGGGCGTCATTCCTGAATTTGTTGGTCCAGTCCCGGTGTACTGCGACAACACGGGTGCCGTTGCTCAAGCAAAGGAACCAAGGTCTCATCAAAGATCCAAACACGTACTGAGGAAATACCACATAATCCGGGAGATTGTGGAAAGAGGAGACATCATTGTCGAACGAGTGGCCTCTGCAGACAATATCGCTGATCCGCTTACTAAGCCCTTGCCAGGACCATTGTTTGACAAACATCGCGAAGCAATGGGTCTACGTAGTATGACTAGTTGGCTATAGGGCAAGTGGGAGATTGTAAGAGTGGGTGCCCAGTGAGCCAACTGTGTGGCTATGGGCTTTGATGACTCTTTGTATGAACAATCTTTTGTTTAATATTATTTACACTTTTATGGCAATGACTTTATATTACTTCATATTGTTATATTGTGATATACTATTGTTGTTTTGATAAAGACCTTGAATATACTATAGTGTATGTAAGATGTGGTAGAACATGGAGATGTCTATCATGAAATACATCTTATAGTCACTGTATGTTCTAAAACCGTTCCTAGTCAATTGAGCCGTCCGATAATAAGGATAAGGATCGCTCGAGTTTGAGACTAGCATTTGCGATGCGGAGTACCACGTTTCATTGGTAGGGAACATGGAGATGTTCGAAGCATGCAAATGGATATTCATGGGATGAATAATCGAACTACCCTATCCGGACTTTCCAAGTGGTTATCACTTATCGAGTGGATTAAGTCCGCGGTTTTGGTTGTACACCATTAGTCCTTACGACTTGAAACATCATGGAGACTCTATATGCTAGTGCTGTGCTTTGACTCGTTTACCGACTCTATGGGGGTCATCAGGTGTCGAGATTGGGTACAGTTACGACACATATAGGAGTCAATGCATTGTTGTCAAGGATTCACCACATACTTGCGAGTATGGATATCCTATGCGATCTGAGGAGATATTAGTGTGACAAATCTCTGGCCAGAGTACTTGATGTGATTTAAGAAATGGTTTCTTAGAAGCACATGCGATGTCACTAATTTGATCTTCAAGATGTATTGCATAGTTATCGAATCTTGAGCGACTCTCGATATACCAATGGTTGTTGATTCGATCGGGATATTTGGATGAAGGGACCGTACTGTACGCTAACCAAAATCTACTGGTTCTTGTAGGCACTATCAGTGATACCTAGGGAATCATGGGGCGATGTTGCTAGGCGCTTTACCATGATTCGTTGGGCAAGTCGGAAAGTGTTGTTCCGAGTCACAAGGAGTTGTGAGCCCACGGCTAGCTGTATCCCTGAACCATTGAGGGTCACACAGTGTAATGGAGTTTTAATCCCCGTTGAGATAGTTAAATTTAAAGAGTTAAATTTAATGAACTAAGGAGTTGGACTTCTTAAATAAGAGTAAGGGAGTAGGATTTCCTAAAATGACATAGGGATGGACATTTTTGGAAACCACTGAATTCGGATTCAGGAAAATTTATTTTGACTTTAAAATGTGCAGAAATGGTTTCTGTGCACATTGGTGAAATCAGTTCATCAATCGGAGTCACGATGAATTTTATATTAATTTCTGAACGAGCGGGCTTTGCTTGTCGGGCCCCAGCTTATGACTAATGGGCCCTAAGGTGTTAGTGGCCTGCATTATAAATAAGTTATTTCAGTACAGAAATTACACACAACAGGTCATAATTTTGAGAGCAAATTTTCGAAACCCTCCTCTCTCTCAAAGCATTCGGCCGACCCCTCCCCCTCTGCCCGAGATTTTCCGGTCTGTGATTTTGAATTGCAGTCTGGAATAGCAAATCAGATTCGTTTATTCTCTTCGCAGAAAACTTCTGATAGATTTTCTAGTGCAATCTATCAGAGGGATTAAACCTCTGTTCGTGGACCTGATTGAAGGAGTTCATCGGTTCCAGGGAGAGACAACAAGAGCAGATAAAATCTGTTGGTGTCCATTAATCTCGTTGCGAGATTGGAGGTAAAATTTAATAACTGTTATTTAAATTTTACACACACAATAATTTAATCGTTGAACGGTTGATACCCACACTATGGAATTGTTCCATAACAAAATTTTTAAACTTCCGCTGCACCGGGTATCAATCGTGATTGATCTGAGAGCCGCGTTTTCCAACAATTTAATCGTAAGGTTGATACCCATTATGGAATCATTCCATACAAAATTTTAAACTTCCGCTGCACCGGGTATCAATCATAATTGATCTGATCGCCGCGTTCTCCAACAGCTGCTTCATAGCTCATGATGATCGACCAACCGTCAGTGAGCAAGCATCAGAGCAACCACCCTCCATGAGTGGATATTTGACTTCAACTCAAACAAATTTACACGAGAAGAATTAGCTGAAGCACTGCATGAAATGACTAATGAGTACAAAATATTGTGCTTAGCATTTGAGGAAGTCAAAGCAAAGCAAAATGATTTGCCATACTGCTCAACTGAACCCAGATATGAAATGTAAGTTGAAAAGATCAGTCTAGAGGCAGATATTGTTAAGATCAAGACTAAAAATCATAAGTTACAAGTTGAGAGTCATCAATTAAAATCAGAGAATCTGTGGATGACTAAATTAATTCAACCTTGGAATAAGTCCTCACTTGTAGTGACCCTTACCTGGATCACCTACTAAACAGAACTTAGGCATGCAATGAACTTATTTAAACGGATATCAGAATAAACTGCGGAAACCATAAAACAATATACAATCCCAAAGCAAGGAATCTGTAAATACCCAAATATTATACAACCAGATCAAACAGCTGAATCAAGCTAATAACAACAGAATAAAACCTAGGCGAAGCTCCAGCTGGCCAACAACTGCCTAGCCCCTCTTGGATCCACCCGCCTCATCCAATCTCAAACCTGCCCCATGGAATAGGGTGTCTAGAAACACAGAGTACGAGACGTGAGAATAAAACGCTCAGTACGAGAGTATGAGTATACATGCATGCAAAGTGAACTCCCTATAAACTCGAGGTCAAGGATCAGATAACAGAGACAGACCGGGCCCTGGTATGTAGCACGCTGTGCCGTCGCTTCAAGAGGTGGCTCCCATACCATAATACCAGTGGATATGCCGGACCCAAATCGATGGAAGTTTAACCACTAACAGGATAGGGAAAAACCCTACTAACAGACATCTCGAATAAGATAGCTCAGTATGCAAATGAATGCAGCATAAATCAATGACATATAAATCATGCAGTCACATAATACATGCATACTCAGTTAGGATATCTCGAACAGTACTTTCGTACCTCAAATACTAGGCAAGTGCTATCAGCCCTAGGTCCACGCCTATAATCCGCGCTACACTGCCAAATGATACTACTATTATTATAGCGCTCTAAAAGCCTTAACTAAGCTAAAGCATACTCCTAAATATTTTTAGGAAGTAAAAGCTATACCTTCGTCCGTCGTTAGCCCTTTGCTGTCGATTGCCTCAAAACTAGGCCACAGCTCCGCTACGACGCCTGGATCGCTATGCCACTTCCGGATTCCCAATGGGACGCTTAGAATTCCCTATATCTGAGTTAGAAGGCTAAGAAATCGAGAGAGAAGAAGTGATTGGTGCTTCTAAATCTGAATCTCGGCCCTCCTATTTATAGACGAAGTTCGGATCGTCCGAACTGGACTTCGGAGCGTTCGAACACGATCGGACCGTCCGATCTCGACTTCGGGTCGTCCTAACCCAAAAAATACGTCATTGCTTATGTCAGCACAATGATGTCATCCATGACGACTGTCGCCAGCACGTTCGGAGCGTCTGAACCACTCTTCGGATCGTCCGAACCCTGACTTCGGACCGTCCGAACCTTGAATTCGGAGCCTCCGAACTCGATGACCCTCAAACCCTTTTCAATTGTTCTGAATCCAATTCCGGACTCCGTTAACCCATTAAGAGTTCCTTTAATCATGTTTACTCTTAACTAGTAGGATTAATGAATTGATTAACACTTAATCACTGATTTTGGGTACGGGCTACTACATTCTCCCCCACTTAAGATGTTTCGTCCTCGAAAACAGATCTTAAGTACTGAATGAAAAACAGAAATCAGAAACATTCTTTATTCCAGTCAAACGCTTACAGAGTTTACAACTGAATACAACTTAAAGAATGAAATCAAAACAACTCAGGATGGTCTTCACGCATCCTGTCTTCAAGCTCCCAAGTAGCTTCCTCAGTGCCTCGGCGCTGCCACTGAACTAAAACCAAAGGAATGACTTTGTTCCGCAAAACTTTATCCTTATAATCCAGGATACGAATAGGTTTTTCAACATAGGTCAAATCCTTGTTCACCTGAACCTCAGACCGCTGCAGAATATGAGACTCATCCGCTACATACCGTCGCAACAGAGATACGTGGAACACGTCGTGAATACTGGAAAGATGCGGTGGCAAAGCTAGTCGATAAGCCAAATCGCCAATGCTCTCCAAGATCTCAAACGGACCGATAAATCTAGGAGACAACTTGCCCTTAAGGCCAAATCTGATAATTTTGCAAAAAGGTGACACTCTCAAAAACACTTTCTCCCCGACATTGAACTGCAAAGGTCTACGCTTAGTATTAGCATAGCTGGTCTGACGATCCTATGCAGTCTTAATCCGTTTCTTGATCTGATCAACAATGTCTACCGCCTGCTGGATAAACTCCGATCCCTCAGCCTGTCTCTCCCCCACTTCTTCTCAGAAGCATGGAGTACGACAACATCGCCCGTACAACGCCTCAAAAGGTGCCATCCCAATACTAGTATGATAGCTGTTGTTGTACGCGAACTCGATCAATGGCAAATGATCCTGCCAGGCTGAACCAAAATCCATGACGCACGCTCTAAGCATATCCTCCAAAGTAATGATAGTGCGCTCTGACTGACCATCAGTCTCCGGATGATAGGCAGTACTCAAACTGAGAGTAGTACCCATCGCACGCTGAACACTCCCCCAGAATCTAAAAGTAAACCTGGGGTCTCGATCGCTGACAATGCTCACAGGCACTCCATGAAGTTGAACGATCTCCTGAATGTACAACCGAGCCATACTATCCACATTGTACTCCCGGCTAAAGGCAATGAAATGCGCTGACTTGGTGAGTCGTGTTGGAACACGGTCGTTCTCTGGATCGAAAAAAAAAGTGATACCCGGTGCAGCGGAAGTTTTAAAATTTTATATGGAACTATTCCATATGGGTATCAAATTCCTACGATTAAAATTGATAATATAAAATTTAAAAAATATAAATTTTACCTTAAAATCTCGAAGCGAGATTATGGACACCAACAGATTAAACTGCTCTTGTTGTATATTCCAAGAACTGATGAACGAACAATTATTCAATCAGGTCCACGAGAAATTTAATCCCTATGATAGACTGCACTAGAAAGTCTATCAGAAATTTCTACGAAGAGATAGAACAGATATGATCTGTTAAATCAGTCTGCAAATTCAAAAATTCACAGACTGAATTTTTGAACACAGTAGGGGAGGGGGGCGGCCGAATTCTCTAGAGAGAGAGCTCTAGGGTTTTCGAAAATTATGAACTATGTTGTCTAATTTTTGTACTGCAATAACTTATTTATAATGTGGGCTGCTAACAGCTTAGGGCCCATTAGTCATAAGTTCAAGTCTGACAAGCAAAGCCCGCATGTTCAGAAATTAATATAAAATTCATCGTGACTCAGATTGATAAACCAATTTCACCAATGTGCACAGAAACCATTTCTGCATCTTTCAAAGTCAAGATAAATTTTCTGAATCCGAATTCAGTGGTTTCCAAAAATGTCCATCACTATGTCATTTTAGGAAATCTTACTCCCTTTACTTTTAAATAAGAATTCCCACTTCTTTATTCACTAAATTTAACTCTTTAAATTTAATTATCTCAATGGGGATTAGAAATCCATTACTTGTGTGACCCTCAATGGTTCAGGGATACAGCTAGCCGTGGGCTCACAACTCCTTGTGACTCGGAGCAACAATTTCCGACTTGCCCATCGAATCATGGTAAGAGCGCCTAGCAACATCGCCCCATGATTCCCTAGGTATCACTGATAGTGCCTGCAAGAACCAATAGATTTTGGTTAGCGTACAGTACAGTCCCTTCATCCATATATCCCGATCGAATCAACAACCATTGGTAAATCGAGAGTCGTTCGAGATTCGATAACTATGAAATACATCTTGAAGATCAAATAGTGACATCGCATGTGCTACTAGGAAACCAATTAACCTAAAACACATCATGTACTCTGGCCAGAGATTCGTCATACTAATATCTCCTCAGATTGCATAGGATATCCACACTTGCAAGTATGTGGTGAATCCTTGATAACAAAGCATCGACTCCTATATGTGTCGTAACTGTATCCAATCCCGACACCTAATGGCCCCAATAGAGTCGGTAAACGAGTCAAAGTACAGTACTAGCATATAGAGTCTCAATGATGTTTCAAGTAGTAAGGACTAATGGTGTACAACCAAAATCGCGGACTTTATCCACTCGATAAGTGATAACCACTTGGAATGTCCGGATAGGGTAGTTCAATCATTCATCATATGAATATCCATTTGCTTGCTTTGAACATTTCTATGTTCCATACCAATGAAATGTGGTACTCGGCATCGCAAACGCTAGTCTCAATCTCGAGCGATCATTATCCTTATTAACGGACGGCTCAATCGACTAGGAACTGTTTAGAATATACAGTGACTTTAAGATGTGTTTCATGATAGCCATCCCCATGTGCTACCACATCTTACATACACTATACTATATTCAAGGTCTTCATCTAAACATCTTATAGTATGTCACAACATAATAATATGATAAAAGATAAAGTAAATGCCATTATAAAAGTGTAAATTATATTAAACAAAAGATTGTTTATACATAGAGTCATAAAAGCCCTTAGCCACAAGTTGGCTCACCGGGCACCCACTCTTTCAATCTCCCACTTGACCTAAAGCCAACTAGTCATACTACGTAGTCCCATTGCTTCGCAATGTTTGTCAAATAATGGTCCTGGCAAGGGCTTTAGTAAGTGGATCAGTGATATTGTCTGCAGAGGCCACTCTTTCGACAGTGATGTCTCCTCTTTCCACGATCTCCCGGATGATGTGGTATTTTCTCAGTACGTGTTTGGATCTTTGATGAGACCTTTGTTCCTTTTCCTGAGCAATGGCACCCGTGTTGTCACAGTACATCGGGACTGGACCAACAGCTTCAGGAATAACGCCCAACTCTTGGACGAAATTCCTCATCCAAATGTCCTCTTTAGCAGCAGCTGATGCCGCAATGTATTCTGCCTCAGTGGTGGAATCCGCTGTGGTGTCCTGCTTGGAACTCTTTCAAGAGACAGCACCGCCATTGAGCATGAACACAAATCCAGAGGTTGACTTCAAGTCATCTACGTCACTTTGGAAGCTAGAGTCGGTATAGCCTTCCAATTTCAGTTCTCTTCCTCCATAAACCATGAATACATTCTTAGTTCTTCTCAAGTACTTAAGAATATCCTTCACGGCTTTCCAATGCATTTGACCGGGATTGGCTTGATATCTGCTCGTGACACTCAGAGCAAATGCCACATCCGGTCTGGTAGATATCATCCCATACATGATACTCCCTATGGCTGATGCATATGGTATATGTGTCATTTTCTCTATCTCTTCGTCAGTCTTGGGACACATAGACTTGGATAGAGAGACTCCATGACACATAGGTAGATGTCCTCTCTTGGACTCATCCATTGAAAACCTTTTCAATATAGTGTCGATGTACGTAGCTTGAGTAAGTCATATCATTCTCTTAGATCTATCTCTATAGATCTGTATCCCTAGAATATAGGACGCCTCACCCAAATCCTTCATCGAGAATCTACCTGATAACCATATCTTTGTTGACTGCAACATCCCTACATCATTCCCAATGAGTAAGATGTCATCAACATAAAGTACTAAGAATGTCACAGCATCCTTAACTACTTTCTTGTACACGCACGGTTCCTCCGGGTTCTTGATGAAACCAAAATCCTTTATTGTTTCATCAAATTTTTGGTTCCAACTTCTTGATGCTTGTTTGAGACCATAGATTGATCTCTGAAGCTTGCATACCTTATGCTCGCTTCCCATGGATGTGAATCCCTTGGGCTGCATCATATAGATTTTTTCCTTAATGTTTCCATTAAGAAATGCAGTCTTCACATCCATTTGCCATATCTCATAGTCATACCATGATGCTATGGCAATAAGAATTCTTATGGACTTGAACATTGCGACTGGTGAAAAGGTTTTATCAAAGTCAACTCCTTGTCTTTGAGTATAACCTTTTGCCACCAATCATGCCTTGTAGGTCAGTACCTTTCCATCAGGCCCAAGTTTTCTCTTATAGATCCATTTACACCCTATTGGAACAATTCCATCGGGAGGATCTACTAAAGTCCAAACTTGGTTTGTATGCATCAAATCTATTTCCGACTGCATAGCTTCAAGCCATAAATTCGAATCTGCATCAGAAATTGCTTCCTTGAAGTTTCTTGGATCACATCCAATGTCGGGTTCACTTTGATCCCCTTCAAGAAGAAAACCATATCTAATAGGAGGCCTATAAGTCCTCTCGGATCTTCTAGTAATAGGCGTGTCAATCAATGGTTCCTGAGGTGTAGGATCATTATTTTGTATCTCGGGTTCTTCTCGAATTTCTTCGAGTTCCATCATTTTGCCTTTCTTATCCAATAAGAACTCCTTCTCCAAGAAGGTGGCATTCCTTGAAACAAACACTTTTGTTTCAGTAGGATGATAGAAATAATATCCAATTGAATTCTTCGGATACCCTACAAAATAACATAAGGTGGATCGACTATCCAACTTATCTCCCACTGTCTGCTTCACGTAAGCAGGACATCCCCAAATCTTCAAGTACGAATACTTAGGAGCTTTGCCATTCCATAACTCGTATGGTGTTTTTTTCACTGCTTTAGTGTGGACGTTGTTCAACAACAATACCGCCGTTTCAAGAGCATAGCCCCAAAACGAAGGTGGGAGCTCAGTGAAGCTTATCATGGATCGAACCATGTCCAACAAAGTTCGATTGCGACGCTCCAAAACACCATTAAGCTGAGGTGTCATAGGAGGAGTCCACTGAGAGAGAATCCCATTCTCTTTTAGATAGCTCAAAAACTCGGTACTCAAGTATTCTCCATCTCGATCCGATCGAAGTGCTTTAATACTCTTATCTAGTTTGTTTTCTACTTCAGCCTTGAATTCTTTGAACTTTTCAAATGATTCAGACTTATATTTCATCAAATATAAGTACCCATACCTAGAATAATCATCAGTAAAGGTAATGAAGTAAGTGTGACCAAATTTTGTACCAATACTAAATGGTCCGCAAACATCTGTATGGATCAAATCCAATAGATTTTGACTACGCTCAGGTTTTCCTTTGAAAAGAGATTTAGTCATTTTTCCTTTCAGGCAGGATTCACAAGTAGGTAGAGAGTTAATATCAGACATATCAAACATGCCCTCTCCCACTAGCTTGTTCATCTTCCTTGAGGAAATATGACCTAGCCGAGCATGCCAAAGGTTTGCCGGGTTTTGACTATCGATTTTCCTTTTGTTCGTTGTTACCGGTTTATCAACATAATTTATTGGAACGTCTTTTAATTTTAAGTTATATAGATCGTTTTCAAGTTGTCCATTTCCAATCAAACATTCATTCTTGTAAATATTGCAAATCCCATTCACAAAATTGCAAGAAAAACCATCTCTATCAAGCATAGAAACAGAAATAATGTTTTTAATCAAGTCTGGAACAAATAAAACATCTCTCAAAAGTAACTTAAAATCGTTCTGCAAAATTAAATAAACGTCTCCCACAGCTTTGGCTTCAACTCTAGAATCATTTCCGAGCCTCAGTTGGGTCTCACCCATTCTAAGCTTGCGACTTCTTGTCATCACCTGCAAATCATTACAAATGTGAGATCCACATCCGGTATCCAATACCCAAGAAGTAGTATTAAGTGAAACATTTATTTCAATATAAAACATACCCTTCGCAGTTCGCAACTGCTCTAGATATTCCTTGCAGTTACGTTTCCAATGACCGGGTTTCTTGCAGTGATGGCAAACATCCTTGGATTTTTCCATGTTTGAAGCCTTTGTCTTGTTCTTCTTCTCGGGTCCGGTTTTCTTGGATGGGGCAGAACGTTTCTTACCCTTTGTACTTGGCCCCTTCTTAGCAGAAGAAGAGGAGCCCACCAAGAGAACCGGTTTATCCTTCTTTAAAGTGGCTTCATAAGTTACAAGCATATTGACCATCTCTTCAAGAGAGGCCTCTATCTTGTTCATATTGAAATTCACCACAAAACCGTCAAACGATGAAGGAAGAGAGAGAAGTAATAAGTCCACATTGAGTTCATGCTCCAACACCAATTCAAGCGTTACCAACTTCTGAATGAGCCAAATCACGCGTACCCCATGATCACGGACCGAAGTCCCTTCACGCATGCGGCACGTCATTAACTCTTTTATAGTAGCGAACCTTTCAGCTCTCGATTGAGCCCCAAAAAGTTCCTTGAGTTGTACGTGAATGTCAGCAGCATTCACGGTATCCTCAAATCGCCTTTGGAGTTCATCAGACATCGAAGCTTGCATATAGCATTTGGCCTTGATATCATGGTCCCACCATTTATCAAGTTTGGCCAACTCTTCCGGACTTATATCAGCTGGTGCTTCCTTCGGAGGAGATTTTTCTAACACGTAGAACATCTTCTCCGAGGTCAAGACAATCTTCAACTTACGGAACCATTCCGTATAGTTTGCGCCAGTCAGTTTGTTTTGTTCGAGAATAGAGAATAGTGGATTGCGCGAATTCATCTTAATGAAATACTGAAAAGAAACAGACAATAATCAGTGATTGTTTAATTAATTTACTAAGACATAAAATAAGGCGAAATTTATTTTATGAATCTCACTCCCACTATTTTAACGATTTCACTACCCTCTAGTGAAAACGAGAAACATTTTCTTTAGTGGGAACATGGAGTCCAATTGACAAACTATAGTCCCGAATAATATCAGCCAACCATAATTTTCAAAAGGTAGAGCCCAATTGCTTTCAAAGCAACCTCCATTTTTTTACCTCATGTCCAATAAGGGCCCAATAATATGACGCTGTTTATTGTGACACATTAAGATGACCCATCAATATTAAGTTGTGATAGACGGTCGCCATGTGGATCCCCAATAATATGAGCCAATCCCATGGGAGTTTCATCCAACTTACAACATGTGTCGATCCAATGTACAGCTTTCCGACGAACGGGCCCCCCCAATAATATGAGCCGGACCGTATCCGCGGGTAGCATCTCATACATTGATCGTTGATGGAAGGTAGAAACATTTAAACAATATTTAAATTTCCTTTATTTATCTTGATATCAATTTTAAATCATATTTAAAATGAGGGATTTTAATTTTGAAAATTTGTCTCATCATTTAAAATTTGTATGCTTGCGGAATTCATACAATTTAGTCTAAACATGCATACAACGATAATATCATATATTATATTTTAGGATGATCGATTCCATTACTAATCGACCCGTGGTTGCCAATCACGAGTCTAAGTCCAATCCTAGGTGATATGCAAGTATGCAATGCAATCCTATTACATTGTGCTTCCAATTTACATTTCTTCAGTCTTTATCATTGCTTGCTGGTCCCACCTCCATCTTCAAAATCTCCTACTATTTCTAGTGAATTTACAATAAATTACTATGACAAATAAAGGGATACATTATAGGGGTGGGAACGGGCCATAAACCAGGCCCACTTTTATTACAAATGATAAAATCAAATTTGGGTCATAAACCAGGCCCATTAATAAAACCCAACAATCAATAATAAAGCCAAATGTAAACAACCTAACATACACCTATAATATTGGTCATGGCAATCAATCATCCTTATCCAATAATATTTAATTCAAAAATTAATTTATTGGATATCATGCAATGGCAATAAATGTAAATAGATAAAATCATATTTCATACATAAAATCTTATTTTATATATAAAATCATATTTTATCTAGTTTAATAAAATCATATTTTACATATAAAATCTAATTTTATACATAAAATCATATTTTATTATCAATTGTATCATAATTAATAATTAAAAATTTAATTTATTGGATTAAATTTATAAATTTCCAAAATTTAAAATTTATCCAAAATTAATTTTCTTAAAAAATTTTGACCCATTGCCTCGTGGACCAACTGAAACAATTTTCAATCGGGCCAAAAACTGGGCCTGATAACAATTAACGGGCTGAAATTCAAAATTTTTTAAAAAAATAAAATTTTAATTTTTTTGGGCTGCCCAGGACGATCCCGGGCAGTCCCCGACAATCGGGCCGGGGGCCCAGCCCTTTGCTGGGCCGCTCGGCGCGGCCCAGCTGCGCGCTGGGCTAGGGCAACATTTGCCCTAGCCCAGTACGCTAGGCTGCTAGCCGCATCCGCGGCCCAGCTGCGCGTACACACTCTGCGCGCAGGGCAGCGGGCAGTCCCCCCGGAAAATTAAAAAAAAAAAAAATTTCGTTTTATTTTTCTGAAAAATCGAGGCTTGTACAATTGAACAATATTTTAATCGTAAAATCCGAGAACAACCTGGCTCTGATACCACTGTTAGAACACGGTGTTCTCCGGATCAAAAAAAAAGTAATACCCGGTGCAGCGGAAGTTTTAAAATTTTATATGGAACGATTCTATATGGGTATCAAATTCCTACGATTAAAATTGATAATTTAAAATTTAAACAATATAAATTTTACCTTAAAATCTCGAAGCGAGATTATGGACACCAACAGATTAAACTGCTCTTGTTGTATATCCCAGGAGCTGATGAACGAACAATTCTTCAATCAGGTCCACGAACAGAAATTTAATCCCTCTGATAGACTGCACTAGAAAGTCTATCAGAAATTTCTACGAAGAGATAGAACAGATATGATCTGTTAAATCAGTCTGCAAATTCAAAAATTCACAGACTGAATTTTCGAACACAGTAAGGGAGGGGGGCGGCCGAATTCTCTAGAGAGAGAGCTCTAGGGTTTTCGAAAATTATGACCTATGTTGTCTAATTTCTGTACTGCAATAACTTATTTATAATGTGGGCTGCTAACAGCTTAGGGCTCATTAGTCATAAGTTCAAGCCTGACAAGCAAAGCCCACATGTTCAGAAATTAATATAAAATTCATCGTGACTCAGATTGATAAACCAATTTCACCAATGTGCATAGAAACCATTTTTGCATCTTTCAAAGTCAAGATAAATTTTTTGAATCCGAATTCAGTGGTTTCCAAAAATGTCCATCACTATGTCATTTTAGGAAATCTTACTCCCTCTACTTTTAAATAAGAAGTCTCACTTCTTTATTCACTAAATTTAACTATTTAAATTTAATTATCTCAACGGGGATTAGAAATCCATTACTTGTGTGACCCTCAATGGTTGAGGGATACAGCTAGCCATGGGCTCACAACTCCTTGTGACTCGGAACAACAATTTCCGACTTGCCCATCGAATCATGGTAAGAGCGCCTAGCAACATCGCCCCATGATTCCCTAGGTATCACTGATAGTGCCTGCAAGAACCAATAGATTTTGGTTAGCGTACAGTACAGTCCCTTCATCCATATATCCCGATCGAATCAACAACCATTGGTAAATCGAGAGTCGTTCCAGATTCGATAACTATGTAATACATCTTGAAGATCAAATAGTGACATCGCATGTGCTACTAGGAAACCAAGTAACCTAAAACACATCATGTACTCTGGCCAGAGATTCGTCACACTAATATCTCCTCAGATTGCATAGGATATCCACACTCGCAAGTATGTGGTGAATCCTTGACAACAAAGCATCGACTCCTATATGTGTCGTAACTGTACCCAATCCCGACACCTAATGGCCCCAATAGAGTCGGTAAACGAGTCAAAGTACAGTACTAGCATATAGAGTCTCAATGATGTTTCAAGTAGTAAGGACTAATGGTGTACAACCAAAACCGCAGACTTTATCCACTCGATAAGTGATAACCACTTGGAAAGTCCAGATAGGGTAGTTCAATCATTCATCATATGAATATCCATTTGCATGCTTTGAACATCTCTATGTTCCATACCAATGAAATGTGGTACTCGGCATCGCAAACGCTAGTCTCAATCTCGAGCGATCCTTATCCTTATTAACGGACGGCTCAATCGACTAGGAACTGTTTAGAATATACAGTGACTTTAAGATGTGTTTCATGATAGCCATCCACATGTGCTACCACATATTACATACACTATAGTATATTCAAGGTCTTCATCTAAACATCTTATAGTATGTCACAACATAATAATATGATAAAAGATAAAGTAAATGTCATTATAAAAGTGTAAATTATATTAAACAAAAGATTGTTTATACATAGAGTCATAAAAGCCCTTAGCCACAAGTTGGCTCACCGGGCACCCACTCTTTCAAGTCGGTCCACCACAACCCAGATAGCATCACAGTTCCTCGGGGATACCGGCAAATGGGTCACAAAGTCCATTGTGATAAACTTCCATTTCCATTCAGGAATAGGCAGACTGTGAAGCAATCCTCTAGGTCGTCGGTGCTCTGCCTTGACCTGTTGACACACCAAACATCTCGAAACAAACTGATAAGCACTGCGTTTCATTCCCTTCCACCAGAAACGAGTACGTAGATACTTGTACATCTTGTTGCTCCCAGGATGAATACTCAACTTAGTGTAATGCGCCTGAGACAAAATCTCCTCTCGCAACTCTACATCCTGCGGAATAACAAGTCTACCAGACAAACACAGAAAGCCATCTGACTGATAATGAAATCCAGATGAGCTACCCTCGTTAGCTAGACGAGCCAAATGCTGGGTCTTCGAATCAGACATCTGAGCATCTCGAATCCGTGAATACAAAGTTGGCTCAGATAATATCGCAAACATCTGGATACTCTGCATACCTTTCTTATGCTTGAAGGTATAACCTGAAGTACAATAGTCATTGATCGTACTAGACATCGAACAAGTCTGAAGTGCGGATAGTCGCACCTTGCGACTCAAAGCATCAGCAGTGAGATTAGCAACTCCCGGATGGTACTTAATCTCTCAATCATAGTCCTTAAGCAAGTCCATCCAACGTCTCTGCCTCATGTTCAACTCCGCTTGAGTGAACAAATACTTGAGACTCTTATGATCGGTGAAGATCTCAAATTTCTCGCCATACAGATAATAACGCCAGATCTTCAAAGCGATCACAATGGCTGCTAACTCCAAATCATGGACTGGGTAGTTGTCCTCGTGAAGCTTCAGCTGTCTAAAAGCGTATGCGATCACATGCCCATTCTGAGTCAGGACACAACCTAACCCCTGAAGAGAAGCATTAGTGTACACCACATACCCTCCAGATCCTGACGGTAATGCCAACACCGGTGCAGAAGTCAACCACCATCAAAGCTCACAGAAGTTTTCCTCACACTCGGAGGACCACTCGAAATTCACACCCTTGCGGGTAAGCTGCGTCAAAGGTCAAGCTAGCTGAGAGAAGTTCAGAATGAAGCGAAGATAATATCCTGCTAGACCCAGAAAACTACGGATCTCAGCAACCGTCGTTGGACGTGACCAATTAAGCACCGCCTCAATCTTGCTTGGATCAACAGAAATCCCCTCCCTGGATATGATATGGCCAAGAAAGACCACTCGATCCATACAGAACTCACACTTGCTCAGCTTGGCGTACAACTGCTCATCTCGAAGAGTCTGCAGTACCAACCGCAAGTGAGAAACATGCTCTTCCGTATTAAGCGAATACACCAGAATGTCGTCAATGAAAACCACGACAAACTTGTCCAAATACTCCCTAAAGACACGGTTCATCAGATCCATGAATATAGCCAGCGCATTAGTCAAACCAAATGACATCACTAGGAACTCGTAATGCCCATAGCGAGTACGAAATGCAGTCTTGGCTACGTCCTGATCTCGGACTCTCAACTGATGATACCCAGATCTCAAGTCAATCTTGGAGTAAACTGAAGTGCCCTGCAGCTGATCAAACAAGTCATCAATACGAGGCAATGGATACTTGTTCTTCACAGTGACTCGATTCAGCTGCCGATAGTCAATGCACAACCGCATAGACCCATCCTTCTTCTTTACAAAAAGAACAGGAGCTCCCCAAGGAGATACACTAGGACGAATATATCCCTTGTCCAAAAGATCCTGTAGCTGATTCTTCAATTCAAGCATCTCTGACGGAGCCAGACGCTACGGTGCTCGAGAAATAGGTGAAGTACCCGGCATCAACTCTATGCCAAACTCGATTTCCCTAGCAGGAGGAAAACCCGTAATCTCATCAGGAAAAACATCTGGGAATTCATCTACAACAGGAATACTCTCTATCCCAATGCTCTCAGCGGATAAATCAACTGCATAGATAAGGTAGTCTTCCCCGCCAAACTCTAGAGCTCGACAGGCTCTCAAAGCTGATATCAAAGGCATCGGGGGTCGCGCTCCCTCTCCATAGAAAAACTAGCTCTCACTCCCTTCCGGATGAAAGCGTACTAATCTCTGATAGCAATCCACTGAAGCTCGATAGGTAGTCAACATATCTATTCCCAGAATGCAACCAAAGTCATCCATCGCAAGAACCATGAGATTCGCTAACAGAATGTTCCCTTCGAACTCTAAAGGGCAACCCATAACTAGACGCTTAGCCAAAGCAGATTGGCCCGTCGGAGTAGAAACAGATATCACTACATCTAGTGCAATGCATGGTAACTTATGTCTCTTAACAAAACATGCAGAAATGAAGGAATGAGATGCACCAGTGTCAACAAGTACAAGAGCAAGTATACCATAAAGCAGAAATGTACCTGCGATGACTTTCTCATTCTCCTCCACTGTCTGATCATGTCTCAGGGCAAACACCTGGCCAGAAGCTCGTGGCCTCAAATGAGAACTCCCAGCAGGCTGTCCCTGCGACCTCTGCTGAACGGTGCCCTGAGAACCAGATCCTGAACCAGAACCAGAACCGCCTCCCCTAGATAGTGGACAATCCCTACGGATATGACCAGTCTCTCCACAACGGAAACAAGCTCCAGAAGCTCTACGGCACTTGTCGGATGGATGGTTCTTCCCACAGTGATCACACTTGTCCTTCTTACCGAAACGGACAACACCAGCAGAGCCAGAGGAAGAAGAAGTAGATCCAGACTTCTTGAAAGATTGGGCACGGGGACCCAAAGAACTAGTAGGTCTTGACTGAGAGAAAGACCTGTTTCGCCGAATGCAGTCCTCCACCTGGTGACAACGGCTCACCAAACCCTCGTAGGACATGTCGTCACCAACTGCCACACGGTCATGGATCTCAAGGTTAAGGCCCTGAAGGAACAGATTATACTTCATCTCGGAGCTGTCGGCAATATCAGGGCAATAGGATAACAAATCAAAGAACTTCTGCTGATACTCATCAATAGACATGGCTCCTTGTCGAAGACTCAGCAGCTTGCCCGCCTTCGACTAACGGAGTGCAGGAGGAAAATACAGCTTCTGAAAAGCTGTGCGGAACTCGGCCCAGGTGGCCACTCCTCTCGCCGCAACAAAAGGTGCAGAAGTAAACCTCCACCACCTGCGTGCACGTCCATCCAGAAGATAACCCAGGGTCTCCATCTTCTGCTCCTTGATGCAGTGGAAAGTCTGAAAAGTCGTCTCCATGCGGTCTAACCAGTTCTCCGCAACCTTCAGAGACTCACCTCCAACCAAGGTCTTAGGCCCCATATTCAAGAATCGACGTATACTAAAACGGTCATCATCTCGATGACGATGGCGGCGTTCCCGACGAGGCTCCCGATCGGCATCACCCCAACGCCCACCAATACTGCCATGAGAACTCTGGTCATCACGATCTGCCATCTACAAAATTAATGTGGAATCTAAATCCCAAGAATAATTTGCATGCTCTGATACCATAAATGTAGTGACCCTTACTTGGATCACCTACTAAACAGAACTTAGGCATGCAATTAACTTATTTAAATGGATATCAGAATAAACTGCGGAAACCATAAAACAATATACAATCCCAAAGCAAGGAATCTGTAAATACCCAAATATTATACAACCAGATCGAACAGCTGAATCAAGCTAATAACAACAGAATAAAACCTAGGCGAAGCTCCAGCTGGCCAACAACTGCCTAGCCCCTCTTGGATCCACCCGCCTCATCCAATCGCAAACCAGCCCCATGGAATAGGGTGTCCAGAAACACAGAGTACGAGATATGAGCATAAAATGCTCAGTACGAGAGTATGAGTATACATGCATGCAAAGTGAACTCCCTATAAACTCGAGGTCAAGGATCAGATAACAGAGACAGACCGGGCCCTGGTATGTAGCACGTTGTGCCATCGCTTTAGGAGGTGTCTCCCATACCATAATACCAGTGGATATGCCGGACCCAAATCGATGGAAGTCCAACCACTAACAGGATAGGGAAAAACCCTACTAACAGACATCTCGAAAGAGATAGCTCAGTATGCAAATGAATGCAGCATAAATCAATGACATATAAATCATGCAGTCACATAATACATGCATACTCAGTTAGGATATCTCGAACAGTACTTTCATACCTCAAATACTAGGCAAGTGCTATCAGCCCTAGGTCCACACCTATAATCCGCGCTACACTGCCAAATGATACTACTATCATTATAGCGCTCTAAAAGCCTTAACTAAGCTAAAGCATACTCCTAAATATTTTTAGAAAGCAAAAGCTATACCTTCGTCCATCGTTAGCCCTTTGCTATCGAATGCCTCAAAACTAGGCCATAGCTCCGCTACGACGCCTGGATCGCTATGCCACTTCCAGATTCCCGATGGGACGCTTAGAATTCCCTAGATCTGAGTTAGAAGGCTAAGGAATCGAGAGAGAAGAGGTGATTGGTGCGTCTAAATCTGAATCTCGGCCCTCCTATTTATAGACGGAGTTCGGATCGTCCGAACTGGACTTCGGAGCGTTCGAACACGATCGGACCGTCCGATCTCGACTTCGGGTCGTCCGAACCCAAAAAATATGTCATTGCTTATGTCAGCACAATGATGTCATCCATGATGACTGTCGGCAGCACGTTCGGAGCGTCCAAACCACTCTTCGGATCGTCCAAACCCTGACTTCGGACCGTCCGAACCTTGACTTCGGAGCCTCCGAACTCGATGACCCTCAAACCATTTTCAAGTATTCTGAATCCAATTCCGGACTCCGTTATCCCATTAAGAGTTCCCTTAATCACGTTTACTCTTAACTAGTAGGATTAATGAATTGATTAACACTTAATCACTGATTTCGGGTACGGGCTACTACATCACTTTTGTTGACAAAATTGCAAGAGTAACAAAAGCCTATTGAAGACAAAATTGGTCTCGAGTTTAGTGACAAGGACTGCAAATCAACTGAGACAAATACTAAACCAAAACTGAATATGTGCAAAGGAAAGCACATTCACTTTGTCAAATCTAGTTTGGTACATGAACAAAGTAGTCTTGCCCCACAGAATGAGGAAACTGTTGAAACTTGGAACAATGTCCGGAAGTTTGGAATTGGATATGTGCCACAGAGCTCTTGTGCAAAGCAAGAGTGAAAATCTAGTCAAGCCAATAACATCTTGATGACTGGACAACGCAACCGTAGTCCCTATAGAAGGCTTGATCTAAAAGGATACAGAAAGATTCATGATTATGGAAAGATGAATTCACGCACTACATCACAAGCATATTCACGAAAACATCACTCACAACACAATTCTCATCATCACATCACTCATAGTTCAGTGCATATTATTTAACTCACAAGCACATAATACACAAGGCACAAACCTTATGGGACACAGTCAATGATCGACCAGTCAGGTTGATCCAAGTGTGGATTCCTAAAGAACTAATTAATCGAGGACCCATAAAGAATTTGATACCATAGTCTAGTTTGATTTTGTGCTTTCATGTGACAGGAACATAAGAAGTCAAGGAGTCAAGGAATCAGTTCGGTATAAGCAGCAAAACTGAAGAAGAATACTGAACAAGTTTTCACGCAAAACTACATAAAAAGACTAAGTTTACTTTGATCAGGGCCAAACTGAAATCATCAATCAGTCGAGTCAATTTAAGCTCGCTTATTAAACTGCATTCAGTTTAGAGAACAACACTGAATCAGTCTTCCATCAAGCTAAACTGAAGTACAGTATAAACAATAGCGAGACTGAACTACTCAAAGTCTACGTGACCTAGACCGAACTCATTGCATTAGTCTTATTTATACAGATAAATTGTACGTACATAGCTGACGCTGCAAAGCCAGAGCATAACAGTGTACTGTCATGTCAAAAGATGTACGAGGATAACAATACAAGATAATGTTCTCAATTTGAATTTGAAAAAGTTGTTGCCCGCAAAGTATAAATAGAGAACAATGGGTGCTTGAAAAATCATCCGGCTCCTTAGAAAATAACTCGCAAATACATTCAAGCTATCAAGAGGTAATCCATGTGTTGTATTAGTTTATCAGTTCAGGTGCTTTAAACCTCGTTGTAACAAGAATCAGTCTAGGGCTGAGTTCTTGAGTCTAGGAGTTCTGAGATAGGCTGTGTGGTAAGTCCTAGTTTTGGAGTGGGCTGTTGAAAAGTGTTGTAATAGTCAAAGTCTTCTAGAGTGAATCCTTTCGAAGAGGAAAAAGGGGTGATGTAGGAGATTTAGATCCGAACATCCATAAACAAATTCTTGTGTTGTTTAGTTTCTGTCAAACACTCACACACAATCATTCGAGCCATTTTATATAAATTCAATTTGTTAGTCAACCTCATTTCGCACTTAGTTAAAGTTTGTTGATTAACATAGACACGCGAGGAGGAAAGCACTTCAGTTGACTAACTTCTACTGAACTCAATTTAGAAGACTCAATGATCAACTACTACAACAACTTGAGCTTGGGCGCATTCACCTGTTGAGCAATTTCAGAGAGTAACGTACCCCAAAACCGATCCCAACAAGTGATATCAGAGCAGTTGACACACCCAAACCCATCCCAACAGATGTATTTAAGATCAATGACCTACTTCTCAATCTTCTCACTTATAAAGTGACAGTATACTTCAATATGCTTCGTTCGATCGTGGTGAACATGATTCTTGGCAGTACTCATGGCTACTTGATTGTCACACATCATTGTAAAAAGATAAGTATCTTCATGTTTCAATTCAATGAGAAGTCTCTTCAGCCACATTCCCTCACAAATGCCTTGTGATAAGTGTTAGAACCTAATGGGGGGGGGAATTAGGTTCTTTGGCAACTTTAGCAATTTAAAGCGATTATACTAAACGCAAGCGGAAGACTAGTAAAGCAATCAAATATAAAGCGGTAAATAAATGCGTAAAGTAAATAAAGCAGTAAAAGAGAGATAGAAATTGTTTATGAAAGTTCGACGATAAATCGTCTACGTCTCCCCTTCTTGGTTAAGTACGATTAACCAAGGATCCACTAGCACTCGAACACTTGGCCTTGATGGCTCCAAGGATAGCCTTTACAACTCAACACGATTACCACGCCGATACAACTCGAACACTTGGCCTTAATGGCTCCAAGGATAGCCTCAACAAAAACACTTGGCTTCACACTCAAGTGTTTACAACAATCTCACAATACACTTGGCTTCACACTAAGTGTTTACAACAATAGCACAACCAACTCACAAACTATTTTCAAAAATAACTCTCAAATATTGATTGAGCACTTTGGTAGAGAGAATATTGCTTGCAAATGAGAGAAGAAATGAGTTGGGATGTCTCTAAATGGTCTTGGCAAGCCTCTATTTATAGTTGGCAAAGATTTGAATTTGAATTTGTGTGCTTGGAGCGTTTATTGGGAAGCCAAGGAGTAGAGAAAAAGTGTAGGCGCCGCTGCCTTCTTTTTCCAGCACTGAGCAGATTTTGTGGAAAAATCATATCTCTCAATCTAACCGTTGGATTGAGCTCAAATTTGGACAGTCGCTCAATCTTCAATCTGAACGGTGGAGATTGAATTTGAAAGAATCAAACACGTCCAGTAAATCTCGGAAGTCGCAAAATCACGTTATCGCTTTTGTTCTGAGCATTACTTTTCAAAAATTCGAATCTCACAATCCATCCGTTGGATTGGCCTGAAATTAACACACAATCTTTGTAACATCTTGATATTGATAGTGATTGGTGGAGATTGGATTTGGATGCCTCCATCGATTCCAGTAGTCTTCTGAATCCGATACTTCAGCAGTTAGCTCCTTGCAGAAATAGCTACTGTTCAACATATTTGCAAAAATCATAACTCCATATCCAGCCGTTGGATTGATTTGAAATTTGGATACAGACTTTAAAACATCATGGAAATCCATGTGATCGGTGAAGATCGGATTTTAATAACCGAAGCATTCCCAGGTATTTTCTGAAGTTGAGTCTTCATAGTTCATTCCTTGCAGAAGTAAGTATTGTGCAGCTTTGATAAAAAAAATCATATCTCCATATCCAGCCATTGGATTGCTATGAAATTTGGAGAGAAGCTTGAGAACATCCTGATCTTAATTTTCACTGTTGGAGATCTGATTTGGATGATTGGAAAGTGCCCGGTGAATTTTGCAAGTTTCTGCTTTATAATATTGGCTTGTCCTTGTCCATTTCTTTTACAACTTCAAAGTAACTTCCAAGAATTTGATTGTTAATATGATCTAATCTGCAAAGTCTCACTTTAAATGGTTGGTAATAATTAACCGAGTTTTGTAATCATCAAAACATAATAATATGAGATTTGTTAATGCATTAAAAACATTAATCTCATAACACGAGATTTGTATGCGTTTAAGGCGTAACAATCTCCCCCTTTTTGATGATCACAAAACTTGGTTAAATAGGGGAAATAAAAGTACAATATTAAATAAACAATTTAAATTTGCACAATATAATTGCAAGAATAAAACTATGCATAAATAAAACTCCCCCTTTTTTTATAGCATATTATTCTCCCCCTTAGTTAACCATTTATATTCTCCCCCTTTTTGTGATAATCAAAAAGGCTGGAAAATTAAATGAAAAAAATAGAAAATATGATTTCTAAATACAACACATAAATTCACATAATTAACAAAATATGAGCGTTTAATATTGAATAAATACAATTAATTTGTATTATCCAACATTAAATTTGCTCGAATTTTATATTAAGATCCCCCTTAATATGACATTAAATTTATTTATGTCTTCAAATGATTACAATTCAATCATTCCAAGTTCACCACGCAAACGAATAAAAGTATTTTCATCTAGTGGTTTTGTAAAAATATCGGCAATTTGATTTGTCTTGTCAACATATTGAAGTTCAACTTCATTTCGTTCGATGTGGTCACGAATAAAATGATGACGAATGTCAATATGTTTGGTGCGCGAATGTTGAATCGGATTCTTTGTTAGACATATGGCGCTAGTGTTGTCACAGAAAATAGGGATTTTTGAAAAAGAGACGCCATAGTCGAGCAATTGATGCTTCATCCAAAGAATTTGCGCACAACAACTACCGGCAGCCATATATTCGGCTTCGGTCGTTGATAACGCAACACAGTTTTGCTTTTTGGAAAACCAAGAAACCAAACAGTTTCCTAAAAAGAAACAGGTTCCACTAGTGCTTTTCCGGTCCACCTTATATCCACCAAAGTCGGCATCACAGTAAGCTTTTAAATCAAAAAAAGAATTTTTCGAATACCACAAACCGAGATTTGGAGTATTTGAAAGATATTTGAAAATGCGTTTTAAGGCGAACAAATGTGATTCCTTTGGACATGATTGAAATCGTGCACACAAGCAAACACTAAACATAATGTCCGGTCTACTAGCAGTAGCATAAAGTAAGGAGCCAATCATACTACGAAAGGAAGATTGATCTACAGTTACCATTTTCATCCTTGTCGAGTCTGATTGCTGTGCTCATCGGTGTGGATGATGATTTTGTGTTCTCCATTCCAAACTTCTTTAGAATCTCCTTGATGTATTTGCTTTGGTTCACAAAGAACCCATCCTTGCACTGCTTGATTTGCAATCCGAGGAAATAGTTAAGTTCCCCCATCATGCTCATCTCAAAGTGATCTTGCATAAGCTTAGAAAATTCTTGGCAAAGATCTTCGTTAGTAGAACCGAAAATGATATCGTCCACATAAATTTGCACAATAAGCAAATCATTATCTCTAGATAAAGTAAACAATGTAATATCAACAATTCCTCTAGTAAAGCCATTGGTAATAAGGAAAGAAGAGAGTTTTTCATACCAAGCTCGATGAGCTTGTTTCAATCCATACAAAGCTTTGTTGAGTCTATATACGTGATCAGATAACAAATTATCAACAAAGCCATCAGGTTGTTCAATATAGACCTCTTCTTTCAAATCACCATTCAAGAAAGCACTTTTAACATCCATCTGAAATAATTTAAAATTTCTAGAGCATGCAAAAGCAAGTAACATACGAATGGATTCAAGACGGGAAACAGGAGTATAAGTCTCATCATAATCAATGCCTTCTTCTTGACTATATCCTTTAGCTACGAGCCTAGCCTTGTTTCTAGTGATGGTGCCATGTTCATCAAGTTTATTTCTAAACACCCATTTAGTACCTATCACAGGTCTATCATGCGGCCTAGAAACAAGATCCCAAACATTATTGCGTTTAAATTCATTTAACTCATCTTGCATAGCAATAATCCAGGAATCATCAAGTAAAGCATCATCAACACATTTTGGCTCAACATGAGAAACAAAAGCAAGATGATTACAGATATTATTGATAGAAGAGCGAGTAGATACTCCCTTTGATGGACTTCCAATTATCAGATCTTTAGGATGATCTTTGTGATGTGTCCATTCCTTAGGAAGTGGTGTTTCCTCAACTGTAGCATCTATATCATTTAAGCTTGAGGAAACCATCTCTTCTTCAAGTATTTCTATATCATCATTGTTAGTGCGAGAAATATTTAACAAAGATTCATCAAATATAACATGCATTGATTCTTCAACAAGTAAGGTGCGCTTATTGAGTACTCTATAAGCCTTACTTGTAGTAGAATACCCCAAAAAAATACCTTTATCGGATTTGGGATCAAATTTGCCAAGGTTGTCCTTACCATTGTTGTGAATGAAGCACTTAGATCCAAAAGCCCGAAAGAATGAAATGTTAGGCTTTCTCTCCCTCCATAACTCGTATGGAGTTTTCTTGAGAATTGGCCTTATTGATACGCGATTGATGATGTAACAGGCAGTGTTCATTGCTTCAGCCCAAAAATATTTTGGTAGAGAATGCTCACATAACATGGTCCTTGCAATCTCTACTAGTGTCCTATTTTTCCTCTCAACGACCCCGTTTTGTTGAGGAGTCCTAGGACAAGAAAAATTGTGACCGATGCCTTTTTCTATACAAAAGTTTGAAAAATTCTCATTTTGAAATTCAGTTCCGTGGTCACTACGGATCTATTTTATTGAAAGATTTTTCTCATTCTCAACTCGTTTAGCAAAAGTTTTAAAATACTCAAAGGCATCATTTTTGTGAGCTAAAAACAATGTCCACGTGTAACGTGAAAAATCATCTACAATGACAAACGCATAAAGCTTTCCTCCTAAACTAGCGTTCCTCCAGGGACCACATAGATCTAGGTGGAGAAGTTCAAGGGGCATAGAAGTGGATACAAAATTTTTGCTTTAAAAGATTCCCTTGTATGTTTGCCAAATTGACACGCATCACAAACAGAATCAAGTTTCAAATCAAGTTTTGGCATACCAACAACTAAGTCAAGTTTTAAAAGTTTTTCGATGGTACTAGGACCAACATGACCCAATCGTCTATGCCAAAGAATGTTGTCATCAACATTCACGGATACAAGGCTTTTTATATTTGATAAAGATAAATTATTTAAAGAGACCTTGTAAACGTTCTCACTTCTATATCCTTTGAAATTTATGGATTTGTCACTAATAAATGATACAGTGCAGTGTTGGGGAGTGAATTTGACTTCATAACCTCTATCGCACAATTGACTTATGTTTAGTAGATTATGCTTAAGTCCTTTCACTAGGAGTACATCATCAATTAGACAAGAATTAGATATACCTATTGAGCCGATGCCTTCAATTACTCCTTTGCTGTTGTCTCCAAAGGTGACAGTCCCCTTCTCCTTTGGTTTGATTGATTGAAGAAGATCCTTGTTCCCCGTCATATGTCTAGAACATCCACTGTCTAGATACCATATGATAGGGAGAGCATTTTTCTTGTTTCCCTGAAAATAATTGATTTTGGTACCCTTTAGTTCTTTTGGGTCCACAATGTTAGAAAAGAGAGATACAAAATAGACTTCTAAGAGTTCAGTCTCTCATAGCAACATCATCGCCACTTTCCAAGAGTGCTCCCAGTAGTAGGTAGGGCATATGGCCACTTTAAAAACCTATTTCCTTGGACAGAGCAACGTTCAACAAGGAGACCAGCCGCAAGTCAAGGCATTTTTAAGCCGGTCTATATTGAACTCCCTTAGATTGTGATCTCATAATGCCGACTAATGAGTTGTTAAGTACTCTTAGGCCTCCATTTCATATAGCTCTTTTGAACATATTGATATTTCAATGATCTGCATTTATGTCTAACATGACCGGATTTGCAACAATAAGAACAAGTAGGGAGTGATCTCATTTTAGCTTTAGCTATTAGACTAGCAAAGTCTATAGACTTTTTACCATAGCCTATTCCTCCCTTATCAAAGCTACATTTCTGCATGCTAAGTAGGTTGTTCAATTTATTGCTACTCACATTGAATTTATCGAAAGATTTTTCTAAGTGATCTAAGTTATCCTTAAGTCTAAGGTTATCATGCTCCTTAGTTTCTAATTCCTTTTTAAGATTTCTATTCTCTTTTCTAAGAACCTTAACCATATCAAACATATCTTTATAAGCATGTAAGAGTTCATCGTAAGTAGGTACCTCGTCATCGTCGTCAGAGACGATGTCATCACTTTTAGCCATTAAGCAGAGGTTTGCTTCCTCGTCGTCGTCGTCGCTATCACTCCAGGTAGCTAGTAGGGCTTTCTTCTTTCCTTTGTCCACTTTCTTCTTGAGTGGGCATTCATTGGCGTAGTGACCTTGTTGTTGACAGTTGTAGCAGGTCACTTCTTTCTCAGGTTTCTTGTCCTTTTTGAATTTGTTTCCTCGCATGAATTTCTTGAATTTTCTTGCGAAGAGAGCCATGTCATCATCGTCATCTTCTTCGACTTGTGTAGTCAAGGCTATCCCTTTGTGCTTGACATCTTCTTTCTTTGATTCTTTTCTTGTGGACACTTCTAACTCATGGGTTTTTAGGGTCCCATGTAGTTGATCAAGATCATAGGCGGCAGTGTCCCCTTTGTTGGATTCGATGATGGCGGTTCTCTTTGCATCCCATTCTTTTGGTAGGGCACGAAGAGCTCTCCTCCAAACTTGCTTGGTAGGATATTGTTCTCCCAATTGTGCTAACTCATTGATGATTTGAGTAAGCCTTTGGAACATGGTGTCAACATCTTCGTTGGATTCCATCTCAAATGTTTCGTATTTGAGTTGGAGTAAGTCGATCTTTGTTTCTTTCACTTGGTTGGTGCCTTCGTGACATATCTTTAGCTTGTCCCATATCTCTTTAGCAGATGAGCACATCGATATCCGGTTGTACTCGTTCATATCTAAGGAACAATGCAAGATATTCATAGCTTTAGCATTTTGCGAAATTAATTTCATGTCCTCTTTTGAAAAGTCATCCATTCCCTTAGGAATTTCAACCCCATCAACTATTTTCATAGGTGTATAGGGACCTTTCACCGTCACTTTCCATAGGTCATAGTCTACGGATTGGATATATAGGGACATACGATTTTTCCAATACCCGTAGTTTATGCCATTGAAAAGAGGAGGACGATTAGTAGATTGCCCTTGAGCATAATCACTTGCTAGGTTTGCCATAAAAAGGTTTTGAAAAGTATTTTCAAATGGCTCTGATACCACTTGTTAGAACCTAATGGGGGGGGGGGGGGGGGGGAATTTGGTTATTTGGCAACTTTAGCAATTTAAAGCGATTATACTAAACGCAAGCGGAAGACTAGTAAAGCAATCAAATATAAAGCGGTAAATAAATGCGTAAAGTAAATAAAGCAGTAAAAGAGAGATAGAAATTGTTTATGGAAGTTCGACGATAAATCGTCTATGTCTCCCCTTCTTGGTTAAGTACGATTAACCAAGGATCCACTAGCACTCGAACACTTGGCCTTGATGGCTCCAAGGATAGCCTTTACAACTCAACACGATTACCGCGCCGATACAACTCGAACACTTGGCCTTAATGGCTCCAAGGATAGCCTCAACAAAAACACTTGGCTTCACACTCAAGTGTTTACAACAATCTCACAATACACTTGGCTTCACACTAAGTGTTTACAACAATAGCACAACCAATTCACAAACTATTTTCACAAATAACTCTCAAATATTGATTGAGCACTTTGGTAGAGAGAATATTGCTTGCAAATGAGAGAAGAAATGAGTTGGGATGTCTCTAAATGGTCTTGGAAAGCCTCTATTTATAGTTGGCAAAGATTTGAATTTGAATTTGTGTGCTTGGAGCGTTTATTGGGAAGCCAAGGAGTAGAGACAAAGTGTAGGCGCCGCTGCCTTCTTTTTCCAGCACTGAGCAGATTTTGTGGAAAAATCACATCTCTCAATCTAACCGTTGGATTGAGCTCAAATTTGGACAGTCGCTCAATCTTCAATCAGAACGGTGGAGATTGAATTTGAAAGAATCAAACACGTCCAGTAAATCTCGGAAGTCGCAAAATCACGTTATCGCTTTTGTTCTGAGCATTACTTTTCAAAAATTCGAATCTCACAATCCATCCGTTGGATTGGCCTGAAATTAACACACAATCTTTGTAACATCCTGATATTGATAGTGATTGGTGGAGATTGGATTTGGATGCCTCCATCGATTCCAGTAGTCTTTTGAATCCGATACTTCAGCAGTTAGCTCCTTGCAGAAATAGCTACTGTTCAACATATTTGCAAAAATCATAACTCCATATCCAGCCGTTGGATTGATTTGAAATTTGGATACAGACTTTAAAACATCATGGAAATCCATGTGATCGGTGAAGATCGGATTTTAATAACCGAAGCATTCCCAGGTATTTTCTGAAGTTGAGTCTTCATAGTTCATTCCTTGCAGAAGTAAGTACTGTGCAGCTTTGTTAAAAAAAATCATATCTCCATATCCAGCCGTTGGATTGCTATGAAATTTGGAGAGAAGCTTGATAACATCCTGATCTTGATTTTCACTGTTGGAGATCTGATTTGGATGATTGGAAAGTGCCCGGTGAATTTTGCAAGTTTCTGCTTTATAATATTGGCTTGTCCTTGTCCATTTCTTTTACAACTTCAAAGTAACTTCCAAGAATTTGATTGTTAATATGATATAATCTGCAAAGTCTCACTTTAAATGGTTGGTAACAATTAACCGAGTTTTGTAATCATCAAAACATAATAATATGAGATTTGTTAATGCATTAAAAACATTAATCTCATAACACGAGATTTGTATGCGTTTAAGGCGTAACAATAAGGCTCTTTCATTTTAAGATATCGTTTTGTAGTGTGGATGAGATAAATGAGAAATAACTACAAATGTGATAAAATCATGACAAGATACTGTAGGATTTTTGTATTTAGTATTGTGAAATATCTTAAATACCCTTTTCAATTACACATAAATACCTAATCTCATAAATATGTCATTTTATTGTTAATTATATTTTTTTTTGAAATTTTTTAACCAATATGAAATCATCCATTTAGCATAGTTTGTCATTGGCTGCAAAGCATCGGCGAGTTTCTTGAAGATCTCAAGAAATTTAGCAAACTGTTCATCCAACGCTTTCTTCTTGAATCTCTGAGAACAAGAAAGCTTTGGCTTAAACATAGGTTTCTCTTTAGATTCATACTTTGACTCCATAAGCTCGATCTCACTGATTTTTCTCTCACCAACTTCAGCATCTTCCTCCTTCTTCTCCTTCTCAAATTCAGCTTTATATTCACTGACTCCAACTTCTTCTCCGCTTCTCAATGTTATGACTTTACAGTATTTTAATGGATTCACCTCAGTATTACTCAGGAACTTACCTCTATTTGAATCATTCAGTGCATTTGCTAGTTGTCCAATCTGTGTAACCATAGATTTCATTGTGGCACCAATATTCCTCATATGCATCTCCAAGATATCAAGACGAGACTCAGTCTTTGCCATTCATTTTCCAGACTCTACAAAAAAATTACTAACCACTTCCTCCAAAGATGACTTCCCTTCTCCCATATTTGTATTAAATCACGGAGGGGGATTCAATACATTTTTGTTATTTGCATAATAAAAATTTTCATGGTTACGCAAATCAGGATGTTAACAATTTGGAACAGGTTTACCTCGATATCCTCCAGAGCCTCTGGTGTTAATGTATTGGGCCTCGTCAGGAGTGTGCGACTCGCAATAGTGATAGCCTTACCTTCAGAATTTCCATTGCCCACCTTGTTCATACCAGCTATCTGTGTATTTAATGCCGAGACTTGAGCAAATATAGACGTGAGAGGATCCACGCATAGACTCCGGCTGATTTCTGGATGCCAGCTCGTTCAGTAGGCTACTAAAAGCTGTTGATAGTAATTTGTTCCAGCATCTCATAAGCCTGAGCAGGATCCTTTGCAAATATTGTGCCTCCAGTAGCTGAATCCATAGACATCCTTGTGAGCGCATTCAATCCATTATAAAAGGGTTCAATTTGCTCCCGATATGCAAATTTGTGTTTAGGGCACGATCACAGTAAGTCCTTGTAACGCTCACATGCCTCATACAGTTGCTCAGAATCATGCTGCCTGAATGTGCTGATCTCAATCTTCAGTTGGGTGGACTTGGAAGAAGGAAAGAATTTTGATAGAAACTTCACTGTCATGTCCTACCAAGTAGTAATTCTCCCCATCGGTAGTGATTGAAGTAAACACCATGCCAGATCCCTGAGAGAAAACGAAACAAACGCAATGTAATGATATCCTCAAAAACACCATTAATTTTTACTGTGTCAGTTATCTCTAAGAATGTCCTCAAATGCAGATGAGGATCAAAAGTGCCACTTCCATTAAATTGGTTCTGCTGAACCATGTTGATCAGTGTAGGATTAAGCTTGAAATTGTTGGCATTGATGGTTCCACAAGCTATGCCAAAATAGTGATCTTGGAATACTAGCCTGAAGTGGTATCTGATTGGCACCAATGGAGCTTGTTGTTCATTATCATTCTCAGTCATTGCTATTAATTCCTCTCTTCTTCTTCTTCTTCTTCTTCTTCTTCTTCTTCTTCTTCTTCTTCTTCTCCTCCTCCTTAAATCTCTTGCAGTTCTTTCAGTCTCAGGATCGAAAAGTAGAGAATCAAAGCTTTGAGATCTTCGCATAAACTGCAAAACAAAGAAAACAATGAATTAGTAAAGAAAAATAAAAAAAAATCTAAATTAAAATCTAGTCAAATAGATAACAATACTAATATAATTTCAATTAAAATACTCATCGGAAACGGCGCCAAAACCTTGCTGCGTATTTTTTTTGTTCTCAAGTGCACGATGTCAAGTTTTAATATTTAGTGAGTAGGATATCATTCCCACGAATAGTATGTATTGAAAATTATACTAATTCTTGTAATTAAAATAGGCTAGACTTTTTTTAGAAAATTAAATATTAGATTTTTTTTCAAATTTAAATACATTAATCAAGAAAAACTAATACGCAAATATCACAATTGAAAGAATATCAATGAGAGAGAATATCTAGAGGTTTTGATTTCACTTAGTTTCGATAAAAACTACTTCTAATTAATTTATATTCATGAATTCCACTCGTTTAATAGTCAAGAACACTTAATTGTTTCTATTCCCCTTTCTCAAGCAACAAATATAATTTATCAATTAAGTTTTGATTTTAATATCTCTATTAAAAATATAGACTCAATGATATGTGCATAACAATGTTCTTATTCAAGCTTTGTTAACATTATACGCCTCGCAAACTATATAAATATTAACAATGTATTTTCCAATGATCCTATTCAAAATCCTCTCTCTTGAGTGTCGGATTTCAAATAAATATAACACTTCAATTAGTGATCAAGTAATTGAAAAAAAAAAACAAATCTAGAGAACACAATCAAAATTGAGGGATTCAATCAAATAAATCAAAAAGTTGTAGAAGTTGTTTCAACTAAGCTACATCAACCCTCTAGAATAAAAAACTTAGTTCATGATAAGAGAAAAACAAAACTAAGAATGTTTTGAAAACTAGACATCAATTTCCAAAATGTAAGAAGAAAAGATTAAGGAAAACAAAGCCGAAGTAGTGTGCACGTCCTTCGTCTTCGTCTTTGATCCTTGCTCTCGAATTTATTCTTCTCGTTGCAGCCCTCTTCTCTCGTATGCATGATGTGTTGTTCTTATTCTCTCCAATATGTGGGGCCAGCCCCTTTTGCGTGAATTTGTATGTTGTTTTATATAGGGTAGAATCCTTGTCAAAGCCGATGATTAAAGCCCACAAAGTCGAGTGTTTTAAGTATCCAAAATTCTGCACCCTTCTTTTCTCGTGTGGCAACGCTGCAGCGCCGAGTTTTATGCGTTGGGGCGCTTCACTCTCAAATGTCGCGCATTGCAGCACTTTCATTGTTGCACTACTGCTCTTCTTATTTGTATCTTCAGGCGTGGCAGCTCTTATTCAGGGGCTGCAACTCTTCACTTTCGAACCATCAGCGCTGCAGCTCTTCAAATCAAGAGCTGCAGCACTACTCCTTCTTCATATATGAGCAGATTTCTTGCAAAAATCATATCCCGATAACCATTGGATCGGGCTGAAATTTGGACAGCAGCTTCAAAACATCTTATAATAAATTGTTACGATGAAGATCATATTTGATTCTATCTAGCATCTCCGATAAGTTTTTGTATACTTGCGACTTCGTGATTTCTTCTTGCGCCTCTTCTCGGTATTTAACATATAATCCTTGCATATCACAAAAACAATAAACAAATACGCATAAAACGGCTCGATATATTATAAAAGCTAAGTTAAATCATATGCAAATTAAGTGCATAAAATGAACTTATCACTCAACAGTCTTGGCTGTGCAGTTGTCAACAGTTTTGTACCAGAGGCTTTTAGAGATTTCTCTAAATGTGTCCATTTGAAATAAGTTCAGAGATGAGAAGGGGTCTCGCTTTGATATCACTTGTTAGGATCGGTTTGGCGGTAGATAAACTGCTTTTATATCACTAGACAGGTAATCGGTTTGGGAAACTGATTGGAACGGTAGCAGCTGACACCTTAATCTTCAAGTTTGAGTTCAATGAGGTTGGTCAACTGAACTGCTTTCTTCTCGCGTGTCTATGTTAATTGGAAAACAAATAATATGTGCGGAATGATGTCAACTAACATAATAGAACTGTGATCAAATGGATTGGTGAGTGGGTGAGAGTGATCGACTGAAAGTAATATGCGCAAGTGTTTGTTTTTGGATGTTCGGAGATTTCAATACTCCTACGTCACCCCTTCTTCCACCTCAGAATGATTCACTCTAGAAGACTTTCACCATTACAGCACTTTGCAATAGCCCACTTCAAGACTAGGACTTCCACACAATTGTCTATCCCAGAACTCCTAGACTTAAGAATTCATCCCTCGACTGATTCTTGTAACAACGAGGTTTGCAGCATCTCAAATGATATCAATTGATGTAATTACAACAATACTTGTGTTACAACTCAGCACTTTGCACAAGGTGATCCTAAATTGATATGATATGCTTGAAGCATGTGCGTGAGTTCTTTGACTCTTGAATATAAGCTTTAAAATGTTTCGTATAGCTTCCTCGACTGAGTGTTTGTGGGTAAACTGAAGAAGTTCATGTGAAAAAATAATGATTTATTAGCACCCTATGTTTTTAAATATTGAGCACATATATCACTATTTTTTGAAATTTTGAGCACACAACCCCTTGTTTGTACGTGTTTTTTTGGGGTATGTGCGCTCAAAATTTAAAAACACAATTGGTTAATAGTCATCTGTGATTTTCAGCAATCTTGTGATTTCACAGGAGTAATGTATGCAATTATCCTTTAAGGGTGTGTTTGGTACAGATGATGAGATTATAAATGTATGGATAAAACATTGAATTATTATGTTTCAAGTTAGGATTATTTTTTACCTGAGAAAAATTTATATTTGTTTGGTTCGATTTTTATTGTCTTGATTACAAATGAGACTAATTTCAGTTGGCCAAAATTACCCCTGAGCTTAATATTATTTACAGGTCAATACATCCTAACCCTATAACCCGTTCTACCTCCATTACTTCGTTCTGAAAATTCCAAATCGAATCTAACTCCAATTCGAAAATGCGAAATCGTCGGTAGATAATCAGGACGCAGTTGAAATTTTCCCAATTTCAGAAAAGGTCCTCGCCTCCTAAGTTTTGAAAGTCTTACTTCTGCGTGTGAAAAAAATATGAAGAAACAAATGTATGAATACATTGGATACAAAATAAACGAGATATCAAGTTTAAATATCACCTGGTAGAGAGAATATTGTACAGGAGGAGGTTGGTATCGTGGTGGAAGAACTCCTATGGCGGCAGACGTGCATAAGAAAAGAGAATGGATGAGTCTTATAATAGGGCAAAGGGCAATTTAGGGATTGAAAAAGCAGTCCCATACACTGTTGAAAAGGAGGTTACTAATACCCTGTCCGAGTCGGGATTCTTTTCCAGCATTTAAACGCATGAACAGTGTTATTTTACCGGGCCCATGGTTATCCACAGTAAGTTAAAAACCAAACAAACGAATGACTAATTTCATTATCCACACCTAATCCACCGTACCAAACTGGCCCTAAATAAATAAATAACCCTACCATGTATACATTGTGGTTTATGATTATTATTTTTAAGCAAGGTTTATAGAAAAAGTAAGAAAAAACGGTGTGATGCAATCCGGACGGTAACATAATATTGTTTTGTAATTAATTATTACAAAAAATCTATTATATCACTAATAGTTGAACTATTTTTGCTAAATATAATATTATGTAAATTATATTTCAGTTGCCTAAAAAATTGAAATATCAAAATCTATTGATTTTATTTGTTTATAGGTGAAAGTGAAAATATTTTTTTCCACCAAAAAATAATTTGTGGAATATTGAAATATCAAAATTCTTTGGTTTTATTTGCTTGTAGATGAAGTGAAATTTTTTTTTTCCAAAAAAAAACTTAATTTATGTATGAACCTGATGTTAAATATCCTTTAATTGTGTAGGAAAGAGCACTTGCCGTTTTACCAAAAGTTATAACTGATAGTAGTATTAGTAGTGCAATTCATATCTTTTCAACCACATAGAAGCTCAATCGTCATTGTTCAATCGTTCTATCACTAGGGACAATAATTACACTTCAACAATCTTCCTCCCAATAAATATTGCACTATTTGGAATCAATGAGAATCAAATTCATGATTTTGGCTGTGATACCAATTGTAGGATCGAAGACTTGTCGTTTTACCAAAAGTTATAGCTGATGGTAATAGTACAACTCAAATATTTTCAACAGCATAGTAGCTCAAGCACCATGTTCGATTGTTCTATCAGTAGGAACAATTATTGCACCTCAACAATTAGAGAAACCAAAGTGAAGAATATGCATTTCTTCTCCAAATGAACAAAATGGTTGAAATAAAATATAGAATGCTAATATTTGTAATTGAAAGCATACAAAATCCAAGGAAAAAAAATTCAATAATGAAAAAATTGCTGCAAAGAATTGAGTACTGAAAGCATTGCATGCAAAGAGAGATCAGTATATTTTGAACAACAAGAAATTAAAAAGAAAAAAAAGGACATCCAAAAAATATATTGATCATTAATGATAATGACATATAAGCAATAAAATAAGATAACAACACAATAGTTGAGATTGAAAATAATAAAATTATTGTTACTCTTGCAATGAAAAATTTTCTGCATAAAAAATAAATAAATAAGTAGATCGAAGAGGACTTATTACAAAAGAATCAAAGAATAAATATATGAAAATGCGAATTATTGATGACGACAACACTTCAAGAATTGTGATTGAAGATGATGAGAAGATTGCTTCTCCAGGAGAAAAAAAGACAGATGACAAAACAAAAATTCGTGAAAGAGATAAAAATCTCAAATATAAAAAAAATAAAAAAATTATGCAATAGTTTAATTTAAGGTTTAAAGTGTATTATATAAATTATTTTTAAGAAATCAATAGTGAAAAAAATAAGTAGAACACTGTGGATTATACTTTTTTCTTCTCTCAAATTTTATTTAAATAATGTTATTATCATATCAATTATATATTATATTTTTCCCGAAGTCTTTTTTATAAAAAAAAAAATTATAAGATTGATTTCTACAATGTTTTTCAGCATTTATAAATTCATTAAGATTTATAAACATGAAATATTTTTTAAAAAATATCCTTCGAACGCATTTTAATTTTATAATACAAATTATACAAATTAGTTATATTACATTGAATTTTACCATTGATAAAATAGCATGAAAATCATTAATTTGCTGCAAATTAATCTCTTCTCAACTCAATTTTTAACAACTCTAATCGACTATGAAAGTTTGTTAATAAGTGCGTCTGCACGTGTATTGGAAGAATTTGATTGTATTCCTCGTTGCTCCATATATCCATAGGTGCTTGGCCTGATTCAGAAATTGTGAACACAACTCGACGCACAAACGGAAGACTTTGAATCTCCAGAAAGTAAAAAGGTTCCTTTTATGTGGGGGTGTCAATATCATCTTAAATCTATACCATGTATGAAATACACAATCCCTCGATACGAAAGCGACCTGTTCTCAGATCCAACACACCACAAATGGCCTTGCACCTCCAAATCCCCTTTCATTTTTGCTGTCTCCCACACAAACTTGAACAAGCCAAGAGCCTTATCCAGTTGCTTCACCCCGTTCCAGACGACCTTTTCGTCATCTGAGGTTAGAATCTTACCCATATACAAGCACAAGTTACCGCTGCCATCAACTGTATGCACCCCTCCACGAACTTCCACTTCAATATCTTTAACGCTGCCATAAAGGTAATACAGCAGAAGTGTAAATAAACATCGCGATGAGTGACCCAACGCCGTCTTCAACTTCTTCTGCGTCAAATATTCCTGGTGCCGAGTCTCTTTGTATCCAATGTTCTTGTCTATCAACACATCCCTGATCTGATAGAGCCCTTCTTTCATTACCTCAAGTTTGGAAACATGGAAAGCTAATACCTTTTCGTCACCTAGACAGTTAATGAGATCGACGGACATCTCAAGAAGATCCCCCCATTTGCGTGATTCGGAGGAATCCACCCCTTGTTTTATAGGCCTGGGGCGCATCCACGAGGTAGACTCAGGGTCATCATGAGATGTAGAAGACTCGAGAAACTTAAGACACCCAACAACTATTTGCTGCGCCAGTCCTATCTGTTTACTTGGATGGTGGCAATGAATCAGAACGTCGATATCAGAGTTCAATCCATTCAGTATCTCCTGAAGCGAACCCGTCCATATGTGATGCTGTGTCACCTGCGCGCATATGGTATGCCTGACCAACTTCCGTTGCTGTGCGGAAATGCTCAAAATGTCGGCAACTTTCGTTAAAGAAGTTACTTTAAGTTCCTCTCTTTCACTTGGCTTACCAAAACACGGGAAAGCTCTGCACTGATCTTGGCTACCAAATGAAGCCACTAAATTATTTTTCATCGTTTCTTGCATCAAAGGAATCCCAATGAGGGCCCTAACAACGGATCTAAAAGCGTGCATTTTGCGCTCCAGAGCTTCATCGACAATTCTTGAACCGTCACCAATACTCACTAGCCTGCCACCAATTAATTCCACTTCTTTCAGCTTGTGGCTCCATTTCTTCAACTTCAGAAAGGCCTTCTCGCACCATTCGGACGGCAAATTCTCTTCTCCCGCTCCACCTATGGAGTGATACAACACCATCCTTGAATGCAACACTCCATTTCGCCCGCCCGTTAAATGATTAGCTTCTAAAAGACAATTTCGCAAAATTCTAGAGCCCATTTTCATGCTAAAATCTCATATTCTAACCAATGAGGCTGCAAAACAAAATTCTAACTACAATATCACTTTTGGTACCTTAGTCTGGCAATTGATCAAACAAGTTACGAGCATGCGACCGACGGCTAATTTTCTTCAGCCAACTAATGATTATCTCTCGCAACCATAGACCAATTTGATGATATTAATCAAAGCTGGAGAATCGAGGAATTAAAGAACATTCATCAAATCATCTCAGTTACCTTACGGATATTTGCTTTAATGTACTTACAAATTGTGATATACCCTTTCAATAATATAATTATTTTTCAGGGTATTGCCAACTCATGTGTTAAATACCAATATTACTAAAAACAGTCTATTAACTCTCTCTTTTTTTTTTTGTAAAGGCAGCCTATTAACTCTTGAGTACATATGTTTTTATGTTTTTAAATTTTAAATACACAATTTCTCATTCGTGCGTTTTTCAGGGGTATTTGTGCTCAAAATTTGAAAACTCAAAGGATTAATAGTCTTAAAAAAATTTTCAACAATCTCATAATTTCACAAGGGTATTATATGCAATTATCTCTATTTTTATTTCTTTAATTGTGGTAGGAATTTGAGTCAAATAATAAAGATGATGATCATAATAATAACAATTGGAATAAATTTTGAAATTTCTCTAAATAAAAATAACCCAATTCCCAAGCGATTGAAATTGAATAAAAAATTTTATCTGTAAAAAAAGGAAATTGATTACAATTTCCCGACGAATTTTTTTTTTCTTCTAAATTGAGATTATCAAAGCTACTATAAATAATGGATTTTGGAATCCGTGAGATTGAATAATTTAGAGCTAATTTCATCCTCGTCCCTTGAAAATCCTAAAATCATTAAATTCTTATAAAAATTCATATGATATACGTCCTTATACTACTGAAAATTTTGAACACGTTCCCAGCCACAATCTCAAAATATATTTAATTATAAAAAGACTTTTATATCCTTGGGTTGTATTTGGTAACTAGGATAAGCATGAGATTGATATACTATTAAAAATTTTGACCGCCTGCCCAGCCACAATCTAAAATATATTTGAGTAATATTACATGTACAACCAAATTTATACAATAATTTTTAAATCACAAAAAATTCAATACAAAATTTCAATTTATCAAATCTCACGATACATTGAATGCAAAATATCATGATATCATATCAAAATCTCACGAGATAATAGCAACATATCACGACATTATTGTTGTAAATATCGTTGTACGATATATTGGTTGTACCACTAGCATTATTCAATATATTTAATTATCAAAAGACTTTTATACCTTTAGATTGTATTTGGTAACTATAAGATAAGCATGAGATTGCTTTGAATTTTTTTCTAAGAGGGTGTTTGGTTAAACTTATTAAAAGAGTTTATAAGTTTTTAGAGTTTATAAGCTGTTTTATGAGTTTATAAGCTGTCAGGACTTATTTTAAAAATATGTTAAAATGTTTGGGTAAACTTATTTTAAACAACTTAAAGATGTTGATATGTTTGATATTATAAGATCTTTTTATTGTCAAAATTACTAAAAAGGTCAGGTATAATAATAATGTTATAAAGATAATGTTTTGAGTTATACATATGCGAAAATAGTTTTAGATTAAACCTATATTTAAAAAATAATACTATTTTAATATTTTAGTTTTAAAAAATTTATGTAAAATTTAAGAGCTTATAAACTCTAAAACAGCTTATAAGGTATTTTGAAGAGCTTATAAGCTCAGCCAAACACCCTTGTAAAATTTTGTTAAGAAAAAGCTGAAAAGTGTTTCCTAGAAGCTTTCCCAAACACTACCTAATTATGTCATCTTCAATTAATAAATCTATTTTATCGTAAGTTTTATATTAAAAAAGTGTTTTGTATAATTAAAATAATGCAATTCCAAATAATAATAATAATAATGATTGATGATGATTATGATGATGAAAGTTAAACACAATGTTAATGTCAACTCATTTCAAATTAACAAAAATATTCTCAATTTTTTTTTATCTTACATACATTATTTCTTATCATGTACTTAATATCTATTTATAAATGTAATAATTTACAAATACATTATAAGATCTTGCGTAAAAGTCTACAAATTTTAATTGTTTAATAATTGCATTATATTTGTGCTCCAATATTTATTTTTTTTTGAAATCATTTGTGCTCCAATATAATAATTTTCATGCTAATATAATATTATTAAATGATTATTTTTTTTTGACAGATATTATTAAATGATTCTTGATTCTTCATATGATATGACATCCACGACAAACCAATATTTTTTTTAAATATATTCAAACCAATATTTTTTTTTTCAAGTTCAACATAAAAAAAAAAAAATCCATGATCAATGAACATGTACATAATCCAGCGTATCTTCATTTAAATTTATATGTTGATTTCAAAATCTGGTATGTTCAAATTATGTTCATATTTAATTGTTTCCCTCCACTATCTCAATTTTTTTTTTCCATCAATTATGATTTATTTTTTTATTTTTAATTTAACTATTTCTTTTTTTTTCTCCCCAATTTTTGTATTTAATATATAATACAATCACTTTAATTAACTGTTTTAATTAAAATATAATTTTATTATAAAAACAATTTATTTAGCACACAATACAGGTAACAAGATGCTAATATATATATATATATATATATGACTAATGTGTATAGAAAGGAAAATTATATAATAGATACCCTCATTTGGTGAACTTTTTTTTTTTAACATTCCAACAATTTCGTTCTAACTTCTCACTAATCACTATCCACATTAATTTTATTTATTTTTTAAAAAAAAACTCATCCAATCATATTAATATATTGCCTTATGATGTAAATATTTAAATTTTTATTAGATTCAGATTTAAATTTGATATAAAATTGCATAAAAAATTCATTAAAAAACAATTTTTAAAAATAAAATATTCCAGCACACGTATTGTGTGTGCATTATATATATATATATATATATATATATATATATATATATTAACTGGCATTACTTGATGAACTAAGTGGCATTACTAGATGAACTAATTAACATTCCCCCTATAAAAGTCCAGAACAATTTTTCCTCAACACAAATTTCTCGAGATAGTTTCCAGAACAACATATTGAATATTCTCCATTATTTTATCGTATACTAAGATATATATGGGTGAATCTATTTTTTTTTTAAAAGTAGCTTTGATCATAATCCGGATTGCTCCAAGACATTGTCCTTACTACTTCAATTTTCAATTTATGTAATTCCTCTCTAATTTTTTCAAGGGGAATTAACTGTATCTCAATTTGATTACTGGTTAACTCCATGTGGATCGACATTTCCCTTCTGGATACCTTATAAATCAAATTATATCTTCTTTGTCTAAGCCCAACGTTTCCTAAGACTTGAAATATTTGATACTTCTGTAAGTAGGATTTTTCTCTCATAATTCTTTGGACCATATTATGAAATATAGTGGTTTGACTAAATAATCCAGCCAAACTTTCATCTGTTTCGTGTCGAAACACCTCTTCCTTAGTCTTATTCTGATTCTGATCCATCATCAGATCCTTCCTGACTGAAAAGTATCTCCTCTTCGTATATACTTTCATCTGAGGGAATATCCTTAAACTGATTTACTTGGATAATATCTTTAAAAAAGACAACATCATCCATGTCAGGTGTTGCTTCAAAGAGTTTGACTCATTTATTCTCATTCTCTGAACAATTTGTTGAAATATGCCCTCTTGCTCCGCATGTCCAGCAGTTACAATCTTTGAAACTTTCAATTGCTCTTGTATGAGTTCTTCTGAAAGTTCTTCTGTATGGTGTTCTTACCCTGCTTTGAGACTAGCTTGCTGCTGGGGATGTTCTTGTAGGTCCACTTTTTTTCTGATCTATAAGATCTGGCTTTTTGTTTGGACCAAACCGTTCTTGGTTTTCAAAAACTTCTCATCCTTTTATTGTAGGGATTATTTCTGAATTTCTTCATCTTGAATCCTTGTCATCTATTGCAATGACCGTTGGGAGATCATTTTTTCTACAACATAAAGGAATATGTTTATTAATACCCCTTATCTTCTTGTAGTTCTTTTGTAACGCTGTCATATGGTACCATTCAGCCAATTTTCTTTTAAGAAAAGAGGCTTGCCTTGCCAGTGTGTCTGAATTTCCTAGAATGTATTCTTTTATAAGCATTTCTCTCCAGGGACTTGGCATATTTGCAAAAAAAAATAGCTGAATAGGTACATTTTCTTCGACTCCCGAATTTCATCTGTATTTAGTGAATAACATAATGTATTCATCTATTAAACAGATATCGTGCAATTCGATACTATACAAAGCTTGAATATATCTTATTTTCTTCTCTGTATCTTGATTATTGAATTAGTCCACTCCTATAAATTATGCTTTAAATAGGGTGGTCATTCTTCCTCCAATCTCTCTTAGGGATTCTCCTGCTAAGACTGATTCCTTAGTCACAGGAATTGCCATTTCCAAAGCTATCTTAATTGATCCCATTAGACTCATTTCTAGTAGTTTAATGAATCCTTCGTTATTGAGATCTAAAGTTCCTGCTGCGATTCTCATAGCTGACGTCCAATCATCTATAAGATCTTCTATGTTTTTGAAATTCAAAACATCAAGGTTTAACATAACCTGTAGTGACCCTTACCCGGATCACCTACTAACAGAACTTAGGCATGCAATTAACTTAATAGAACAGATATCAGAAATAATCTTGCGGAAACCAAAAATAAATACAATCCCAAGGAAAGGAATCTGTAATTTATCCAAATATTATACAACCAAATCGAATAGCTGTATCAATCCAAAACAACAGAAATAAAACCTAAACGAAGCTCCAACTGGCCAACCACTGCCTAGCCTCTCTTGGATCCCCCAGCCTCGTCCAATTGCAAACCTGCCCCAAGAAATAGGGTGTCCAGAAACACAGAGTATGAGACGTGAGCATAAAACGCTCAGTACGAGAGTATGAGTATACATGCATGCAAAATGAACTCCCTAAAAACTCGAGGTAAAGGATCAGATAACAGAGACAGATCGGGCCCTGGTATGTAGCACGCTGTGCCGTCGCTTCAGGAGGTGGCTCCCATACCATAATACAAGTGGATATGTCGGACCCAAATCGATGGAAGTCCAACCACTAACAAGATAGGGAAAAAACCTTACTAACAGACATATCGAAGGAGATAGCTCAGTATGCAAATGAATGCAGCATAAATCAATGACGTATAAATCATGCAGTCACATAATACATGCATACTCAGTCAGGATATCTCGAACAGTACTTCCGTACCTAAAATTAGTGCAAGCTCTACCAACTCTAGGTCCACGCCTATAGTCTGCTCTACACTGCCAAATGATACTACTATCATTAAAGTGCTCTAAAAGCCTTAACTAAGCTATTGCATACTCCTAAATATTTATAGGAAGCAAAAGCTATACATTCGTCCGTCGTTAGCCCTTTGATGCTGATGCCTCCAGAACTTGGGCACAACTCCGCTACGACTATCGAACGCCTCGACGACTCCCGGGGCAAGCCTAGGAAGGCTAGAACAACTCGAATACGACTAGAGTATAGAGGAAATCCGGAATTGGCAATTGAAAATGAATTCTCGGCCTTCTATTTATAGACAACGATCGGAATCTCCGATCCTCGATCGGAACGTCCGATCCTGCCATCGGAGCTTCCGAAGATCCTGATCTGCCACGTGTTAAAATATCACTTGTTGACTTCGGATAGGGGTGATCGGAGCTTTCGATCCTGATCGGAGCTTCCGATCTTGCCACACGTCATGCCTGACGTAATACCATCAGAGATTCCGATCCACCTTCGGAGCTTTCGATCCTGTTCGGAGCTTCCGAACTCACCTTCGGAGCTTCCGAACTCTATCCAAGTAATTATGATTAATTCCTTAATTACTGATTTTGGTTACGGGCTACTAAATTCTCCCCCACTTAAGATATTTCGTCCTCGAAATCAGATCTTAAGTACTGAATGCAATACAGAAATCAGGAACATTCTTTATTCAAATCAAACGTTTACAGAGTTTGCAACTGAATACAACTTAAGAATGAAATCAAAACAACTCAGGATGGTCTTCACGCATCCTGTCCTCAAGCTCCCAAGTAGCTTCCTCAGTACCTCGGCGCTGCCACTGAACTAAAACCAGAGGAATGACTTTGTTTCGCAAAACCTTATCCTTAAAATCCAGGATACGAATAGGTTTCTCAACATAAGTCAAATCCTTGTTCACCTGAACCTCAGACCGCTGCAGAATATGAGATTCATCCGCCACATATCGTCGCAACAGAGATACGTGAAACACTTCATGAATACTGGATAGATGTGGTGGCAAAGCTAGTCGATAAGCCAAATCGCCAATGCTCTCCAAGATCTCAAACGGACCGATAAACCTGGGAGACAACTTGCCCTTAAGGCCAAATCTGAGAATCTTGCGGAAAGATGACACTTTCAGAAACACTTTCTTCCCGAAATCGAACTGCAAAGGCCTACGCTTGATATTAGCATAGCTGGCCTGACGATCCTGTGCAGTCTTAATCCGTTTCTTGATCTGATCGACAATGTCTACCGCCTGCTGGATAAGCTCCGGTCCCTCAGCCTGTCTCTCCCCCACTTCTTCCCAGAAGAGTGGAGTACGACAACATCGCCCGTACAACGCCTCAAAAGGTGTCATCCCAATACTAGTATGATAGCTGTTGTTGTACGCGAACTCGATCAACGGCAAATGATCCTGCCAGGCTGAACCAAAATCCATGACGCACGCTCTAAGCATATCCTCCAAAGTACGGATAGTGCGCTCTGACTGACCATCAGTCTCCGGATGATAGGCAGTGCTCAAACTGAGAGTAGTACCCATCGCACGCTGAACACTCCCCCAGAATCTAGAAGTGAACCTGGGGTCCCGATCGCTGACAATGCTCACAGGCACTCCATGAAGTCGAACGATCTCCTGAATGTACAACCGAGCCATACGATCCATATTGTACTCTTGACTATAGGCAATGAAATGCGCTGACTTGTTGACTCGGTCCACCACAACCCAGATAGCATCACAGTTCCTCGGGGATACCGGCAAATGGGTCACAAAGTCCATTGTGATAAACTCTCATTCCCATTCAGGAATAGGCAGACTGTGAAGCAATCCTCCAGGTCGTCGGTGCTTTGCTTTGACCTGTTGACACACCAAACATCTCGAAACAAACTGATAAACACTGTGTTTCATACCCTTCCACCAAAAATGAGTACGTAGATCCTTATACATCTTGTTGCTCCCAGGATGAATACTCAACTTAGTGCGATGTGCCTGAGACAAAATCTCCTCTCGCAACTCTTCATCCTGCGGAATCACAAGCCTACCAGACAAACACAGAAAACCATCTGACTGATAATGAAATCCAGACGAGCTACCCTCGTTAGCTAGACGAGCTAAACGCTGGGTCTTCGAATCAGACATCTGAGCATCTCGAATCCGCGAATACAAAGCTGGCTCAGATAATATCGCAAACATCTGGATACTCTACATACCTTTCTTATGCTTGAAGGTATATCCCAAAGTACAACAGTCACCGATCGCACTAGACATCGAACAAGTCTGAAGTGCGGATAGTCGCACCTTGAGACTCAAGGCATCAGCGGTGAGATTAGCAGCTCCCGGATGGTACTTAATCTCGCAATCATAGTCCTTAAGCAAGTCCATCCAACGTCTCTGCCTCATGTTCAACTCCACCTGAGTGAACAAATACTTGAGACTCTTATGGTCGGTGAAGATCTCAAATTTCTCGTCATACAGATAATGACGCCAGATCTTCAAAGCGAACACAATGGCTGCCAATTCCAAATCATGGATTGGATAGTTGTCCTCGTGAAGCTTCAGCTGTCTAGAAGCGTATGCGATCACATGCCCATTCTGAGTCAAGACACAACCTAACCCCTGAAGAGAATCATTTGTGTATACCACATACCCTTCAGATCCTGACGGTAATGCCAACACCGGCGCAGAAGTCAACCGCCGTCGAAGCTCACAGAAATTCTCCTCACACTCGGAGGACCACTCGAAATCCACATCCTTGCGGGTAAGCTGCGTCAAAGGTCGAGCTAGTTGAGAGAAGTTCAGAATGAAGCGACGATAATACCCTGCTAGACCCAAAAAACTACGGATCTCAGCAACTGTCGTCGGACGCGACCAACTAAATACCGCTTCAATCTTGCTTGGATCAACAGAAATCCCTTCCCTGGATATGATATGGCCAAGAAAGACCACTCGATCCATCCAGAACTCACACTTGCTCAGCTTGGCGTACAAGTGCTCATCCCTAAGAATCTGCAGTACCAACCGCAAGTGAGAAACATGCTCTTCCGTATTACGCGAATACACCAAGATGTCGTCAATGAAGACCACGACAAACTTGTCCAAATACTCCCTGAAGACACGGTTCATCAAATCCATGAATATAGCCGGCGCATTAGTCAAACCAAATGGCATCATTAGGAACTCGTAATGCCCATAGCGAGTACGGAATGCAGTCTTGGCTACGTCCTGATCACGGACTCTCAACTGATGATATCCAGATCTCAAGTCAATCTTGGAGTAAACTGACGTGCCATGCAGCTGATCAAACAAGTCATTAATACGAGGCAACAGATACTTGTTCTTCATAGTGACTCAATTCAGCTGCCGATAGTCAATGCATAGCCGCATTGACCCATCCTTCTTCTTCACAAAAAGAATAGGAGCTCCCCAAGAAGATACACTAGGACGAATGTACCCCTTGTCCAAAAGATCTTGTAGCTGATTCTTCAACTCACGTATCTCTGACGGAGCCAGACGATACGGTGCTCGAGAAATAGGCGAAGTACCCTGCATCAACTCTATGCCAAACTCGACTTCCCTAACAGGAGGAAAACCCGGAATCTCATCAGGAAATACATCTGGAAATTCATCCACAACATGAATGCTCTCTAACCCAATGCTCTCAACGGACAAATCAACTGCATAGATAAGGTAGCCTTCCCCACCAGACTCTAGAGCTCGACAGGCTCTCAAAGCTGATACCAAAGGCATCGGAGGTCGCGCTCCCTCACCATAGAAAAACCAGCTCTCACTCCCTCCGGATGAAAGCGTACTAATCTCTGATAGCATTCCACTGAAGCTCGATAGGTAGTCAACATATCTATTCCCAGAATGCAATCAAAGTCGTCCATCGCCAGGACCATGAGATTTGCTAACAGAATGTTCCCTTCGAACTCTAAAGGGCAACCCATCACTAGACGCTTAGTCAAAGCAGATTGGCCCGTCGGAGTAGAAACATACATCACTATGTCTAGTGCAATGCATGGTAACTTATGCCTCTTAACAAAACGTGCAGAAATGAAGGAATGAGATGCACCAGTGTCAATAAGTACAAGAGCAGGTATACCATAAAGCATAAATGTACCTGCGATGACTTTCTCATTCTCCTCCACTGCCTGATCATGTCTCAGGGCAAACACCTGGCCAAAAGCTCGTGGCCTCAAATGAGAACTCCCAGCAGGCTGTCCCTGCGACCTCTGCTGTACGATGGCCTGAGAACCAAATCCTGAACCAGATCCAAAACCGCCTCCCCCAGATAGTGGACAATCGCTCCGGATATGACCAGTCTCTCCACAACGGAAACAAGCTCCAGAAGCTCTACGGCACTTGTCGGATGGATGGTTCTTTCCACAGTGATCACACTTGTCCTTCTTACCGAAATGGACAACACCAGCAGAGCCAGAGGAAGAAGAAGTAGATCCAGACTTCTTGAAAGATTGGGCACGGGGACCCAAAGAACTAGCAGGTCTCGACTGAGAGAAAGACCTGTTCCGCCGAATGCTGTCCTCCGCCTGGTGACAACGGCTCACCAAACCCTCATAGGATATGTCGTCGCCAACCGCCACACGGTCATGGATCTCAGGGTTAAGGCCCTGAAGGAACAGATTATACTTCATCCCAGAGCTGTCAGCAATCTCGGGGCAATAGGATAGCAGATCAAAGAACTTCTGCTGATACTCATCGATAGACATGGCTCCCTGTCGCAGACTCAGTAGCTCGCCTGCCTTCGACTGTCGGAGTGCAGGAGGAAAATACAGCTTCTGAAAAGCTGTGCGGAACTCGGCCCAAGTGGCCACTCCTCTCGCCGCAACAAAAGATGCAGAAGTAAACCTCCACCATCTGCGCGCACGTCCATCCAGAAAATAACCCAGGGTCTCCATCTTCTGCTCCTCGGTGCATTGGAAAGTCTGAAAAGTCGTCTCCATGCGGTCTAACCAGTTCTCCGCATCCTCCGGAGACCCACCTCCAACTAAGGGCTTAGGACCCATAGCTAAGAATCGACGCACAGTGAAACGTTCGTCGTCATGATGACGATGACGCCGTTCTCGACGAGGCTCCCGGTCGGAATCACCCCAACGCCCAACAATACTGCCATGAGAACTCCGGTCCTCACGATCTGCCATCTACAAAAGTACCTCACGGTTACCTTATGCAGAGTCTAAATCCCAAGAATACTATGCATGCTCTGATACCATAAATGTAGTGACCCTTACCCGGATCACCTACTAACAGAACTTAGGCATGCAATTAACTTAATAGAACAGATATCAAAAATAATCTTGCGGAAACAAAAAAATAAATACAATCCCAAGGAAAGGAATCTGTAATTTATCCAAATATTATATAACCAAATCGAATAGCTGTATCAACCCAAAACAACAGAAATAAAACCTAAACGAAGCTCCAACTGGCCAACCACTGCCTAGCCTCTCTTGGATCCCCCAGCCTCGTCCAATCGCAAACCTGCCCCAAGGAATAGGGTGTCCAGAAACACAGAGTACGAGACGTGAGCATAAAACGCTCAGTACGAGAGTATGAGTATACATGCATGCAAAGTGAACTCCCTAAAAACTCGAGGTCAAGGATCAGATAACAGAGACAGATCGGGCCCTGGTATGTAGCACACTGTGTCGTCGATTCAGGAGGTGGCTCCCATACCATAATACAAGTGGATATGCCGGACCCAAATCGATGGAAGTCCAACCACTAACAGGATAGGAAAAAAACCCTACTAACAGACATCTCGAAGGAGATAGCTCAGTATGCAAATGAATGCAGCATAAATCAATGACGTATAAACCATGCAGTCACATAATACATGCATATTCAGTCAGGATATCTCGAACAGTACTTCCGTACCTCAAATCAGTGCAAGCTCTACCAACTCTAGGTCCACGCCTATAGTCTTCTCTACACTGCCAAATGATACTACTATCATTAAAGTGCTCTAAAATCCTTAACTAAGCTATTGCATACTCCTAAATATTTATATGAAGCAAAAGCTATACCTTCGTCCGTCGTTAGCCCTTTGATGCCGATGCCTCCAGAACTTGGGCACAACTCCGCTACGACTATCGAACGCCTCGACGACTCCCGGGGCAAGCCTAGGAAGGCTAGAACAACTCGAATACGACTAGAGTAGAGAGAAAATCCGGAATTGGCAATTGAAAATGAATTCTCGGCCTTCTATTTATAGACAACGATCGGAACCTCCGATCCTCGATCGGAACGTCCGAACCTCGATCGGAACGTCCGATCCTGCCATCGGAGCTTCCGAAGATCCTGATCTGCCACGTGTCAAAATATCACTTGTTGACTTCGGATAGGGGTGATCGGAGCTTCCGATCCTGATCGAAGCTTCCGATCTTGCCACACGTCATGCCTGACGTAATACCATCGGAGCATCCGATCCACCTTTGGAGATTCCGATCCTGTTCGGAGCTTCCGAACTCACCTTCGAAGCTTCCGAACTCTACCCAAGTAATTATGATTAATTTTTTAATTACTGATTTTGGTTACGGGCTACTACATAACCTCATAAGGATGTATCTGATCTAAAATAGTTTTTCCATAAGGAGTTTGGTGGAGAAGGATTCTACTCCTTCTTGTCCTAGTTCCTGCAGGATGCGAGTTTTCTCCAACCTGAAATTCATTATGTGGTTCTTCTGTTTTAGCAACATATCTTGGATGATTCCCTATAGGTTGTTCACCTTCAGGGGAATTCATCTTTAGATCTACAACTTTAAGATTCGCAAATGAATCTGCAAGATCTTGTAGATCCTCAAGATTTAATCTTTCTAGAGTAGTCATCAGATAGTGTTTTTTTTTTTACACTACTTTTATAAGATTAATCATCATTTCTTCATCAGTCAAAAGTTTTTGTAACATTTTGGTTTTACCGTTCTGATGTAACAGAGGTTTGATACCAAACGAGGGTGGTAACCTTTCTCCTGTATTACATTTTCTAGAACTAGCGGTTTGTTCTAGATTTTGGATTTTTGTTTTAAGATTCTTTAAAGTTTCAAGAATTTCTTCTTGTCTTTTAAGGATTTCTTTGATCTATCGAGGTATTTCATACAGCTGACTGCTGTAATATTGTATCGTCTTCTGGATTTTTCTAAGATCTCCGGAGAGTTTAGAAAAATCTGGAGATATCTCTAGAAATTGTGAGTTAGAAATCATATTCTTTAATCCCTTCAGAGCGTATAAAAGGCCCGAGCCTCATTTGTAAAGAATCTATTTTAAATAGATTCACTTGTTCATATAATTTCATATAATTAAATGAAATTCATCTGGTTCAAACGTTCGTTTGAATTCATGTTTTGTTGAAAATCTCTTCCTCAACAAAGAAAGGCAAAATTGAACGAATAATATTATGTCTGAATAATTAACCTAAAGCTCTTATACCATTTTAACGAATTTAATGGATAATTCTTTGTACTATAAATAAGCATAAAATCCTTAGATCTAAGTATAAAATCTCAAGATTTTAGCACAAATTAACACATATCAAGTACAAGAATTGAACATTAAAATAAACAAGTTTTGTAGTTCTAGGAAGTGAATAGGAAGAATTTTAAAGATATAGTGTTGAGAAAAAGAAAAGTTTAAATTTAAGAATTTATTCACAATTTACTCTTAAAATAATTCAATTCCAATTAATAATAATAATAATAATAATAATAATAATAATAATAATAATAATGACGTTGATGATATGATGATGATGAACATCAAACACAATGTAAATGTCAACTCATTTCAAATCAACAAAAATATTCTCAATTTTTTTTAATCTTACATACATTATTTCTTATAACAAATATAACACAATTATTAAACAATTAAAAATTATTAATTGTTTAATAATTTCGTTATATTTGTGCTCCAATATTTTTTTTTGAAACCATTTGGGCTCCAATATAATAATGTTACATGTTAATATAATATTATTAAATGATTCTTCATATGATATGACATTCATGACAAACTATTATTTTTTTAAATATATTCAAACCAGTATTTTTTTTTTCAAGTTCAACATAAAAAAAAATAAAAATGCATGAATGAACATGTATATAATCCAGCGTATCTTCATTTAAAGTTATGTATTGATTTCAAAATCTGGTATGTTCATATTATGTTCATATTTAATTGCATAATTTTCCTCACCGAGGATTTTTTATTATTGTGCTGGGCACCCATTGGACCTTCTTATAAATTAATCATATATATATATATATATATTTATATATTATGTAAGAGCATTTGGTCTTTTGGTATGCCAATAAATTGAAGAAAAAAGTGTTCCCTCCACTATCTCAATTTTTTTCCCTTCAATTATGATTTATTTTTTCTTTCTTTTTTTTTAATTTAACTATTTCTTTTCTTTTCTTCCCAATTTTTGTATTTAATATATAATACAATCACTTTAATGGAATGTTTTAATTGAAATATAATTTTATTATAAAAACAAACTATTTAGCACGCAATGCGTGCAACATGATACTAGTATATATATATGACTAATGTGTATAAAAAGGGAAATGATATAATAGATACTGTCATTTGGTGAAGCTTTTTTTTTTTTTAACATTCCAACAATATCCTTCTAACTTCTCACTAATCACTATCCACATTAGTTAGTTCATCTAGTAATGCCACTTAGTTCATCAAGTAATGCCAGTTAATATATATATAGAGTTTTGCTATGCTGCCCACCTTCGGTGCCCACCTCCATGCCCACCTATAAGGTGTCAATCATCCAATGGATGAGATGAATCATATACAAATGGTTCATCCAATGAATGAGTGTCACCTCATAGGTGAGCATGGAGGTGGGCACCGAAGGTGGGCAGCATAGCAAAATTTTATATATATATAGAGAGAGTTTATTTCACACTATCATGTCCATCAATGATGTGGCACTATTCAATTGGATGTGATAAAGATGTGATAAATTGTAGGTTCAATAGAATAGTATCACATCTTTGATGGACATGGTAGTGGGCATGATATATGTGCACTTGAAAAAAACTTTATATATATATATATATATTAACTAACATTACTTGATGAACTAAGTTGCATTACTAGATGAACTAACTAACATTCCCCCCCTATAAAAGCCCACCAGTTCTCTCTATTTTTTCTACTTAGTAAACAAAGTACGTACTAATGGCTCAAACAGTTCCACTTACCGTCGATTTGTGCGTTAAAGACCTCTCTCCCAGTCTCCTAATCTCAAATCCATTCCTTCTGAGTTCACTTTCGTTCACGACTCGAAGAGCGCGAATTGCGATTCGATTCCAACCATTGGTTTTTCCCTACTTGTCTCGGATGATGCTGATCAACGGTCCAAAGCTCTCTTGGATCTTGGCAAAGCCTGTGAAGACTGGGGGTTCTTTGTGGTACGTACGTATCTATACATGCATATATATATATACATATATATATATATATATATATATATATATATATATATATTCAAAAACTTTGTGACATTAAGAATGTCACTTAAAATTATCGAAAATCTTTTGCAGTTGATAAATCATGGAATCCCAGAAACCCTGATGAAGGACGTAATCGAGACGAGTTTGGAGTATTTCGCCTTGCCGGAGGAGGAGAAACGGCGTTACGCAGCCAAGAGTGCGTCGGATCCGATAAGCTCCGGCACGGGCATTGCCAATACTTCAGGCCACAAGACTCTCCTATGGAGAGATTTTGTTAAATCCTATGTCCATCCTCAGTTTTATTGTCCAGATAAACCTCCACGTCTGCGGTACATAAAAATTAAGATTTATAGAAATTATATTTGTCCACTCCCACACATGCCTTGCTTATTGAATACATGCATTTTTGTAGTCTACAATTAGCAAAAATATATATTCTTTCCCTAACTTAATTCTAACATTAGCAATTTTTTTATTTGACAAGATATATATGCATACATACATATATATGTATAGAGAGTGGATGTCTTGTGAGACAGATTAACCTGATCCATATTTATATCGAAAAATGATATATTTGATATTAAAATAATAATAATTTTTCATGGGTCACATCGACCATATTTACATTTTTTTTTTAATTTTACTTTTCGTACTTGAATTATTTTTGAAATATTATTTATTGATGTCCCCAAAAAAAAATGTCCAACTCCATTTCTGCTAGGACATTATATCCGAGTATTCCGAAAAAGTTCGAGGGGTTATAAGAAAACTTCTCCAGAGAGTTTCTGAAAACCTAAATTGGAACCTGCATCCCTGATATGCTGCAAATTTATACCCGCCGTGCCCGCAGCCGGATCTCGCCATCGGAGTACCTTCTCACACTGATTATTGCCTTTTGACATGTCTAATCCACAATGGAGTTGCCGGTCCTGAAATAGAGCACAATGAAGAGTGGTTTCACACGAATTCTCCACAAAATTCTCTTTTGATTAACGTCGCAGATCAACTCGAGGTAAACTAACATTCAAATCTCTATGGATTCGATCGTTAATAATTGTTATATGTCTCAATTAGTAGCTAGGCTAGCTGAACAAGTTGTATATATGGACTTAGACAATCCGAGAGCTAACTTTTTGGGGTGGAGTTAAAGACATACATAAGTCCGTGAGTATAACACTACAAAAAACTCTGAGTTTTAGCCATGGCTAAAACCGTGGCTAACCGTGGATAAATTAATTTAGCCACGGTTTTAATTTAAAATAAATTAAATGCAATATATGAAACAAATTAAAAGATAGTCGTAGAAGTGAAGTAATTAATATATTGTTTGAATAGTTTATGGTGATCGAAGTGGTCGCGGTTGCCCACAAAACAGGACATTCCTTACGTGCAAACACATTGTGCTTCAATAATACATATTCTCTTTATTCAAAAAAAAAAATAAAAAAAATTAATAATAATAATAATAATAATAATAATAATAATAATAATAATAATACATATTGTCTCCATTCAACAACTTACTTGCATGCCTTCCTCAAAGTCTCCACTCCATTTAATGATAATTTTATAATAATTAATACATCATCAATCATAATAATAATATATAATTAGGGGTGAGCAAAATTTTGGTTAAACCGAATTAACCGACCGAACCGACTCAATTCAAAAATTCGATTCGGTTAATTCGGATATTCGGTTTTTGTGTTCGAAAATTTCGGTTAAATCGGTTATTTCGGTCGGTTTTCGGTTTTCTTAAAAGAAAATTCGGTTAATTCGGTTAACCGAATTATAAAATAATTAAATTTTGAATTTTTTTATTAGGTCTTATATATAATTTATAATATATTTTTAATGTGTTTATATTTATATTTTACTTAATTTTTGTTATTTTAATTTTTTAAGCTTAATATATTTTATAATGATAAAAATATTATATTTCAATTATTAATTTTATAAAATTTCTTATTTTATAATTTTTTTAATAAAAAATCGGATATCGTTTAACAAGTAAAAATCTAAATACATAAAAATCTAAATACATAGCTAAAACAACATTAACATAACCATATTACTATATTAATTAACTCTTTCCAAAATAAAATAAGGAAACCCGTAAAACGAATCCGAAGCTAGATGCAGATAACACCACAAATGCTCAGAAACCACTTACAACTCGAGTAGGAGAATAGGTGATGATCGTAAACTTGTTGTCGCTGTTCAAGTACTTCTTGTTCAGAGAATCTAATTCCACACGAAAAAAAAATCACAGCTAGTAAATATAAAAAAACGAAAAGAAACAAATACTAAACATTAATAAAAACAAATAACCATATTTAACAGAGTAATTCAAATTTTAAAGGACAAAAATACTGTTAAGGGGACAAATCCCATAATAACAATATTTAACACTTACGATTCATTGTGAAAGTTGGCAAGTACACCATCAAAGGGAATAGGTTCCACCAGAAAGTATGTCGATGCATTGATTCAATCATCCAGTAGCTATAACAAAATTAAAACTCAATCAAAGGCTAAGTGTAAAGGAATAAATAAATAAATTGATACCCTTTTGGTAGAACTTACAAATATATGTGTTGGACTGAGAAGGAGCAGCTTCAGCTCGCAAAGGTTTTACCTTCAACTTCTTCGAGAGGGCTTCCAACTGATCCCAATTCCTCTATTTCCCCCCAAAAACACGAACAAGTACAATAAAATCAACCCATTCAGAGTAAATATACGACAAAAAAAATATTTCGAGCATCATTTAAAATCGAAAGAAAATCGAAGCTGAGTAGTGAATACCTAGGAGAAATGTCGCAGAAACAGAACACAAGTTTAAAATCTCACTTCGGGACAGCCTGCTCAAACCAAGAACTAAGCTGGAAAACAAGTTTAAAAGGTTCAATACTCAAAACTAAGATGATATAAAACCTGACAGCCCAAAAGTTTTAAAGTTAATTACTTGGTCATTAGTTATATTAATCATCCAAAGTAATTGTTTGATAACCTGACAGCCCAAAAGTTTCTGTCTCACATTATCGAACGCGCCATCCTTCCTCTTTTGCTTTTCTATAATAAATATCATACAACGTTAGTGCTGCGTTTAAGGTAGTTAATGACGGATCGTTTCGAAGGAAATATTGGAAACAAAAAGATTTCTGCAACAAATGATGACGACAAAATCGATAATTAAAATTGCAAATTCGATTGTAAATAAGCACTGATCATCAAAACGGTTTGTATTTGGTGTTAAACATTTATGATATCATCTACTATATAGGAACACACTTCAGACTTAACGGAAACCAGACAACCCCGAAGAATGATAGTCAACCCATACAGGTGATTTTGAACGACACACACGAAGTGCCCAACTCATTTAATCAACTTGAAACAAAAACATAATTGATACATCAAATAAACCAATCTGAAATTAATAACAAATTACCTTTTTAAAATGAAATGAATTCCATTTTACCTTGAAAACAATTTGAAATTATGGGCCTACGGATTCAGAACCGCTTGAGAAACTGAAACAAATAATTGAAAACAATTGAATCAATTTATAAGCATTTGATATGAACACAAGGAAATCAATGACGAGGAAAAAATATATTCGGAGTTGTAAATTAAACTAAAACCAAATAAATGATGCAAAACGGCAGCCCAAACCTGAGACCAATTAACAAATATGGTGCAAAACTGATATCAAATATTGTCGCAAGTAGATTAAGCCTCAACGACAAGCTGAAACCTAGTAACCGGCTAGAAACCATGGTTAATTGCAAATTAAAATAACCCATAGGAATTCGACAGTGAAGCTTGGGCAGTAGATTTCTCAAGATTATTAGTACTAAATATTTGAAGCCAAGACCGAGATATTAATAACCTTTGTGTAGCTTGAGTCGGCAGATATCCGGCGTCTAGGGCGGCGATTCGACTTCTTCGAGCGGCGGACAGGGCTAGGGTAGAAAGGGGATCGATGTCGGAAAAGGGGGACAAGCTGTAAAACGAAGAAACGACTAGAAATCAACCCAAATCGCAAAGAAAAATTCACCTACCGAAGATATGTGGAGAAGTAAGTCGACAAGTGAAGCCTGCGTCGAGATTACTCAAGATTTAGGTACTAAATTGAAGCCAGGAACGAGATATTACCTTTGTGTAGTGATGCCAACATCATAAAATGTATGCCCCGGGGGTGGGTGTAATCCGGGAAGAAATGGTTTTTAGATATACGAAGCGGGCTTAGAAAATTTTAGAGAGTGAGTGTGTGCTAGAAAGTGATTGTTCTCTGGCCAGGCGTAGGAGCCTGGTATTTATACATGCTGACCTGACTCTTTTATGATTATCCAGTATGGCCTAACTGACACTTTTTATTGCGATAGGACGGTTGTCACGTGTGATTAGACATCTCGTAATACTAGGAGGAACCCATACCGTGACAGCGTGATTCATAATGATTTGATTTGCAGTAGAAGTCTGCCACACGTAAAAGAGGTATGGGCTTCATTTTATATAAAATGACCTTGGGCCCACTGAGTATTACCGGCCCCTGGTTTCCGGATACTTATCCTTTCATCTGTGGGCCCCCCGAGGGAGCTTCTAGGTCCCTGGTTCTCAAGACAACCCCGGGTCCGTCACCCGGGAGGGAGTCCCCTGAGGGAGCTCCTGGGTTCCCGGTTTACAAGACAACCCCGGGTCCGTCACCCGGGAGGGAGTCCCCTGAGGGAGCTCCTGGGTTCCCGGTTTACAAGACAACCCCGGGCCCGTCACCCGGGATGGTCGCAAGATGACCCCGGACCCATCGTCTGAACATACCAGGATAACACTACACCTCCGGCAAATAGTCGGGCTAGAACTTGTTTCGCTGTCCCGAGAGATTAGTATGGCCTTTCCGTGGTGGTCCCGTGTGACACACTGAGCTCCACGTCAGCCCTAGATGCTTTGTAGTACGCGTTGTCAGAGATTTTGTCAGAGGTCGTTTTAGCTTCCCCAGCACGCTTTGCACATCTCCTCCGTTTAATTCAAAATGGACGGCTCAGATTGCCCAGGCCTTTTATTAATACTCCGATACTCGTGTTTTCGCTTCACCTCCTCATTGTCTCCTCTTTCTCGCACGATTGCCTCCGATCCTCTGTCCTTCACTCCAAATTCCGTCATTCGTCTTCCGCACGCTCTCACTCGCCTCGTAACTACGTAAGTATCCTCTCTTCCTTCATGTCTACTGGTACGTCTTCTACCTCCGGGGCAAATGCCAAAGGCTCGCCCAGAGACGAAGAGCCTAGCGGTGACTCGAGCGATGCTCGTTCCGCCTCGGTTCTTCCTTCCCGACCTCGTTTTTTCAGAAAAACTTCTCGCACAAAACACCCCGTGGCCTCGTCCTCCAACGTGAGGGGAAAAGGAAAAAAGAAAGTGCGTAACCCCCTCCCCCTTGCCTCTATTCCGCCAACCCTAGGATGGTTCACCCATCTTCCCAGTACCTTGTCGCAGGGGCGGCGGAGGAATTGCGTAACTCGGGAGAAATCCCCCTATCTTATACCCTGTTCCGCCCTTTATCAGGGAGCACACCCGATACCCCCCCGTCGGGTTGTTATACCTTTTTTCGGGATCAAGTCCGTAGCGGTCTTCGTTTTCCTATTCCTCCCTTCTATCTGGCAGTTGCCGATTTTTTCCGAGTTTCGGTTAATCAATTCCATCCGAACTCCTTCCGCATTATGGCATCCACATACATTCTTTTTAAAATGCACAATTTAGCCATCACCCCCCTCATTTTTCACTACTTTTTCTCCTGCCGTTTTAACGAGGGGGCCTTTTCTTTGGCCGCCCGGCAGAATGCTCGCTTTCTGTCCGATATCCCTTCTTCCCTGAAGGGCTGGAGAGAGAGATACTTCTTTATCCGCCCTCCGGTCCCCTTCTCTTTTAGGACCGGATTTTTGTCAAGCCTTCCCCCTCAACCTGAACTCCCTGAAAACTATAGGGTTGAGGAGCCTTATGTTCGCAGCCTGGCTTTAGTGGGCAGCAAAAATTTCTCCTCCCCTGTCCTTTTCACACCTGAGAATATGATAGCTTACGGGTTGAGTACCCGGGTGGAAGATCCCCTTAACCAGGTGATCGACGCTTATGGTGCCCCGGGAGCTCAACCTGGTAAGTTATGGTTCTCTTCCTGTCGTTTGTTTTGATTTGTGTATTGCATTCTATCCCTAATATATTGCTTTCTTATGGCAGATTCGTCGGACGTGATGAGAGAGGAATTTGCTCAGCGAGCTAGAGAAAGGCAGGCTGCCAAGGAGAGAACCAAGGCCTTAGCGGAAAGGCGGAAGAAAGCCAGGGAAGAGTAAAGGAGTCGTGCTATCCCTTCCAGCCCTCCCCGCCTGTTGGCCACTGTATCAGCGCCCCCGTCCCCGGCTTCTCTCCCCCCTGCTTCTCTCTCACTCCTCCCTGATGGAGCTTTGGTGGACACTGTACCAGCCTCCTCACATACCTCCTCTCAACCCAACCCACCTCTATCGGTTGAGGATTTGGAGGATGAAGTTCCGCTTTCCCGGCGAAAGAGGAAGGCCCTCCGGGAACCCGACATGATCATTCTGAGCGACCCGGAGGACACTACTGCTCCTGTCTCTTACTCTCCAACTCTCCCGGCCAATCCCGACCAATCTCCATCCTCGAACTGGGACATCCCCTCGGCTAGCATGGAGCATATGGGGTGCGCTTGGGGGAATCGAGTAAATTCCTCTACCTGGAACTCTCGATTTCCCCTGTTCCTGTCAGGGACCACCTCTTCGAAGGCTGCAGCGGTCCAAAGCCTGCTTTCGCCCGAGGAGAGAACATCTCTGTCAGTGCGGGGTGCTACCTCCAAGTTCTCCGAAGGCTTATCCCATGCCTATAAGGTGAGTACAGGTTCAATGTCTTATTTCTTTCCTTGCTTCCTTTGCCTTATCCTATTTTTGTCCCGCAGGGCCTATGCATGCTGGCCAGTGCTCTGGAGGAAACAAACTCCGTCCTCCACCGGGAAAGAGAGAAAACTCATTCTTTCGAGGAGCGCATGGCCCAGCTTCGCCTTAATGCCGCACAACTGCAGGGGATGCATGACGCCGAGGTTGGTGCTCTGCGCTCGGCCCTGGAGAGCTCCCGGGTAGAAACTTCCCAGGCCCATGATGAATGGCGAAGAAAACTGGCTGCCGCCCAAGAGATTCATCAAAAGGCGTCCCAGGCTCTTCAAAACCAACTGAGGGAAGCCCGAGAGGAGACTAGCAAGGCTTTGGCCTTAATGGAGGTTGCCCGGCGAGAGACGGAGATGCATCGGGCTGCGATTGAAAAAATGCAGGCAGGGCTGGTAGCCGCTTGGACAGAGGCGGGTTTGTCTCGCCTACTAGCCGAGGATGCCGACTCCTCTTTGAAGAAGCAGCTGATGACCGAGTCTCAGTGGAAGCAGGCTTTTCTGGCCTCAAAGGATTTTAAGAAGATGGTGATAGACCAATCCTTTGACTTCTTTGCTCAGGGTTTCGACCTATGCTCTGTGCAATACGAAGAGGCTGGGTTAAGTCAAGAGGAAGTTCCGGATATCCACCGAGCTATTGCATCCCTGCCCTCTTCTTCTGCGACCGGGGAAGAGACACCTCCTGAAGAGGTGTAGAGCTTATGCCCGAGGCGTGTCCACCCTTGTTGGGTTTTTTTTTCTTTTTTTCTTGGTTTCTTTGTAAAAAACATTGGGTTAACGAATATTATGTTCATTTGATTTTCTTTGGCTTTCTGTCCACTTGTATATTTTGATTTCCCATTTCCCTGTGGAATAGCATATCGTGTGGATCCTGTAGATTCCTATGGCTTTGTGAATTACCATGGTCCTTCAAGATGACCCCGGACCCATCATTTGAACATACCAGGATAACACTACACCTCCGACAAATAGTCGGGCTAGAACTTGTTTCGCTGTCCCGCGAGGCGTAGTACTATAAGATAATCCTGAGCCACCGATGATGAGCTGCTGGTTCCATACATGGCCTATTTTGTTACTACAGGCTTTAAGTACCAGGGTAGTGGAACGCCTGGGTTTATGGTGCCATGGTAGTGGATCACCTGGGCTTTAAGATGCCATGGGTTTGCCATGGGCTTTAAGTACCAGGGTAGTGGAACGCCTGGGTTTATGGTGCCAGGGTAGTGGATCACCTGGGCTTTAAGATGCCATGGGTTTGCCATGGGCTTTAAGTACCAGGGTAGTGGAACGCCTGGGTTTATGGTGCCAGGGTAGTGGATCACCTGGGCTTTAAGATGCCATGGGTTTGCCATGGGCTTTAAGTACCAGGGTAGTGGAACGCCTGGGTTTATGGTGCCAGGGTAGTGGATCACCTGGGCTTTAAGATTCCATGTGTTTTCCATGGGCTTTAAGTACCAGGGTAGTGGAACGCCTGGGTTTATGGTGCCAGGGTAGTGGATCACCTGGGCTTTAAGATGCCATGGGTTTGCCATGGGCTTTAAGTACCAGGGTAGTGGAACACCTGGGTTTATGGTGCCAGGGTAGTGGATCACCTGGGCTTTAAGATGCCATGTGTTTGCCATGGGCTTTAAGTACCAGGGTAGTGGAACGCCTGGGTATATGGTGCCAGGGTAGTGGATCACCTGGGCTTTAAGATGCCATGGGTTTGCCATGGGCTTTAAGTACCAGGGTAGTGGAACGCCTGGGTTTATGGTGCCAGGGTAGTGGATCACCTCGGCTTTAAGATGCCATGGATTTGCCATGGGCTTTAAGTACATTCAAACAAAACACACGTTTATTCAAATAACAGCACGAAATACATTTTACAAGGAGTTTGCTTATTCAAGAGTAATACAACTTGAGATGCAACGTGTTCCAGGGCCGCTTCAGGGTCTTTCCTTGATTATCTTCCAAGTACCAAGCCCCCCTTCCCACCTTCCGAGTAATCTTGAAGGGACCTTCCCACTTTGCTTCCAACTTCTTTACATCCCCTGCAGGGTTAACCTTCTTCAATACAAGGTCTCCTATCTGGAATTCCCGAGGCTTGACTCCCTTGTTGAAAGCTTTCATCACTCTTCCCCTGTAAGCCTCCATCCTTACGGCCGCCCTTCCTCGCTTCTCCTCTATCAAGTCCAACTCCTGCGCTCGGCTACCGATTCCTTCCCCTTGATAAGCTTGTATTCGGGGAGAAGATTGCCCAATCTCTACGGGTAACACTGCTTCGGACCCATACACCAGACCGAAAGGTGTTTCTCCAGTAGTTGTTTTTGGTGTGGTACGATAAGCCCACAACACCCCCGCAATTTCCTCCACCCAATTTTTACCCATGCCATAGAGCCTGGCTTGCAAAGACCGCACTATCGTTCGATTTGTGACCTCCGTCTGTCCATTACTCTGAGGATAAGCCACCGAGGTAAAGGCCTGCTGAATCTTCATCTCTGCACACCAATCCTTCATCTTCCGTCCCTGAAACTGCCTTCCATTATCAGAAACTAATTTCCGAGGAACACCAAACCGGCACACAATATTCTTCCAAATGAAGTTTAACACAACCTCTTCTGTAATTCTTGCAATGGGCTCTGCCTCTACCCACTTAGAGAAATAATCTACCGCCACCAGAAGGAACTTCTTCTGCCTGGACCCTAGAGGAAAAGGTCCCACAATATCCAAGCCCCACTGGTCGAATGGGCAGGATGCCCATACGGCTTGCAATTCCGCTGCCGGTTTATGAGAAAAATTTCCAAATCTTTGGCATCCTTCGCAGGCATTGACTATTTGACGGGCATCCTGCTGTAGATTAGGCCACCAATACCCGGCTAATAGAGTACGCCGGGCTAGGCTCCATATTCCTCCATGATCCCCACAGCATCCCTCATGTATTTTTTGGAGCACATATTTCACCTCCTTTTCCTCCAGGCATATTAGTAATGGGCCCTGAAAGGATCTTCAATACAGACTCCCATTCAAAAGGGTGAAACGAGGTATCTGTCTTATGACCTTCTGGGCCACTGCCCCATCTGAGGGAAGAGTCCCTGTCTGTAAATAGTTAATGAGAGGGGTCATCCAAGATTCCTCCTTTCCTTCCTGCTTCTCGTCCTCTATTGCCAACACCGACCCGACTTGTTGTATCACCTCCCGGCTGTCGCCACTGCTCCAGGAAGTGGCCATTTTAGCCAGCGCATCTGCCTCAGTATTATGTTCCCGGGGAATTTGCTCTATGCTCCAACTGGAGAAAACACCTCTCTGCTTCTTGACCAGTTCCATGTACTCTCGCAACCTTTCTTCCTTAACACTGAACATTCCCTATAACTGCTGCACTACCAGCTGGGAATCAGAGTAAATAATCACATGCTCCGCTCCTGCCTCTCGAGCCAACTTTAAACCTGTTGCGACTGCCTCGTACTCCGCCTCATTATTAGACTTGAAAGTGTGCAACCTCATGGCTATCCGGGTTTTTTCCTGCGTGGGAGAGATCAGGACCACGCCCACCCCACTTCCTTCCGAGCTGCTAGCCCCGTCCACGAACACCCTCCACACCTCCTCCTGGCCGAACGTGAGAATCTCTGTCAAGAAGTCGGACAGAGCCTGTGCTTTGATGGCAACCCGGGGCTGATATTCGATGTCATACTCCCCTAGCTCTACTGCTGTAACGCCCCGTTTTTATCTTAAATGAGTTTATTTGAGTTAATCGGAGATTGCAGAGTTCACGAGCCGACTTGATTTTGATCAGGGTCCTTTTTGCAAATTTTGGAATTTCAGGGACTAAAACGCAAATTTTGAGTTTTATATATTATCTACACTTGGAATTGATTAGGGAAGTCTTCTCCTTCTTCCTCATTGCACGCCTCCTCCATTAGAGCCGCCCCCTTCTCATTCCAAGCTTTGGGATTTCAGTCCGAGCTCGATCCGTCCGTTGGAAATTATTTCTGAAGGCAGATTAGCGATCACTGCTGCGAGAGCTTCGTTCTATCGTAAGTTTTTCTACGATCGGATACATTCTAGTTTTTGGATGTTGTTAGAATCGTTCTAGATTCGAGTATGTTGTTCTCTACAGAGTTCTGATCGTTTATTATCTGTCAGTTTTGAAATAGAGCGACGTTCGGATTTGTTATGATTTTTGGAAGCCATTTTCGAAAATCATGGTTTTGAGATTTGTTGGGTTTGTCTTGTTGTTGTTGTATTAGCATTGAATTGAGTTGTTATCAGTATTGAACTGCTGTCTGCGTTGCCGGTTTGTTCAGTTATAGCCGTTATGCCGTCGGTTTGAGTTTTGGAGATTTTGAACCGTTTTTGAGTTTGAACTTGGCTTGTAAGTTGATCGTGGTTATTGATCAATCATCTTTTGTATCTGAACAGATTCGTTCGGAGTTGTCAAGCCCAGAGTTAGCAGCTGTTTGATCGTTTCAGAGAATTGGACGAAGAACGGTATAAAGAGTTTTCCTTGAACCGTTGTCTTGTTGTTGTTAGATTGTGTAGTTGTTTATACAATCTCTTTTGTAGCTTATCCAGAGTTGGAGCTACTGCATTGAAAGGTAAAAGCAGTCATCGTAGCGGGATAGCATACTCGAGACTGTTGGTTCTCGAGTTTCCCTTTTTAAATCACATATTGCATTGATACTTGTTCTAGTACGTGAAACTTGTAATTGTTGATTGATTGAGTTTTTGTTATGTGGCTTATGTTTATGTTTCTGTTATGCATTCATCTTGAGCCTACTTTGATTTCAGCGGGCAGAACCGCCCTTTTTGTTAGACGTTTGGGAACTATGATTGAGTGGCCTAGGTTGTAGTATTTCGCCTAGTGCTAGCATACTCATTATGGTTGCTCAAAGTCTAGAGGAGTGGGATACGTGGCACCACCTCGATTGGGAGATTCAGTGAGTCGTTACGTGATCTCATCCTCGGGATCCCAAAAGCAGAGCAATACTCCCGTGTTTATCAGAATCGATATCTTGGTTTTAAAGACATGCATATCATTAACTTCGACTTGAATATGTGGTTTGATAGCATGTTGTATATTCATTACTTGATATGTTGCTTTTACTGGGATTATCATTCTCACCGATTATCCGGCTGTTGCTTTGTTTTGTATGTGTACTTGGCAACAGGTGGGGCAGGAACAAGTCAGAAGAGGCATGGTTAGCTTCGAGGGCAAGTAGTAGAAGTGAGACTCGGTTTAGAAGTCGAATTAGCATGTTTATCTAGCTTAAGATTGAAGCATGTTAGAACTCGAACTTGATATGTTTTGTTATTCGAATTAGTTTGTATTCGGATTGTAATTTGAAATCGAAGTATGTTGTTGTTGTATTGATTTAGACTTCTGGTTGTTTTTAGGCCTTCTGAAAGCATGACTTGTTATGGCATGTTTCCCTACACCCTGTTATTGTAATTGTATTTGAAGGCATGTCGGACCAAGCGCGGAATCCCTTTTCTTTTTCTGCAGCCTGAGCATTTCTGCCCAGGCCTTCCGCGCGCGGGTGAGGCGTTCCTCGCGCGCGCGCGAGGCCTCCGTTGGGCCTCGGGATCGTTTGCCCGCGCGCGCGCGAGCTTGGTTCCTCGCGCGGGCGCAGGATTTAAAAAAAAAAAAAAAAAAAAAAACTTTGACTTGTTTTACTCTTGGATTCTTGTTCGCTTACTCGTTGTTTAATCCGAGATTGGTGGTTTAGAATCGAGGTCTCACAACTGCCCACTTGACCAGTCTGCCCGAAGTATCTGGGTGAGTCATCACCCGACCCAGGAAACTGTTAGTTAAGACCGTGATTGGATGGGACAAGAAGTATGGTCTAAGCTTCCGGGCTGTAAGGATGAGCGCAAGAGCCATCTTTTCTATACCACCATACCTAATTTCTGGTCCTTTCAAGGCATGACTTACATAATAGACAGGTTTCTGGTCCCTGGCTTCCTCTCTGATCAGTACGGAACTTACAGCATGCTCGGTTGTAGAGAGATATACCCACAATCTTTCTCCAGGTTTTGGTTTGACCAGAATCGGCAGATTAGCCAGATGCTCCTTCAATTCCTGAAAAGCTTTCTCGCATTCCTGAGTCCATCCGAATTTTTGGGCCTTCCTCAACACCTGGAAGAAAGGATAACTCCTATGAGCCGAACGGGCGATGAATCGGGACAGGGCGGTGATTCTTCCTGTCAGCCGATGTACCTCCCGGATAGAGGTTGGTGAGGGCATTTCCTTCAATATTTTCACCTTTTCAGGATTAACTTCTATCCCTCTCTCCGTTACCACAAAACCCAAAAACTTCCCGCTCTTGACTCCAAAGACACACTTGGCCGGGTTAAGTTTTATCCCGTACTTTCGAAGAGTGTTAAAGGTTTCTTCTAAGTCGGGAATGAAATCCCGCCCAGCTCGGGACTTTACCAGGATATCATCTACATATACCTCCACATTCCTGCCGAGCTGGCCTTGGAAGACCTTGTCCATCATCCTTTGATAGGTGGCCCCTGCATTTTTTAACCCAAACGGCATAACCACATAACAAAAAGTCCCTCCGGAAGTGATAAAACTAACCTTGTCTTGATCTTCCTGTGCCAGGGGGATTTGGTGGTATCCCTGGTACGCGTCCATAAAGCTAAGCAACTCAAAGCCTGACGTAGAATCCACCAGCTGGTCAACCCAAGGGAGGGGGTAGCAATCTTTAGGGCAAGCTTCGTTCAGGTTTCGGAAATCAATGCACATCCTCCACTTCCCGGTAGTTTTGGGTACCAGTACCACGTTGGACAGCCAAGTAGGGAACTGTACCTCCCGGATATGCCCTGCCTCTTTCAACTCCCGAACCTGGTCAGCGATGATTTTGTCCTTATCCGCCCCAAAATGCCGCTTCTTTTGTTTGATAACCCGAGCTCCCGGGAGGATATTAAGTTTGTGTTCGGCCACCTGAGGTGGGATTCCAATTAACTCCTGGGAAGACCAGGCGAATACATCTGCATTCGTGGCCAGGCATGCTTTCAATTGATTCATAAGGCCGACCTCCAAATCCCTAGCCACCTTGACAATTTTTCCTGGTTGTTCTGGGAATAATTGCACTACCTCATGCTCCTCCTTAACCTCCCCTATTGTGCACACCTCCTTTTTGCCAGGACCGTCTCCTCCTTGTTCACCACAAGCTTTCTTATTGTCCACTCGTACCGTATCAGCATAACATCTTCGAGAGGAGGGTTGGTCTCCTTTTACTTCCCCTATCTGGTTTTCCACCGGGAATTTAATCTTTTGATGATATGCAGAAGCCACAGCCATGAAGGCGTTCAAAGCTGGTCTCCCCAAGATGACATTGTAGGAAGATGGAGCTTCTACTATTGAAAAGAGAGTCATGATAGTTCATCTCAATTCACCGGCTCCCAGGGTAATGGGCAACCAAACCTCTCCCCGAGGCTGTACTGTATGCCCCGCGAACCCGTAGAGAGAGGTTTTCACCAAATTGACCTCACATCCCAGCAGGTCCATTTGTTCAAAAGCTTCTTGGAAAATGACATTTACCGAGCTTCCAGAATCCACGAAAACCCGCCTTATGTCATAGTTGGCCACCCTCGCTTGGATGAGAAAGGCATCATTATGAGGGGTGACCACGTCCTTCAAATCCTCTGGCCCGAAGGAAATGATCGGGCAAGAGGTTACTTTCCGGGTCTCTAAACCCAATACTTCTCTCTTACTCCAGGATTTCCGAGCCCTATTCGAATCCCCATCAGTGGACCCCCCTGATATCATGTTGATGACTCCTCGGGAAGGTCCGTATCGTGTCCTATCCTCCAATCGCTGAGGTGGAACCCCCCGGGCTTTTTCTGAGATAGCCTCATCAGGCCTGTGCGCCGCAAATCCTGGTGCCCTATAAGGTCCTCGCTGTCTTTTATCCATCCGCCTTTCCTCTCCTGACATCGGCCTTTTTGCATCCGGGGCGCGTCTTCTGCACTCGCTGGTATCATGAGTGTTGACCTCGTGAATGGAGCAATATTTTCCTGCTCCTTTTTGGGAGGTCTACCGAACTCCCTCCTCGCACACATGGACCCCTCGATCTCTAGTAACTTTCGGCGGGGCATGAGCCATCAACCTCCCTAGATAATCAGTTTTCCCTCCTCCCGGGTTAGTCCTACTTCCTCTCTCTCTGTTCCCTTCTCGCTTGTCTTTATCCCTCTTTTGCTTCTGGGCCTCCTCCATGTTAATGTACTTTTCAGCCCGGGCTAGGAGGTCTTCAAAGTTTCGAGGGGTTTTCTTTACCAGCGACCGGAAGAATTCTCCCTCCCTGAGACCTTGAGTAAAGGCTGTGATCCGGGTTTCCGGTGCGCATGCTGAAATCTCTAAAGTTATTTTGTTGAACTTCTTGATATATGCTCTTAGAGATTCCTCTCCCACCTGCTTTACCTCAAAAAGACTGAGAGTAGTTTTTCTGTATCGTTTACTGCTGCTGAAATGCTGCAGAAAGATTTCCCGAAACTTTTTAAAGACATCAATGCTTCCGTCCTCCAAATTTTCAAATCACCGTTGGGCAGAATCTTCCAATGTGGTTAAGAAAACTTTACACTTGATTTGATCATTATAACAATGTAACATGGCTACATTTTCGAACCGGGCCATGTGCTCCTCTGGATCACCACTACCATCGTACCCTTTGATCTTCGCCGATTTGAATTGTAATGGCAAGGGCTCTTTAATAATCTCCGGCGAGAAAGGGCATCCCGAGCTTTTGACTCGCGAAGATTCCCGCGAGTCAGTGTTTTCCAATTTTAGAATTTTTTGTTTCAGTAGTTCCAACTCCCCCACCATGGTGACATGGGCAGACTCAGCGTGTGATTCTGCCTCATGTTCCGCCTGTATGCCCTCTCGCCCTCCTCCTTTCTTCTCCTTCTCTTTTCCTTCTTCCCTCGCCTTGTCTACTGTTTTTTCCTGCTCCTTCCCTAGTTCCCCCTGGTTCCTCTCCTACTCCTGCTCCTGTCGCTTCTCCAGATCGCCTTCCCCCTTCTCCTGTCGTAGAGCTAGGATCCTTTGTAATGCAGCCTCCACCATGGCATTCACTTGCTCCTGCAGATTCGTCATCGCTCGCTGGGAGCTTTCAGGATCCTCAATAATTGTCATATCCACGTCTTAAATCTCAGAATTTCTCACAGACGGCGCCAATGATGCGAACATCATAAAATGTATGCCCCGGGGGTGGGTGTAATCCCGGGAAGAAATGGTTTTTAGATATACGAAGCGGGCTTAGAAAATTTTAGAGAGTGAGTGTGTGCTAGAAAGTGATTGTCCTCTGGCCAGGCGTAGGAGCCTGGTATTTATACATGCTGACCTGACTCTTTTATGATTATCCAGTATGGCCTAACTGACACTTTTTATTGCGATAGGACGGTTGTCACGTGTGATTAGACATCCCGTAATACTAGGAGGAACCCATACCGTGACAGCGTGATTCATAATGATTTGATTTGCAGTAGAAGTCTGCCACACGTAAAAGAGGTATGGGCTTCATTTTATATAAAATGACCTTGGGCCCACTGAGTATTACCGGCCCCTGGTTTCCGGATACTTATCCTTTCATCTGTGGGCCCCCCGAGGGAGCTTCTAGGTCCCTGGTTCTCAAGACAACCCCGGGTCCGTCACCCGGGAGGGAGTCCCCTGAGGGAGCTCCTGGGTTCCCGGTTTACAAGACAACCCCGGGTCCGTCACCCGGGAGGGAGTCCCCTGAGGGAGCTCCTGGGTTCCCGGTTTACAAGACAACCCCGGGCCCGTCACCCGGGATGGTCGCAAGATGACCCCGGACCCATCGTCTGAACATACCAGGATAACATGTAGCATCAGTCGGGAGATTTCCGGCTTCTAGGCAGCAATTCATCGTTCTCGAGCGGCGGCTAGGGCTAGGGAAGAAAGGGGATCGATCGCGGGAAGGGTTTGAGGTAGGAGAGAGTGAGAAATAAATAATGCGTGACTTATTATTTAGCATTATTTTTAATTTTATTTTTTCATTAAAATAATTATTTTTATTATTTATTTTCTATTTAAATTTAAAATTTTAAAATCATAAAAAAAAACTGAAGAGAAAGAACGCGTGACTTCTGCACTAAATACGTACTTTATATGCAAAATGAGAATTGTTCTTACTTCATTATTTTTCTTTTTTAAAAATAAAAACATCAAATTATCTGTTATTTGATTATTAATTTTGATATGGGAAATTTGATTCTATTTTTCAGTGTTTTCATAACCGAACCGGTGATCGAACCGGTTTACCTGAAAAAAACTGTCCAACCGGTCGGACCATTTTAACCGGGCGGTCGAACCGGAAAATCGTTTATATAATTTAATATAATAAATAATATATTTTAAATTTTAAAAACTCAAAAATTATATAAATAGACAAAAAAATATATATTTAACATATTTTGAAAACTAAATAAACATTTAAATATATTCAAAATAACAATTATAATTATAAATTATTTAAATAATAAATTATTTAATTTTTAAAAAACAATAATTATTAAAATAATTTTTTAAATAAAGTAAAAATTCTAAATAATAATGTATATATATATAAATAATAAATTTAAAGTTTTAAAAATAAAAAAATCTTAAATTTTAAAAAAATAAATAAAAAAAATTCGGAAAACCGGTTGAACCGGTTTTTCGGTTCTTGACCGGTCCAATCGGTTTTGACCGGTTTAACCGGTTTTCTGGTTTTTGGAGTTGGTCCGAACCGGAAAACCGACCGGTTCCCGGTCGAACCGGTCGAATCGGCCGGTCCGATCCGGTTCCAAAAACATTGCTATTTTTAGATGTTTATATATGTATAACCTTACAAATGTTAATAATGAACTTGTATGTTTTTAATTTAATATGTATTTTGTGTTCACACATAAATAGTTAAAAGAAAGGCCAAATATAAAAAAAAATATTTAAAGGGTAACTTTGGAACATAAGACTATTTTTAAAAATTAATTTACTTGAAAATTACGTTTCATTATGGCATTCTCTGTGAGAGGCCATTTTCAATTTATTTTAATTTTTTTGTGTTATAAAAATTAAATATATATTTTAATATTGTCTATATATCTATATTTTCAAATACATGTTTTAAAACATTATTTAATTATTTGATTTAAATATTTTAATTCAACACTTTAAAATAATTATTAATAAATTTAGTCAAATGATAGAGTAATTAACATTGGATCCTTACATGATTAATTAATGTAAACGGCAAAAACATGTTAAAAATTTTTGTTTCGGGGCTACATAAAATTCGGAATGTCCTATCAATAAGTAGGACATCTCAATCTTACAGTAACACAGATATACCAATTCACAATGATATATACAAACGATCAACTAACCGAATAATATTTATAATAACATATGTAATGTAATAATGAATTGTTTCAACAATAAAATATAAATATAAAATTTCTACTTATAATAAAAATTATATGTAATACATTTTTTTAGTGTAATACCTTAAAAAAATTTAAGTATATTAGAATAAAATTTTTTATGTTCATAAAATAATAAATACAGTGGAATATTTATTAACAATATTTTTTACAGTTTAGTACATGCATTTTTATTAAATAAATTATGAATAATAATAATAACAATAATAATTATTATTATAATTTAATGTTTGTAATAATAATTTTGATAATAATTATATAAAATAATTACTCAATGACAATAATATATTCGATAAGTATTTGTTTTTTGAACAACTTGTTTATAATAATTAAAATAATAATAATAATAAGGAGAGTATTATTTACACTCTAAAATATACTAATCACACTTCATTTTATTTTTTATTATCTATATTGGCAATATACCTAATATAAATTAACTTCCTTATATAATAAATAAATAAATAAGCAATCAATTAATTTTAGATAAAATCTTAAAAGCAATCAATAATTAACCACGATTTTTGAAAATTGTGGCTAATTTAACCACGGTTTTATTCAAACCGTGCCTAAAATTAACCACGGTTTTTTGACACCGTGGCTATTTTTACCCATAGTTTAAAACAAATTGTGGCTAACTAACCACGGTTTTAAAAAACCGTTGTTAACTTAACCACGGTTGTTTTAAACTGTGGTTAAATTAACCACGATTTTTTTAAACTGTGGCTATTTTAGCCACGTTTAAATAAAACCGTGGTTATTCAACCACTGTTGTAAAAACCGTGGCTAATTTAGCCACGGTTTTTTAAAAGCTTGGTTATTCATCCACGGTTTTTGGTTTTGAAAAAACCGTGGCTAAATTTAGCCACGGTTTAAAGAAAACTGTGGTTAATCAATCACGGTTTTAAAAACCGTGGTTAAATTAGCAACGGTTTATAGAAAACCGTGGTTATTCAACCACGATTTTTAAAACCGTGGTTAAATAGCCACGGTTTGAAAAAACCATGGTTAATTAACCACGGTTTTTTAAAACCGTGGCTAAATTAACCACGGTAGTTTCAAACCGTGGCTATTGAACCACGGTTTTTTTAAAACAGTGGCTAAATCAATGGTTTTTTTGTAGTGTAAGTAATATATAGAAAAGTAATATAATGTAATAAAAAATAAATAAGAAATGATAGTTAAAATAGTATTGGATTTGATTGATAGATTATGGTTTATTTGATTTGATTGATTAAATTTTATATAAAAATGTTAAATGACTATTTTGTAGTTTTAACAATAAATAAAATAAAAATTATATTATTTATAAGGGGTGATATAATAATTTGAGTTCAATGATTTGATTGATGTGAGATAAATAATTAATGATTTGATTGATGTAAAATAAATAATTAATATATGAATAAATAAAATGATGAGAAGAACGTGAGATAAGATGAGATGAATTATACGTATATTAGTAATATGGTGAACAGAACGGTGCCTAAGTGTATATGTCATGGTATAAGGTATCAACATCATCATTTTCTGATTAAATTGGTTTTGGATGGATGGAATAATTGGTTTGACTAGATATTTAGTAACGAAAGATACAAAAGTGTTAAGCATCGAGCCTTGGTGAACTCAGAGGCGACTAGGATTTCGGTGGTCCTGGCTAATGGTCCGTCACTGGACACAATTGTGAGCCCATCTGTGGAACTGGTGCAATTACGCGATGGCCGTGCTTCGTATGGTGCCATGAAATACATAGAATACATGCATGGAGACAAAGGCAAGCAATCGCTATGGTGAAAAAGGAAACCTGGAATTGTTGAAGATTCCACGCGACCTGGAATAGAGCATCATGCATCTTATGTACGCTAATTATATATATATTGTTGATCATTATGTGCAACATTTTGAATAATGCTACGGTCTGTATTATGGTATATTTGTATAATATGCATTTGTATTGTATTATCAGTTTCTTCTATTATTGTTTTATCTTATCTATCTATCCATTTATCTATCTTCTCTTATAAATATGTGGGAAAAATTACAATTTTGGTCCGATAATTTAGTCATTTTGTGATTTTGGTTCTCTATATTTTTCGATTTCAATTTTAGTCATGTATGTTTCGATTTTTGATAATTTTAATCATTTTTCGTCGAAAATGCTTATCTGATACTATACACGTCATATTCAATCAGCAATGTATTGGTGTTATATCAGTGACACATCGAAAAAATGACTAAAATTACCAAAATAAACCAAAACAAATATAGCAGACTAAAACTGAAAATGAAAACATAGATGACCAAAATCGTAAAGTGACAAACATACGTGATCAAAATTACAATTTTTCCTGAATATTTGAGTTGATTTGTGAATATAATTTACATTGATATGCCTTTTTATGGCGTAATAAATAAAAAAATTTATATCCTCATTTCCTCGGCCCGCACCGTAATGTGCAGGGTTCTGAGGGCGCACGATTGCTAAAATATTGTAGTGTGTTTTAGAAGTTTTTATATTAAATATATATGAGTAGGTCTCTTGTGAGACGGGTCAATCTTACCCATATTTACAATAGAAAGTAATATTTTTGGCATAAAAAAAATACTTTTTCATGGGTAACCCAAATAAGGGATCCGTCTCAAAAAATTAACCTGTGAGACTGTCTAGATCATGTGCACCATAATATATCAAAGTTTTAAGACATGTATCATGACACATAATATGCAACATATAAGCATGCATACTCGCTAGGTATCTCAGTCAGTACTTACATGCCTCAATCACTGGCCTAGATGTACAAGTATCTACAGTCCAAGCCTACACGTCATGATAATGTCATATCACTAATACTGGTCTATAAGTTTTAACTAAGCTAATAGATACTCCCTAATATTAATAGAGATCTCGGACTATGTCTGCATCCGTATTCAGCCCACTGATGTCGAATACCCTGACCCAAGCACAGCCCCGCTACAAGTCCCATAGCACCTCAGTGCGTCCGGCCCTCAAGTATAAGGCTAAAATTCTAAGAATGTACGCTGAGATATACTGAAACACCTCCATAAACACACTTATTGTGAGAATCTCGTTGTTTATTTATAGGCAAGGGTTTGGAAGCTACGATCCATGGTTCGGATATTCCGAACTCGCATGTTTGCCACGTGCCGAACTGCCCTGTTCGGAAGCTCCGATCCCACCCTTCGGACATTCCGATCTCGTGCTTGCGATTGCGTGTCAAAACTTTGGCGTCACGTCACTAGTGCACATGGCCTAACTCTTCGGAAGTTACGATCTCTCGTTCGGTGGTTCCGATCTCACCCTCAGCTTTCGAACTGTGCATCGCTTGGTCCGAACTCTTCAGACCTTTCGATCTTACACTGGTCGATGTTCAGACCTTCCAAACTGTTCGAGTCAACTTTGACTCTTGCACCATTTTCTGACATCCTGAAGTTGATTTTTTGTTCCGATTAATCGTATTAAAATCTTGTGAAATGGGATTCGGGTTATTACAACCTATATATTGATAGACAACACTAATTCCAAAGTCATGAATTTTAAATTCATTTGTTTTCTTGAATGAATTTAAGCATGATGAATTTCAAATTCATCATGTTATCCATGTAGATAAATGTTATTTTAAATCCATAAGTAAATCAAATCCTTTCATCCAACCTCGAAAAGTTGTGACAATATATAATAGATATTGTGTTAAGAAAGAAATTCATAAATGAATTGCCATTTTAATTTCTTGTAAGAGACATGGAAAGTTAACATATGCCAACTAAAAAGATTCATTGATTAAGAATAAATAAAAATAAATTTATGAAAAAGGCTAAAAAATAAATATAATGGCCATAAATATATTATTGAAAAATTGTTACATCTTATATGTTTGCTTATGAAAGGAAACATAACTTGTGTAGTGACTCGTCTCGGGTCACCTATTAGCTTACTATTTAGGCATGCAATAAACTTAAACGATAAACATAATCAGAGTAAACAGCGAAAAATTAAAAAATAATAATAATCCGGCAGTATACAACCAAAACAAAACTGAAAACCCATCAATATAAAACTCAATTTAATAAATAGATACTAGAAATTAAACTAAACCATGAGCAATCTTTGCTCCCAGGCCCTGGTCACCGACCAATCACTGAACCAAATCCTGGTCAACCTTCAAACTTATCTCGTCGAATGGGGTGTCCATAATAAATAAAAATAAATAAATGAGCGACACTTTCTCAGTATGTAACTAAGATTACACATACTAACATGATTCATGCAAATGAAATGTCTGGGTAACTGGTCAAGTACAATCCCGCTCAGTCTAGCCTATGGGTGCAAACGAACCGAGCCGGTTCGTGAGCTTTACGAGCCCGCTCGATAAATATTTGATTCGTATTCAATCTTATCAAACTCGAGTTGAATTCTAACATGTTCAAACTTTTTTTCGAGCCGAACTCGAGCAAAAATTATTATGTTCGATATTTCGCGAATAATTCGCGAGCCTTAATATTTAATTAGTATAATATAATTATATAATAAATATATATACATTTCAAAATTTTTCGAATATTTCGAGCTTTTCGAACCATAATATCCGAGCAATAGTTAGGGGTGAGCATTCGGTCAGTTCGGTTACCGACCAAACCGAATTACTCATAACCGAATAAACCGATGTTTTTATGTTAAACCGAACCGACCGAATTTTCCATCGAAACCGAACAAATCGAACCGAATAAAATATCGATTATTTCGGTCGGTTATCGAATTAATCGAGATTTCAAGAAAAAAAAGGGGAAACAAGTAGCGATAGCAGTGATATTGTTACTCACGATTCACTCACGAATGAAACGCTCCAAACCTTCAATATTTTATAAGGTTTGAAATTTTAAACAAAATGGTAAAAAAAAAAAAAAAATTGATCCCCAATGAAATAGACGTAAAAAGATACATAAACTCAAGATTAATACATTTTTTGATGAGCAGAGGAAGATTTCTTACTAATTTCATCCATATGGGCAATTGTTAGAGAGGAGAAAAGATTCCATAGGTGGTGCAGCGAAGCCGAAAGAGGTAGACTGGTTGAAATTTTAAAACTAGGGTATAACTCAAAGAAGCGGAAGATGGAAGGTGGTAAAAGGAATTGGGAAACACGAGGCCATTATGCACAATACCCCATAAAAATTAATTTCGAAGGTGGAAGCTGGTAAAAGAAATTGGGAAACACGAGGCCACTATGCACAATGGCCCAATATAAAAACTTAAATTAATTTTAAAAACTTAATTCAGTTTATTCGGTCTAACCAAATTTTTAAATAAATAACCGTAACCGAACCGAATAGACCGAAATAACCGATGTTTCTAAAACTAAAAACCAAAATTCCGAATTGACCGAACCGAATTTCCGAATTAATTTGGTTCGGTCGGTTATATCGGTTTAACCGAACTTTTGCTCACCCCTAGCAATAGTTCACGAATAGGTTCGAATGTTTTGAGTCGAACTCGAATTCAAACTTCATTTCGAGCCGAGATCGAGCCAAAATTTTTGAAATTGTCGAGCTTTGAATCGAGCTCAAATTCGAATATACTCTTTTCGAGCCAAATTCGAGGCTTAAAATTTTACCATTATTCGGCTCGATTTGGTTCGTTTTCACCCCTAGTCTAGACTCTAATGAGTGTATAGTACCTATCTGGAAATCCAACCACTGAGTAAAATCTCATACTCATTGAGATCACCGTAGCGTCAGTCTCCGTCATCACGGCGTCTTCAGATGTCCAACCACATAGCAGAATATAGGGCTGAACAACCCTATCACAAAGGCCATCTCGAAGGAGATATATGCACATGCAACATGTGTATAAAACAATAAAACATGTATCATGACACATAAAATGTAACATATAAGCATGCATACTTACTGGATATATCAGTCGGTACTTACATACTTCTACATCTGGTATGTGTTTACAAGTGTCTATAGTCCATCACTATGTTCCAAGTGAAAACTGTATCATTATAACTTATCTAAAAGACATAATTAAGCTAATAGATACTCCCACTAACTACTAGGGATCTTGGAGTATACCTGTGTCCATCGTGAGTCCATTGATGTCGAAGGTCATTTAGCACAGCTTCTCCACGATCCTTGAAATGCCTTGTTTTCGTCTGACCCTCGAGTATAAGACCGTAAAACTCAGAAATATACATTGTATCAAACTCACACCTCAAAGCATACACTATTGTGAGGATTTCTTGACCTATATTTATAGACGGAGTTCGAAAATTAAAATTGCAAAAAAAAAAACAAACAAACAAACAAAGATATCAGACTAAAACTGAAATTTGATAACATAAAGGACCAAAATTACAAATAAACTAAAAGAATTTTGTTTAACATATTTGAACTAAATAACCATGTGTATATGTAAGTGTTGTGTATGATATTGTAAACACCTATGACAACATGCAGTAGAATAATTAACAAACAAATAATTTGCATAATGCGATACCTCATGGTGAAATATTCACTAGAAAAAAAATAATCAGTTTACAAAGTCAATACTAGTGAATAAACTAACTTCCTTAACAATTCAAGCAAGTTGCTGACATGAAACATATGCAGTGATTATGTGGTGTGTCTAGAGGTGTCAAACTGGAATATGCACATTGAGTTGGCCCACCCCGCGATGTAAAATAGATGGATTGAGTTGGTATTTTCTCAACCCACCAAGTGACCGGACGAGCCTAATGATGGGTTGTGGCATGTTGCAGGCAGGTATGATCTAAACCACCAAATTACACATAAGTCCGTCGATCCACCCTCCTAGTGGGTTGCGAGAGATTGTGGTATGGCCCATCCCACTAACTCATTTTGACTCCTCTAATGGTGCTAGTGTGTAAAAATTACATGACTAAAACGACAATTTGATAATATAATTGACCAAAATAGAAAGAATGGACCAAAAATCACAATTGATAGAATCAATTGCAACCGTCTAATGGTGCGATCAAATCACCGCCGTTAATGTCACGTCCCACGACCAAGACGTGTCATCGGCGTTGTTTCAAATTCACATAAATTATAAAAACAATTAGTATTGTAGAACAGTCTAAACCAAACAAATATTTTTCATAAATAAACTCCAAAATACTGAAAGAGTGGGTGCCCAGTGAGCCAACTTGTGGCTATGGGCTTTGATGACTCTTTGTACAAACGATTTTTTGTTTAATATAATTTACACTTTTATTAATGGCAATGACTTTATCTTTCTTCATATTGTTATATTATGATATACTATTGTTGTTTTGATAAAGACCTTGAATATACTATAGTGTATGTAAGATGTGGTAGAACATGGGGATGTCTATCATGAAATACATCTTATAGTCACTGTATATTCTAAACTGTTCCTAGTCGATTGAGCCGTCCGATAATAAGGATAAGGATCGCTCGAGTTTGAGACTAGCATTTGCGATGCAGAGTACCACGTTTCATTGGTAGGGAACATGGAGATGTTCGAAGCATGCAAATGGATATTCATAGGATGAATAATCGAACTACCCTATCCGGACTTTCCAAGTGGTTATCACTTATCGAGTGGATAAAGTCCGCGGTTTTGGTTGTACACCATTAGTCCTTACTACTTGAAACATCATGGAGACTCTATATGCTAGTACTGTGCTTTGACTCGTTTACCGACTCTATGGGGGTCATCAGGTGTCGAGATTGGGTACAGTTACAACACATATAGGAGTCGATGCATTGTTGTCAAGGATTCACCACATACTTGCGAGTGTGGATATCCTATGCGATCTGAGGAGATATTAGTGTGACGAATCTTTGGCCAGAGTACTTGATGTGATTTAAGAAATGGTTTCTTAGTAGCACATGCGATGTCACTAATTTGATCTTCAAGATGTATTGCATAGTTATCGAATCTTGAGCGACTCTCGATATACCAATGGTTGTTGATTCGATCGGGATATATGGATGAAAGGACCGTACTGTACGCTAACCAAAATCTACTGGTTCTTGTAGGCACTATCAGTGATACCTAGGGAATCATGGGGCGATGTTGCTAGGCGCTTTACCATGATTCGTTGGGCAAGTCGGAAATCGTTGTTCCGAGTCACAAGGAGTTGTGAGCCCACGGCTAGCTGTATCCCTGAACCATTGAGGGTCACACAGTGTAATGGAGTTTTAATCCCCGTTGAGATAGTTAAATTTAAAGAGTTAAATTTAATGAATAAAGAAGTTGGACTTCTTAAATAAGAGTAAGGGAGTAGGATTTCCTAAAATGACATAGGGATGTACATTTTTGGAAACCACTGAATTCGGATTCAGGAAAATTTATCTTGACTTTAAAATGTGCAGAAATGGTTTCTGTGCACATTGGTAAAATCGGTTTATCAATCGGAGTCACGATGAATTTTATATTAATTTCTGAACATGCGGGCTTTGCTTGTCGGGCCTCAACTTATGACTAATGGGCCCTAAGGTGTTAGTGGCCTGCATTATAAATAAGTTATTGCAGTACAGAAATTACACAACAACAGGTCATAATTTGAGACAGGTTTTTCGAAAACCCTAGCCTCCTCTCTCTCAAATTCGGCCGCCCCCTCCCTTCTCTGCGTGAGAAATTCTGGTCTGTGATTTTGAATTGCAGTCTGGAATAGCGAATCAAATTCGTTTATTCTCTTCGTAGAAAACTTCTGATAGATTTTCTAGTGCAATCTATCAGAGGGATTAAACCTCTATTCGTGGACCTGATTGAAGAAGTTCATCAGTTCCTGGGAGAGACAACAAGAGCAGAGAAATCTGTTGGAGTCCAATAATCTCGCTTCGAGATTGAAGGTAAAATTTAATAATTGTTATTTAATTTTACACACACTTATAATTTAATCGTTAAACGGTTGATACCCACACTATGGAATTGTTCCATACTAAAAATTTTAAACTTCCGCTGCACCGGGTATCAATCGTGATTGATCTGAGAGCCGAGTTTTCCAACAAATACTATCTTTACAACTCAGAAATCCAAAAGAGAATAAAACTTGCGAAAGCATCTTATAACTTTAAAATAATCAGAATACTAACGATAGAAATCCAAAATTAACAAAATTAAATCAAAAGGGTCTATTCTCATCATCATCCCCAAAACATGTCGTGTTCTTTTTCTTCTAACTGTTTCTCGGTATCATCTAGGAGGAAAAGTAAGGGGTGAAATATCGGGTGTCGCTCAGCAATTGGAGGCCGATCAAAAATAAATCAAAAGGGTCTATTCTCATCACCATCCCCAAAACATGTCGTGTTCCTTTTACTACTTCTCGGTATCATCTAGGAGGAAAATTAAGGGGTGAGAGATCGGCTGCCGCTCAGAAATTGGAGGCCGATCGATCATACGAACATTATATATATATATATATATATATATATATATATATATATATATATATATATATATATATATATTCTTGACATAATTCAAACTTGATTTTAAAACATAACATAATTCATAGACATATTCATAGAATATCATATCTTATGCTGACATAGCATAACTTATCATGACATAACTTGACTTATCATATATAACTTGACTTGACTTGACATGACATGACATGACACTGAAATTCATCTCCTTATTCGTGGCTAAATAATCAGTCTCTTATATGTAATCCCTCCAAGGGATGAGTTTATAAGTCGGTTATTATTACCCACCGCGTCAGGGCCTTAACTTATCATGGTTCAAAAATTTCATTTCCGCTCTTAATTCAAATCATAACAGTATCGTAAAAACATACTTTTCACAAAATCATATCAAGAATGGAAAGTACTTAACAAGGTTTCAAAATATCATGAACGATCAAATTTGAAAACATACGTATAATTTTAAAATACAAATCCCACTTACATATTCTATTCGTGCAAGATCGAACTACTTGAATTGGTGCAGCTTTTATCTTCCAAAAATTCATTCACCTTGCCGAAAGGTCGGATACATATCAAACCGTCGGATCGACATGAAATTTGGTCCGGAAATTCTTAAGGGCGTTATCCAAATTGTGAATAGTGGGATCGGGTTTGGAAGTTGTTTGAATCCTTTTCCAGACCACGAACAGAAGCTGCTTCTTTCCCGAGTAGAATTTGAACATAATTCTTAAAAAAATCATAGGAATATTTATTGCAGTTGGATCGGGCTGGAATTGGAACTGCATATTGACAACATCTTATGCTACAAGCGAATGGTGGAGATCGGATTCTTATCTCATTAGCATTGCCGAAGAATTCTAGATGTAGTGCTACAATTTTGAACTTGAAGAAAATCTCTGCAGCATTTGACATCTTCTCTAACCCTAGCTTACTCAAAAATTTAGAGTGAATGTAGAGAAAATTATGCGTGTATTTTCCTTAGGGTTTGAGTCCATTAGACGTCAATAATAGTTGGGTTCGTCTAGAACACTTGGCTTTCAAAGTTTGAATAGGATTTCCTCTCCAAGATTTGATTCCTTCTAGATAGAAGATAACTTGATATGTCCAATCTGCATTTCTTGCATATATTTTATCTGGATATGCAAACTTCAAAATTCAATATTTTTTATACTAATTTATTTCGGTAGAATCATATTCAAGATAATAAAGAAAAATTAAGATTTTATTATCATGTAGTCCTTAAAAATCTGGGGTTTCACATACCTCCCACCTTATTGGAAGTTTCGTGCTCGAAACTTGATTTAACTTAGTTGTTTAATAAGTGGCTAAACCATTTCACCAATAATTTTAAAAAATAATCCCAAAAATAATAATTTAATTTGCAAGTGAAAATGTCAAACTTAAATCTCAAATATCATAATGTAAATCCCAAATTTTTTTTGACATGTGGTGTAAACTATAGTTCCAAAATGATTCCTTCTAAATCCCAAAATCATGACTTAAATAATTCTATCTATCATGTACTCTAAGTACTAGTCCCAAAAATCAATCTAAGTTAAATAAGAATTCACTCACAACATCAATCTAACTTAAAGCCAAGAAATTACTCCCAAAATAAATCCAACTTAAGGCCAGAAAATAAATCTCAAATTTTATATTTCCTATTCAATATAAATACTAATCCCAAGTGGTTCTTTCTTTCAGTTCAACCCAGTTATTCTGTCAATCTTGGGCAGTTTTAAGCCTTTCCTTAATGATTGCGACTTTGCAAAATGTCTTTTGGATAAGTTCTGGCCCAATGATGGCCTTTTCCTCTACCTCATCCCAATACAGGGGCGATCGACATTTACGTCCATACAGTGCTTCGTATGGAGCCATTCCAATGCTAATGTGTTAGCTATTGTTGTAAGCGAACTTAATCAAAGGCAAATGTTTGCTCCAATTAATTCTGAAATCTAGGGCACACGTTCGCAGCATATCTTCAAGTGTTTGAATTGCCCTTTCAGTCTGACCATCAGTTTGAGGATGATAAGCAGTACTAGAGTGACCTTGGTTCCCATAGCTTGTTGAAAGCTCTTTCAAAAACGTGATACAAATCTCGGATCTCTGTCAAATAGGATGCTCACAAGAACTCCATGTAGCCATACAATACTGTCCATATATAGCGTAGCTAACTTGTCCAAGTTATACTTCATGCATAAGGGTAGGAAGTGCGCATATTTTATGAGTTTATCTACGATTACTCATATTCCATTATTAATTTGTCTTGATTACGACAAAATCCATGGAAATATTTTATCATTTCCATTCTGAAATTTCAACGATTAAAGTAACTCTACAGGTCATTGGTGTTAAGCTTTGACTTGCTGACATACTTGACACTTGGATACAAATTCTGCGACATCTCTCTTCATCCTGTCCCATCATAAATTTCTCTTCAGATCCCTATACATATTTGTACTACCCGAGTGCACCGAAATTTTGAATTATGTGCTTCAGACATTACTTCTTGTCTATGATCATCTAGGTCTCTCGTACACATAATCTTCTATTCATCCACAAGACTCCCTTGTCATCTACTTGAATTTCACGTGTCTTTCCTTCCTTGACTTGTTCTTTAAGTTTGTTCAAACAAGGATCTTAGTCTCGGCTTAGTCTGATTGTTTCTTTTAGGCACGGTTGGACTGATAGTGAATCTAGGATCATCTTATCCATGTTCTTCTAACTCAAAGCATAAACCACTTTGTTGTCTTTGCATGGATGATAGCCTATGGTTAGGTCGTAGTCTTTTAGGAGTTTGATCCATCGCCTCTGTCTCTTATTTAGTTCTTTCTATGTGGACAGATACTTGAGACTTTTATGGTTTGTGAAAATCTCACACTTGACACCATAGAGATAGTTCCTTCAAATATTTAATACGAAACCACGACAAATAACTCGAGGTCATGAGTTAGGTTTTGTTCATAGGGTTTCAGTTACCTTGATGCATAGACAATTACTCTTCTTTCTTGCACGAGCACACACTTTAAACCTTATTTTGATGCATCACTACTGATTGCAAAATATTTTCCTTCATCAGGTAGCACTAGCACTGGTGTAGACGCTAACTTCTCCTTTAGAGTTTCGAAAATCCTTTCATATTCTTCAACCAATCGAACTTTGAGTTTCTTTGTGTGAGTTTTGTAAGCGATATATCTTTTGAGGAAAAACCCTCAACGAATTTTCAATAATAGTTTGCTAACCTTAGGAAACTTCAAATTTTGATCACTGTCTTTGGTCTAGGATAGTTTGTGTAGTGACCCTGCATGGAATCACTTACTAACTGGCAACTAATAGCATGCATTAAACTTAATACAGCAAAATACTTAACAGAGTAAAAACATGCGGAAACATAACCATAATTTACATATCAGCTTAGTAACATAATTCAGGCTTAAATCTGTAGTGATACAACCATATCGAAAACTTAAACAGTAAACATTATACAGCTATAACGAATCCTGCTGTATAATAAAATCCTCAAGGCTTCTGCTCCCTAGTCCTGCCTTGAACTACCAGCTCCGTCCATCCTGCGACCTGCCCCATGGAATAGGGTGTCCAAGATAACAACTAGGACGTGAGCGCTAATGCCCAGTACATAAACATGAGTACACGTAAATATATGATGCATGCAACATGATGACTGGTAACGGGTCATCCAAAAATCATGCTCAGTACCGGCGCCACATGAGTGCTGCCACCGCACGGATCAACCTCTGGGTGCAACCACACTCGTCTAGTACACCAGAGTAGACAGACATAAATGCCCCCGCCGTCGCGGTACTCTCAGTAATAGACTATCGAGTATAGAGCTGAGCGGCTCTACAGTCAGGTATAACAAGGTATAGGCTCCACGTGTATATGCACATGACATATGAATATAGAAAGCGATAAATCATATATCATGCCATATAATAATGTCAAATAAATGCAACATATAAACATGTATACTCGCTGGCAATCTCAGTCAATGTGTACGTACCTCTAGGCTAGTTCAAGTAAAGTAGGATCCTAGGTTCCAAGCCTATATTCAAAAGTTTACCGTATCACTACATAAATTCTATAATCCTTAACTAAGCTAATAAGTACTCCCAAAACTTAAACAGATTCCCGGACCATACCTTCGTCCGTAGTTAGCCCTTTGGAGTTGCTAGTCCCGGATGACTATAACCACACCTTGGTTATTCCAGAACCTCTATTATAACCGATAGGGCCCTCAAGTGTATATCTCACACTATATAACTAAAGAAAGAAACTCGGGAATTCGTATTTAGAAATGAATCTGAGATGCCCTATTTATAGGCAAAATTCCCGGCAAGGATCGGAACTTTCGATTTCAGGATCGGAGCTTCCGATCCAGCTCACTGCATGCATGTGTGACACATCGGGATCGGAACTTTCAATCAGGCGATTGGAGCTTCCGATCTGCTCTACGTTCAACACTTGTCAAAACTCATGGCTGAGTCATCGAGCATTGCAGGCAGCTGGAGATCGGAACGTCCGTTCCAAGATCGGAGCTTCCGATCTCGGTGCTTCCGCTGAGCTTCCGAAGTGGCTGGGATCGGAGCTTTCGATCTGGGTTCGGAGCTTCCGATCCGGCCCAAAGTCAAAAACCCAATTTAAACTCCGGAATCAGTTAATTACTAACCCTTAATCATGTTTAACATATTATTATCTTAAAATGGAATCTGGGTTACTACATTCTCCCCACCTTTAGATATTTCGTCTGCGAAATAACATCTAAAGACAAATCAAGATAACAATATGAAACATCAAACCATATTTTATTACAACAACTGTAATTACATCTTACATGGTAAATCAAAAGTACAAAGCAAACAACTCAGGATATTCCGCTTGCATACGACTTTCAGTTTCCCAAGTTGCTTCTTCAACGCCTCGGCGCTGCCACTGTACCATCACAAGTGGTATAGTCTTGTTCCAAAAAACTTTCTCCTTCCTGTCTAGGATACAGATTGGTCGTTCAACAAAAGACAGATCTGGCTCTAGCTGAATATCAGTAGACTGAATCACATGAGATTCATCAGCTATATACTGTCGAAGTAACGACACATGAAAAACGTTATGTATACTGAAAAGATTTGGCGGTAAAGCCAAACGATATGCAACATTTCCGATCTTTTCCAGTATCTGGAAAGGTCCAATAAAACGAGGAGATAACTTGCCTTTCACGCCGAATCTCATCACCTTTCTGAAAGGTGATACTCGAAGAAACACATATTCACCAGGCTCAAACTGAAGTGGCCTGCGACGAATATTAGCATAACTGGCTTGTCTATCTTGAGCAACTTTGATCCTATGCTTGATCAAATCTACCTTGTCTACAATCTGCTGCACCAATTCAGGACCCTCGACTTGTCGTTCTCCGACTTCATCCCAGAATAACGGAGTACGACACCGTTGACCGTACAATGCCTCGAAAGGTGTCATATCAATACTACGATGATAACTATTATTGTAGGAAAATTCGATCAAAGGTAACTGATCCTGCCAAGATAAGCCAAAATCCATGACAGAAGAACGTAGCATATCCTCCAAAGTACGAATCGTCCGCTCTGACTGCCCGTCAGTCTCTGGATGATATGCAGTGCTCAAACTCAGAGTGGTACCCAACGCCTCCTGAAAACTACCCCAAAAACGTGAGGTAAATCGCGCATCTCTATCACTGACTATGCTTACTGGAATCCCATGTAATCGCACTATCTCCTGGATGTATAAATATGTCATGCAATCATAAGAATACTCCCGGTTATAAGGAATAAAGTGTGCTGATTTTGTCAAACGGTCAACAACGAACCAGATAGCATCACACTGACGTGAAGTCATAGGTAAGTGGGTAACAAAATCCATAGTTACGTGCTCCCATTTCCATTCGGGAATCTCAAGATTCTGTAGTAATCCACCTGGTCGTCGGTGTTCAGCCTTGACCTGTTGACAAACCAAACATCTTGAAATAAATTGATACACACTTCGCTTCATCCCTTTCCACCAGAATCTAGTTCGCAAGTTCTTATACATTTTCATGCTACCAGGATGAACAGATAATCGACTCCTGTGAGCTTGAGATAGAATATCATTCCCGAGCTCCGCAACATTAGGTACAATCACTCGATTAGATAGGCACAATAAACCATCTGCCTGAAAATGGAATCCAGATGTATTAACTCCATTGGCTAGACGTGTCAATCGCTGAGTCTTAACATCAGATATCTGAGCATCTTTGATTCGAGAATACAATGCTGGCTCAGATAGAATAGTATACAATCGAATCCCATTCCTCCCTTTCTTGTGCTTGAGCGTAAAACTCAATGAACAACACTCTTGAATCATATGAGATATTTCACTAGTCTGAAGTACATAAAGTCTCACCTGCCGACTCAAGGCATCAGCAGTAAGATTAACAGAACCTTGATGATATTTAATTTCACAATCATAATCCTTCAGAAGATCCATCCAGTGTCTCTGTCGCATATTCAACTCCGCCTGAATGAATAAATACTTCAAACTCTTGTGATCCGTGAATATCTCAAATTTCTCGCCATAAAGATAATGCCTCCAAATCTTGAGTGCAAATACAATGGCAGCTAATTCAAGATCATGTACTGGATAATTACTCTCATGCATCTTCAACTGTCGAGAAGCATAGGCAATAACATGTCCATGCTGTGTCAGAACACATCCTAACCCCTGACCAGAGGCATCAGTATAGACAACATAACCTCCTGATTCAGAAGGTAGAGCTAGCACAGGTGCAATAGTAAGACGTCTACGTAGCTCATGAAATGACTCCTCACAATCCGAGGAACAAATAAAGGTAACATCTTTCCAAGTAAGCTGAGTCAAAGGCCTGGCCAACTGTGAAAAATTCTCGATGAACCGACGGTAATATCCAGCTAGACCCAAGAAACTACGAATCTCAGCAACCGTCATCGGACGAGACCAGTTCAGCACTGCCTCTATCTTACTAGGATCAATAGATATCCCTTCATTAGAAATCACATGACAGAGAAACACTACCCGATCAAGCCAGAATTCACACTTGCTCAATTTCGCATACAGCTGCTTATCTCGTAACGTCTGTAAAACAATCCTTAAATGTTGTGCATGCTCATCCTTGTCATGAGAATAGACAAGAATATCATCAATGAAGACGATGAAAAATCTATCCAGATACTCTCGAAATATCTGATTCATCAGATTCAGAAAGACTGCCGGTGCATTCGTCAAACTGAATGGCATCACCAGAAATTCATAATGCCCATATCTGGTCCTGAAAGCAGTCGTAGAAATATCTGAGTCTCGTACCGGTATCTGGTGGTATCCCGATCTCATATCTATCTTCGAATAAATAGAAGTACCCTGTAATTGATCGAACAGATCATCAATCCGCGGCAAAGGATACTTATTCTTGATGGTGACACGATTCAACTGCCTATAATCAATACACAGTCGCATTGATCCATCCTTCTTCTTGACAAATAACACAGGTGCTCCCCACGGAGAAACACTCGGATGAATATATCCCTTATCAAGCAAATCCTGTAACTGCTGTTTCAATTCCCTCATATCTGACGGTGCCAGACGATAAGGTGCTCGGGATATAGGCGTAGTTCCTGGTACTAAATCAATACCAAATTCAACCTCTCGCACCGGAGGAAAACCAGGAATCTCATCAGGGAATACATCAGGAAACTCGCTGACAACTGGTAACTGATCAATACCCATACTACTTGTGGACATATCAACTGCATAGATGAGGTATCCCTCCCCACCTGACTCCAAGACATGACATGCCTTCAGAGCCGAAACAAGTGGCATCGGAGGTCGTGCACCCTTACCATAAAAATACCAGCTATCACCCTCAACCGGATGAAACTGTACCAGACGCTGATAACAATCCACAGTAGCGTGATACAAAGTCAGCATATCTATTCCCAAGATACAGTCAAAATCTGCCATCGCTAATATCATCAAATTAGCTGCTAACACATTACCCTCAAACTCCAGAAGGCAACCCATCACTAGACGCTTAGTTACTATCTCTTGCTCCAATGGAGTAGATACAACTAAATCCATATCTAATGATACATAAGGTAATCTATGTCTTTTAACAAAGCGACTAGAAATAAAGGAATGCGATGCTCCAGTATCAATTAATACAAGTGCAGGAATACCACATAACAGGAAGGTACCTGCCAACATGCGATCGCTTCCCTCTGTAGCCTGCTCCTGAGACAGAGCAAACACCTGCCCTTGAGTCTTGGGATGATAACCAGAAGAACTCTGTGGTGCTGGCTACTGACGTGGAACAATAGAAGCCTGAGATCCAACCTGTGATCCCGATCCACTAGCAGAACCCATGCGCTAAGGACAATCTCTCCGCAGATGTCCCTGCTGACCGCAAATATAACAAGCACTAGTAGCTCTCCGACATGAAGCTGCAGGATGCTTCCCTCCACAGTGACTACAAAACTCCTTCTTCTTCTTCTTCTTCCCAAAACGGAACATACCTCGTGAACCACGAGATCCAGATTAAGTAGTAGGAGTAGAAGAAGACGTAGGTCCAGATTGCACAACAGATTGAGCTTGAGGCTCAAAATATCCACTAGGCTGTGCTGACATCATCAACTGTGCCCACCTGTTGCTAGTCTCCACAAGACGGCAACGGTTCACCAAAGTCTCAAAAGATATCGGGTCATCACAGACGACAACCTGAGAGTAGATATCTTGGTTCAAACCTTGTAGAAAGATATCGTACTTCGATGCATCACTCTCATTAATATGAGGACTGAAAGGTAGCAGATCAAGAAATCGTTGCTGATATTGATCAATAGTCATTGATCCTTGACTCAGAGTAAGCAACTCCATAGATCGTGCTTGACGAACAGCCGGAGGAAAATACAATTTCTGGAACTCCCGACAGAAATCCCCCCAAGTCACCTGTCCTCTCTCAGTATGTGCCTGAACAGCTTTGGCATCCCACCAAAAACGTTCTCGATCCTCTAGAACAAATTCTAGAACTTCTAATTTCTGATCCTCAGTACAATCGAAAGCACGAAAAGTACTCTCGAGTTTAGACATCCAAATCCTCGCCTGTTCAGGATTCTCGCCTCCCACCAAGGGTTTCGGTCCTACTTGCATGAATTTATTGATAGAGTAGCGACGTCTACCCTAATGATGACGATGTTGATCATCATGATGACGGTGATGACGATGATGATGACCACCTCCTTGGCCAACACTACCGTGACTCTCGTCAGCCATATCCTAAAAAAAATTGCACATTAAAATCCCAATGCGCAAGAATTACTCAAGACTAAACTAAATCCCAAGTACTAATCCCAAAATCTAAGCATGCTCTGATACCAAAAATGTAGTGACCCTGCATGGAATCACCTACTAACTGGCAACTAATAGCATGCATTAAACTTAATACAGCAAAATACTTAACAAAGTAAAAACATGCGGAAACATAACCATAATTTACATATCAGCTTAGTAACATAATTCAGGCTTAAATCTGTAGTGATACAACCATATCGGAAACTTAAACAATAAACATTATACAGCTATAACGAATCTTGCTGTATAATAAAATCCTCAAGGCTTCTGCTCCCTAGTCCTGCCTTGAACTACCAGCTCCGTCCATCCTGCGACCTGCCCCATGGAATAAGGGGTCCAAGATAATAACTAGGACGTGAGCGCTAACGCCCAGTACATAAACATGAGTACACGTAAATATATGATGCATGCAACATGATGACTGGTAACGGGTCATCCGAAAATCATGCTCAGTACTGGCGCCACGTGAGTGCTGCCACCGCACGGATCAACCTCTGGGTGCAACCACACTCGTCTAGTACACCAGAGTAGACAGACATAAATGCCCCCGCCGTCGCGGTACTCTCAGTGATAGACTATCGAGTATAGAGCTGAGCGGCTCTACAGTCAGGTATAACAAGGTATAGGATCCACGTGTATATGCACATGACATATGAATATAGAAAGTGGTAAATCATATATCATGCCATATAATAATGTCAAATAAATGCAACATATAAACATGTATACTCGCTGGCAATCTCAGTCAATGTGTACGTACCTCTAGGCTAGTTCAAGTAAAGTAGGATCCTAGGTTCCAAGCCTATATTCAAAAGTTCACCGTATCACTACATAAATTCTATAAGCCTTAACTAAGCTAATAAGTACTCCCAAAACTTAAACAGATTCCCGGACCATACCTTCGTCCGTAGTTAGCCCTTTGGAGTTGCTAGTCCCGGATGACTATAACCACACCTTGGTTATTCCAGAACCTCTATTATAACCGATAGGGCCCTCAAGTATATATCTCACACTATATAACTGAAGAAAGAAACTCGGGAATTCGTATTTAGAAATGAATCTGAGAAGCCCTATTTATAGGCAAAATTCTCGGCCAGGATCGGAACTTCCGATTTCAGGATCGGAGCTTCCGATCCAGCTCACTGCATGCATGTGTGACACGTCGGGATCGGAACTTCCGATCAGGCGATCGGAGCTTCCGATCTGCTCTACGTTCAACACTTGTCAAAACTCGCGGCTGAGTCATCGAGCATTGCTGGCAGCTGGAGATCGGAACGTCCGTTCCAGGATCGGAGCTTCCGATCTTGGTGCTTCCGCTGAGCTTCCGAAGTGGCTGGGATCGGAGCTTTCGATCTGGGTTCGGAGCTTCCGATCCGGCCCAAAGTCAAAAACCCAATTTAAACTCCGGAATCAGTTAATTACTAACCCTTAATCATGTTTAACATATTATTATCTTAAAATGGAATCTGGGTTACTACATTCTCCCCACCTTTAGATATTTCGTCCGCGAAATAACATCTAAAGATAAATCAAGATAACAATATGAAACATCAAACCATGTTTTATTACAACAACTGTAATTACATCTTACATGGTAAATCAAAAGTACAAAGCAAACAACTCAGGATATTCCTCTTGCATACGACTTTCAGTTTCCCAAGTTGCTTCTTCAACGCCTCGGCGCTGCCACTGTACCATCACAAGTGGTATAGTCTTGTTCCGAAGAACTTTCTCCTTCCTGTCCAGGATACGGATTGGTCGTTCAACAAAAGACAGATCTGACTCTAGCTGAATATCAGTAGACTGAATCACATGAGATTCATCAGCTATATACTGTCGAAGTAACGACACATGAAAAACGTTATGTATACTGAAACGATTTGGCGGTAAAGCCAAACGATATGCAACATCTCCGATCTTTTCCAGTATCTGAAAAGGTCCAATAAAACGAGGAGATAACTTGCCTTTCACACCGAATCTAATCACCTTTTTGAAAGGTGATACTCGGAGAAACACATATTCACCAGGCTCAAACTGAAGTGGCCTGCGACGAATATTAGCATAACTGGCTTGTCTATCTTGTGCAACTTTGATCCTATGCTTGATCAAATCTACCTTGTCTACAATCTGCTGCACCAATTCAGGACCCTCGACTTGTCGTTCCCCGACTTCATCCCAGAATAACAGAGTATGACACCGTCGACCATACAATGCCTCGAAAGGTGCCATATCAATACTACGATGATAACTGTTATTGTAGGAAAATTCGATCAAAGGTAACTGATCCTGCCAAGATAAGCTAAAATCCATGACAGAAGAACGTAGCATATCCTCCAAAGTACGAATCGTCCGCTCTGACTGTCCGTCAGTCTCTAGATGATATGCAGTGCTCAAACTCAGAGTGGTACCCAACGCCTCCTGAAAACTACCCCAAAAACATGAGGTAAATCGCGCATCTCTATCACTGACTATGCTTACTAGAATCCCATGTAATCGTACTATCTCCTAGATGTATAAATGTGTCATGCGATCATAAGAATACTCCCGGTTATAAGGAATAAAGTGTGCTGATTTTGTCAAACGGTCAACAAAGACCCATATAGCATCACACTGACGTGAAGTCATAGGTAAGTGGGTAACAAAATCCATAGTTACGTGCTCCCATTTCTATTCGGGAATCTCAAGATTCTGTAGTAATCCACCTGGTCGTCGGTGTTCAGCCTTGACCTGTTGACAAACCAAACATCTTGAAACAAATTGATACACACTTTGCTTCATCCCTTTCCACCAGAATCTAGTTCGCAAGTCCTTATACATTTTCATGCTACCAGGATGAACAGATAATCGACTCCTGTGAGCTTGAGATAGAATATCAATCCTGAGCTCCGCAACATTAGGTACAACCACTCGATTAGATAGGCACAATAAACCACCTGCCTGAAAATGGAATCCAGATGTATTAACTCCATTGGCTAGACGTGCCAATCGCTGAGTCTTAACATCAGATATCTTAGCATCTCTGATTCGAGAATACAATGCTGGCTCAGATAAAATAGTATACAATCGAATCCCATTCCTCCCTTTCTTGTGTTGAGCGTAAAACTCAATGAACAACACTCTTGAATCATATGAGATATTTCACTAGTCTGAAGTGCTGAAAGTCTCACCTGCCGACTCAAGGCATCAGCAGTTAGATTAACAGAACCTGGATGATATTTAATTTCACAATCATAATCCTTCAGAAGATCCATCCAGCGTCTCTGTCGCATATTCAACTCCGCCTGAGTGAATAAATACTTCAAACTCTTGTGATCCGTGAATATTTCAAATTTCTCGCCATAAAGATAATGCCTCCAAATCTTGAGTGCAAATACAATGGCGGCTAATTCAAGATCATGTACTGGATAATTACTCTCATGCGTCTTCAACTGTCGAGAAGCATAGGCAATAACATGTCCATGCTGTGTCAGAACACATCCTAACCCCTGACCAGAGGCATCAGTATAGACAACATAACCTCCTGATCCAGAAGGTAGAGCTAGCACAGGTGCAATAGTAAGACATCTACGCAGCTCGTGAAATGACTCCTCACAATCCGAGGACCAAATGAAGGTAACATCTTTCCGAGTAAGCTGAGTCAAAGGCCTGGCCAACTGTGAAAAATTCTCGATGAACCGACGGTAATATCCAGCTAGACCCAAGAAACTACGAATCTCAGCAACCGTCGTCGGACGAGACTAGTTCAGCACTGCCTCTATCTTACTAGGATCAACAGATATCCCTTCATTAGAAATCACATGACCGAGAAACACTACCCGATCAAGCCAGAATTCACACTTGCTCAATTTCGCATACAGCTGCTTATCTCGTAACGTCTGTAAAATATCCTTAGATGTTGTGCATGCTCATCCTTGTCATAAGAATAGACAAGAATATCATCAAGGAAGACGATGACAAATCTATCCAGATACTCTCGAAATATCTGATTCATCAGATTCATAAAGACTGTCGGTGCATTCGTCAAACCGAATGGCATCACCAGAAATTCATAATGCCCATATCTGTTCCTGAAAGCAGTCGTAGAAATATCTGAGTCTCGTACCCGCATATGGTGGTATCCCGATCTCAGATATATCTTCGAATAAACAGAAGTATCCTGTAATTGATCGAACAGATCATCAATCCGCGACAAAGGATACTTATTCTTGATGGTGACACGATTCAACTGCCTATAATCAATACACAGTCCCATCGATTCATCCTTCTTCTTGACAAATAACACAGGTTCTCCCCACGGAGAAACACTCGGAAGAATATATCCCTTATCAAGCAAATCCTGTAACTGCTGTTTCAATTCCCTCATCTCTGACGGTGCCAGACGATAAGGTGCTCGGGATATAGGCGTAGTTCCTGGTACTAAATCAATACCAAATTCAACCTCTCGCACCGGAGGAAAACCAGGAATCTCATCAGGGAATACATCAGGAAACTAGCTGACAACCAGTAACTGATCAATACCCATACTATTCGTGGACATATCAACTGCATAGATGAGGTAACCCTCCCCACCTGACTCCAAGACATGACATGCCTTCATAGCCGAAACAAGTGGCATCGGAGGTCGCGCACCCTCACCATAAAAATACCAGCTATCACCCTCAACCGAATGAAACTGTACCAGACGCTGATAACAATCCACAGTAGCGTGATACAAAGTCAGCATATCTATTCCCAAGATACAGTCAAAATCTGTCATCGCTAATATCATCAAATTAGCTGCTAACACATTACCCTCAAACTCCAGAAGGCAACCCATCACTAGATGCTTAGTTACTATCTCTTGCTCCAATGGAGTAGATACAACTAAATCCATATCTAATGATACATAAGGTAATCTATGTCTTTTAACAAAGCGACTAGAAATAAAGGAATGCGATGCTCCAGTATCAATTAATAAAAGTGCAGGAATACCACATAACAGGAAGGTACCTGCCAACATGCGATCGCTTCCCTCTGTAGCCTGCTCCTGAGACAGAGCAAACACCTGCCCTTGAGTCTGGGGATGATAACCAGAAGAACTCTGTGGTGCTGGCTGCTGACGTGGAACAATAGAAGCCTGAGATCCAACCTGTGATCCCGATCCACTAGCAGAACCCATGCGCTGATGACAATCTCTCCGCAGATGTCCCTGCTGACCGCAAATATAACAAGCACCAGTAGCTCTCCGACATGAAGCTGTAGGATGCTTCCCTCCACAGTGACTACAAAACTCCTCCTCCTTCTTCTTCTTCCCAAAACGGAACATACCTCGTGAACCACGAGATCCAGATTAAGTAGTAGGAGTAGAAGAAGACGTAGGTCTAGATTGCACTACAGATTGAGCTCGAGGCTCAAAAGATCCACTAGGCTGTGCTGACATCATCAACTGTGCCTGCCTGTTGCTAGTCTCCACAAGACAGAAACGGTTTACCAAAGTCTCAAAAGATACCGGGTCATCACAGACGACAACCTGAGAGTAGATATCTTGGTTCAAACCTTGTAGAAAGATATCATACTTCGATGCATCACTCTCATTAATATGAGGACTGAAAGGTAGCATATCAAGAAATCGTTGCTGATATTGATCAATAGTCATTGATCCTTGCCTCAGAGTAAGCAACTCCATAGATCGTGCTTGACGAACAGCCGGAGGAAAATACAATTTCTGGAACTCCCGACAGAAATCCCCCCAAGTCACCTGTCCTCTCTCAGTATGTGCCTGAACAGCTTTGGCATCCCACCAAAAACGTGCTCGATCCTCTAGAACAAATTCTAGAACTTCTAATTTCTGATCCTCAGTACAATCGAAAGCACGAAAAGTACTCTCGAGTTTAGACATTCAACTCCTCGCCTGTTCAGGATTCTCGCCTCCTACCAAGGGTTTCGGTCCTACTTGCATGAATTTATTGATAGAGTAGCGACGTCTACCCTCATGATGATGATATTGATCATCATGATGGCGGTGATGACGATGATGATGACCACCTCCCTGGCCAACACTACCGTGACTCTCGTCAGCCATATCCTGAAAAAAATTGCACATTAAAATCCCAATGCGCAAGAATTACTCAAGACTAAACTAAATCCCAAGTACTAATCCCAAAATCTAAGCATGCTCTGATACCAAAAATGTAGTGACCCTGCATGGAATCACCTACTAACTGGCAACTAATAGCATGCATTAAACTTAATACAGCAAAATACTTAACAGAGTAAAAACGTGCGAAAACATAACCATAATTTACATATCAGCTTAGTAACATAATCCAGGCTTAAATCTGTAGTGATACAACCATATCGAAAACTTAAACAGTAAACATTATACAGCTATAACGAATCCTGCTGTATAATAAAATCTTCAAGGCTTCTGCTCCCTAGTCCTGCCTTGAACTACCAGCTCCGTCCATCCTGCGACCTGCCCCATGGAATAGGGTGTCCAAGATAACAACTAGGACGTGAGCGCTAACGCCCAGTACATAAACATGAGTACACGTAAATATATGATGCATGCAACATGATGACTGGTAACGGGTCATCCGAAAATCATGCTCAGTACCGGCGCCACATGAGTGCTGCCACCGCACGGATCAACCTCTGGGTGCAACCACACTTGTCTAGTACACCAGAGTAGACAGACATAAATGCCCCCGCCGTCGCGGTACTCTCAGTGATAGACTATCGAGTATAGAGCTGAGCGGCTCTACAGTCAGGTATAACAAGGTATAGGCTCCACGTGTATATGCACATGACATATGAATATAGAAAGCAGTAAATCATATATCATGCCATATAATAATGTCAAATAAATGCAACATATAAACATGTATACTCGCTGGCAATCTCAGTCAATGTGTATGTACCTCTAGGCTAGTTCAAGTAAAGTAGGATCCTAGGTTCCAAGCCTATATTCAAAAGTTCACCGTATCACTACATAAATTCTATAAGCCTTAACTAAGCTAATAAGTACTCCCAAAACTTAAACAGATTCCCGGACCATACCTTCGTCCGTAGTTAGCCCTTTGGAGTTGCTAGTCCCGGATAACTATAACCATACATTGGTTATTCCAGAACCTCTATTATAACCGATAGGGCCCTCAAGTATATATCTCACACTATATAACTGAAGAAAGAAACTCGGGAATTCGTATTTAGAAATGAATCTGAGAAGCCCTATTTATAGGCAAAATTCTCGGCCAGGATCGGAGCTTCCGATCCAGCTCACTGCATGCATGTGTGACACGTCGGGATCGAAACTTCCGATCAGGTGATCGGAGCTTCCGATCTGCTCTACGTTCAACACTTGTCAAAACTCGCGGCTGAGTCATCGAGCATTGCTGGCAGCTGGAGATCGGAACGTCCGTTCCAGGATCGGAGCTTCCGATCTCGGTGCTTCCACTGAGCTTCCGAAGTGGCTGGGATCGGAGCTTCCGATCTGGGTTCGGAGCTTCCGATCCGGCCCAAAGTCAAAAACCCAATTTAAACTCCGAAATCAGTTAATTACTAACCCTTAATCATGTTTAACATATTATTATCTTAAAATGAAATCTGGGTTACTACAGTTTGTTATTGCATCCACTTTCTTGGGATCTACAGATGTTAGAACCTAATTGGGGGGTGGGGGAGATTTAGGTTCTATTGGCCCTTTTAGCAATTTAAAGTGATTTTGCAAATACTCGGGCGAAAGACTTCAAAAAATCAAATCAATCAAAGAAATAATAAGTAAATAAATGCGATAAGTAAATAAATCTATAAATAAGAGAGGATATGTTTATGAAAGTTCGACGATAAATCGTCTACGTCTCCACTTATTGGTTAAGGTCAATTAACCAAGGATCCATTAGCACTTCAACGTCTTGGCCTTGATGGCTCCAAGTTAGCCGTACAACAACACGATCACCACGTCTCTTGGCCTTGATGGCTCCAAGGATAGCCGATACATCTCACACACTTGGCCTTAAGGGCTCCAAGTATAGCCTCACAACAAACTCAACAAACTCGGCTTGGCTTCACACTCGAGTATACGATAAAAATTTTCAAGCACTTATACAACTCGATACAAATATATATATATATATATATATATTGAGGGACTCGAAATAGGTTTCAAAATTATTGAGGGATTGCTTGAAAGATGCTTGAGAGAATGAGAGACTCAAGGTGAGTTGGGATGCTTCAAATGACCTCGGAATGCCTCTATTTATAGTTGCAAATTCGTGTGAGATCGTTGCATCCGGTCGGCCTTCGTTGTGTGTGTTTTGTCACTTTTCAAATTTGAATCTTTTTCTGCGCCAGTGAAGAATGTTGTGTACGTTCTGGGATCGTTGCGTCCGTTGGCACAATGAAGTTTTGGTCTACTTAATTTCTTCCTCAAATTCCAGATCATGTATCTGGTAGAGAATGTTTCATCCATTCTCAAGAACGTTGCGTCCGTTTGTTGTCTCACTCAACTTTTTCGGATTGATTCCTTCCGTGATTTCTATAATGTGTTTGAAGTACTAAAGTTGCGTTTGATTTTGACTTCGTTGCATTTGTTCTTTAATCATTACGAGATTTCTGAAACTCATTCTTAGCTACGAAATAGCTTCCAAGATTTTAATTTTCAATTAAAATCTAATCTGCAAAGTCTCACTGTAAATGATTAGTAATAATAACCTAGTTTTTTAATTATCAAAACAAGATAAGTTATCGCATTAAAAATATTAATCTCATCTAAGATATTTGTATGCGTTTAAGGCGTAACAATCTTCCTCTTTTTGATAATCACAAAACTTGGTTAAATAGAAAAATTAAATATGCAATAATTTAAACAATTTGAAATACGCATATAAGAAGCTCCCCCTTAACTAGTTAATAACAATTTTAACAATTTTTTTTATCGTATAACCAATTTTATTTTCCCTTTTTAGTATGCAATGCATTTATCCAATTTAACCTTTTTGGGATAATCAAAAAGATCATAAGAATAAATAAACACATTTTACTAAAGATATATTTGATTAAAACATTCAAAAATACAGAATATGAAAAAAAATATATAAATCTAAGAGGCGTCATCCGAAGGATCCTGAAGAAGGTTCTCTTCCAACACGTTGAGTCTCTCATTGATAGAGTCAAAAGAGCCTCGCATCTCCATAGTCAGGTTTGTGACAGATGTCTGGATAGACTGGATGGAGGAGAAGTTGCGATCCAAATTGAGTTCTAGGCGATGGAGATACTCAAAAATTCGATCGGAAGACTGAGCTGGCGTATGCGGATGCATCACTGGTGGAGAAAAAGATAAATCACCAAAACCAAACGTAGGAGAAAAATATGGAGGAAAAGTGGAAGAGAATGGAATATCTTGGTCAGGAGGACCAGTAAGAAATCCCTGCTCTTGAACTGATGGAGGAAGCGATGCAAAAGGGATGTGGAAATGAGTAACTGGATGGAAACGAGAAAAAACATGACTTGGATCATGCACCCATCGAGAGAACACTGGATTCAATGACATCTCCATCTTTATGATAGAGCTATGGTCAAAAGCGTGTGTTTCGGTGATGGGTATTGTCTCCAAGTCATAGAAAACTACGTCGAAGTGAGTCAAAATTCGGTTGATCAACCGAGCAAAAAGGAGAGTGACTTTCTTTGGATTTTTTGCAATGTTATGCATAACACGCATAACAAATCGAGAAAGATCAAAGGAACGCTGGGAAACAATATGATAAAGAACTTAAAGGTCCAAAAATTTTCATTTGGAGTGATCTCCTAAGCGAGGAATAATCAAAGATGTGATAAGTTTTTGGACTATTTGGAAGTCAGGACAAAGCATTTTTAGGGTAGGACGATCATACGCATCAGTTGGAGGATGACCAAGAATGATAGAAAGTTCCTCTTTTTGAGTAAAATCGGGACTGTTTTGAGGCCATTTTTGCGAGAAGAAGTGACTGGGTCCGTCTCTAGGAAGAGAGAACCACGCAAAGAGATCAACTGATGAAAAACGGATATGCCTATTTTGAAAAATTGAAACAGCATGAATGTCGTTGCTGCCCAATTTGAGTTCAAAATTAGCATAAAACTCATGGATGAGAGAAGGAAAAATAGAATCGGGATCAGAGGGCTGGAAAAACGCATCCCACTGTTGAAAATCAATGAAATCCAACAGGAGAAGATGAGACTGCGCTAAATACACTCGATCAAAAATACGACCCGGAAGAATTTGTCTCTCATAGTAGTCGTCAGGTATAGGTCGGGATACGGCGGGTAAGTTAGGATTATGGGTTTGGGCTTGGATACGAGCACAAGTACGACGACTCGGATTGGCGGAATCGATTTTGCATCTAGGAGGCATTTTGGAGAGAAATTTCGAGAAGACTAGGAAAAGATTAAGAAATCTTGGTGTAAAAAAAACTGAATGGTTTTGGCCTATATTTATAGGCATCTGCCAGAACGGAAGCAACGAAGTTAGAATGTACGCAACGTTCTGGCTGGCGGGAAAATATACGCGGTAGTTTGAAATGAAAATTTTGAAACTTGGCGGGATACAGACAACGAACGCAGCGTTTGGCAAACGTACGCAACGTTTTGCATTTTGGTGGGTAAAGTTCGCGGCAGATTTTGAACTAAAATTTTTAAAGTAAGGCGGGAAAGTCAGATAGCGTAAGCAAAGTTCTTAGAACATATGCAACGTTGTGAATTAGGCGGCGATGGTTCGGATGTTCTGTTCTCGAACGTTGCATCCAATCAGGGCTAAGGAGATTTTTTGGATTTTGACTCTTACTTCTATAATTGTTGCAATTAAGTCCCTAAAACACATATTTTACACAATTGAAGTGCGATCTTTATAGTATTGAATAATACAATTAATTTGTATTTATCCAACATTAAATTGCTCTAAAATTTTGTTCTGCTCCCCCTCAACATGACACTAAATTAAATTTTATGATTACATGCTTACAACGCAATCATGTCAAGTTCACCACGCAAAAGAGTAAAAGTATTTTCATCTAGTGGTTTTGTAAAAATATCAGCAAGCTGATTTTTTGTGTTAACATATTGAAGTTCAACTTCATTTCGTTTGATGTGATCACGAATAAAATGATGTCGAATATCAATATGTTTGGTGAGGGAATGTTGAATAGGATTCTTTGTTAGACATATGGCGCTAGTGTTATCACAAAAAATAAGAATTTTAGAAAACGATACACCATAGTCAAGCAATTGATGCTTCATCCAAAGAATTTGCGCACAACAAATACCAGGAGCCATATATTCGGCTTCGGTCATTGATAACGCAACACAATTTTGTTTCTTTGAAAACCAAGACACCAAACAATTTCCTAAAAAGAAACAAGTTTCACTTGTGCTTTTCCTATCCACCTTTTTGGAATACCATAAGCCGAGATTTGGAGTATTTGAAAGATATTTAAAAATGCGTTTTAAGGCGAATAAATGTGATTCTTTTGGACATGATTGAAATCGTGCACACAAGAAAATACTAAACATAATTTCAGGTCTACTAGAAGTAGCATATATTAGGGAACCAATCATACTACGAAATAAATATTGATCTACTCGGTTTTTCACTATCATCTTTGCTGAGTCTGATTGATGTGCTCATTGGTGTAGATGATGATTTCGAGTTTTCCATCCCAAACTTCTTCAGATTTTCTTAATGTATTTTCCTTGATTTACAAAGAACTCATCTTTGCATTTTTTGATTTGCAATCCGAGAAAATAATTATGTTCCCCCCATCATGCTCATCTCAAAGTGGTCCTGCATGAGTTTGGAAAATTCTTGACAGAGAGTTTCGTTAGTAGAACTAAAAATAATATCATCCACATATATTTGCACAATTAACAGCTCGTATTTTTCACATTTGGTAAACAGAGTAATATCAATTTTACCTCTAGAAAAACCATGTGAAATAAGGAATGCAGATAATTTATCGTACCATGCTCTAGGAGCTTGTTTCAATCCATACAAAGCTTTATTAAGTCTATAAACATGATCAGGCAAATGAGGATCAATAAAGCCAGATGGTTGCTCAATATAAACTTCTTCTTTTAATTCACCATTCAAGAAAGCACTTTTAACATCTATTTGAAATAACCTAAAATTTCTAGAACAATCAAAAGCAAGTAGCATGCGAATGGATTCTAGTCTAGCAACAGACGCATAAGTTTCATCGTAATCAATGCCTTATTTTTGACTATATCCTTTAGCTACAAGCCTAGCTTTATTTCTAGTTATAGTTCCATGCTCATCAAGTTTATTCTTAAAACTCATTTAGTACCAATAATAGATCTATCATTAGGTCTAGAAACAAGATACCATACATCAGTGCGTTTAAATTCATTTAATTCATCTTGCATAGCAATAATCCATGAGTCATCTAATAAAGTATCATCAACACATTTAGGTTTAACATGGGAAACGAAAGCAAGATGATTGCACAGATTATTAAGATAAGATCTAGTAGATACTCCTTTTGATGGACTTCCAATAATAAGATCCATAGTATGATCTTTGTAAAGTGTCCATTCCTTTGGAAGAGTTGTGTCCTCTTTTGTAGCATTATCATCATTCAAGCTTGCGGAGGCCATCTCTTCTTCGAGTAAATCTACGTCATCATTATTAGTACGAGAAACTATAAACACAGTCTCATCAAATACAACATGCATATATTCTTCAACAAGTAAAGTACGTTTGTTAAAAACTCTATAAGCCTTACTTGATGTGGAATATCCGAGAAAGATACCTTTGTCGGACTTGACATCGAACTTATCAATATTGTCCTTACCGTTATTATGAATGTAGCATTTTGATCCAAAAGCCCGAAAATATGAAATGTTAGGATTTCTCCCTCTCCATAATTTATATGGAGTTTTCTTGAGAATAAGCCTTATTGATACACGATTGATGATGTAACAAGCAGTGCTCATTGCTTCGGCCCAAAAATATTTTGGTAGAGAATGCTCACATATCATGGTCCTCGCAATCTCTACAAGTGTCCTATTTTTCCTCTCAACGACACCATTTTGTTGAGGAGACCTAGGATAAGAAAAATTGTGAACGATGCATTTTTTTTCACAAAAATTTGTAAAATTTTCATTTTGAAATTCAGTTCCGTGGTCACTACGGATCTATTTTATAAAAACATTTTTCTCATTTTCAACACGTTTGACAAAAGTTTTGAAATAATCAAAGGCATCATTTTTGTGGGCTAAAAACAATGTCCAAGTGAAATGTGAGAAATCATTTACAATAACAAATGCATAAAACTTTCCTCCTAGGCTAGCGTTCCTCGAGGGACCACATAGATTCAGGTGGAGAAGTTCAAGGGGCATAGAAGTAGATAAAATTTTTTTGCTTTTAAAGTATTTTTTTGTGTGTTTGTCAAGTTGACAAGCATCACAAACAGAATTTAATTTTAAATTGAGTTTTGGCATACCATCAACTAGATCAATTTTAAAAAGTTTTTCTATGGTACTAGGACCAACATGACCTAATCGTCTATCTCAAAGAATGTTGTCAACAACATTCAAGGATACAAGGCTTTTTATATTTGAAAAAGATAAATTTTAAAAAAAACCTTGTAAACATTTTCACTTCTATATCCTTTGAAATTTATGTATTTATCATTGATGAGTGATACAGTTCAGTGTTGAAGAGTGAATTTGACTTCATAACCTCTATCGCACAATTGACTTATGCTTAGTAGATTATGTTTAAGTTCCTTCACAAAGAGTACATCATCAATTAAGCAAGAGTTAGATATACCTATCGATCTGATGCCTTGAATCACTCCTTTGTTGTTATCTCCAAAGGTAACAGTACCTTTCTATTTTGATTTGATTGATTGAAGTAGCTTCTTGTTTTTAGTCATATGTCTGGAGCAGCCATTATCAAGATACCAAATGCTTGGAGAAACATTGTTCCCTTGTCCCTGCAAAAATAATTTTTGGTACCCTTTAGTTCTTTTGGGTCTACAGATGTTAGAAAAAAAAGTACGAAATAGATTTTTAAGAGTTACAGTCTCTCATAGCAACATCATCAACACTTTTTAAGAGTGCTCCTAGTAGATAGGTAGGGCTAAGGCCTCTTTAAAAATCTATTTTTTAGATAGAGCAGCGTTCAACAGGGAGACCAGTCGCAAGTAAAAGCAGTTTAAACCGGTCTATGAAGAACTCTCTTTAATCATGTTCTCATAATGTCAACTCATGAGTTGTTAAGAACTCTTAGGCCTCCATTTCATGTAACTCCTTTTATTATATTGATATTTGAGAGATCTACATTTATGTCTAACATGACCAATTTTACAACAGTAAGTGCATGTAGGGGGTGATCTCATTTTAGCTTTAGCAATAAGGCTAGTAAAGTCTATTGATTTCTTACTATACCATATTCTTCCTTTATCAAAGCTACATTTTTGCATGCTTAGAAGATTGTTCAATTTATTACTACTAACGTTAAATTTATCAAATGATTTTTCTAAGTGAGCTACATCATCCTTTAATCTTAAGTTTTCATGCTCCTTAGATTCTAATTCATTTTTGAGATTTCTATTTTCCTTTCTAAGTGATTTAACCATGTAAAGCATAAGTTTATAGGCATGTATTAATTCATCATAGGAAGGTACCTCATCGTCGTCGTCGGAGACAATGTCATCATCTTTAGCCATGAGGCAGATGTTGTCTTCCTCCTCATTATCATCACTGTCGCTCCAAGTCGCTATGAGTGCCTTCTTTTTTTCCTTTATCAAATTTTTTCTTGAGATGACATTCATTTGCATAGTGACCTTGTTGTTGACAGTTATAACATGTCACTTCATTGTGAAGAGCGTCATGTCATCATCTTCTTCTTCTTCGACTTGGCTTGATAAGAGAATCCCCTTTGTTTTGACTTTGTCATCCTCCTTCTTCACTTCCTTCCTTGTAAATAACTCTAACTCATGGATTTTTAGGGTCTCATGGAGTTGATCAAGATCGTAGAAAGCGGTGTCGCCTTTGTTGGACTCAATGATTGTCGTTCTCTTTGCATCCCACTCCTTGGGTAATACTCGAAGTGCTCTCCTCCAATATTGCTTGGGAGGATATTGCTCTCCAAGTTGTTCTAGCTCGTTGATGATTTGGGGAGATTTTAGGGAACTCGAAAATCAATTCAGATTCGATTATTCGCCCCTTTTCAGTTCGATGTCGATTTTTACCTTATCTTTGATCAAAGGCTCCCACTCCATACAAGCTACAATAACAAGAGATTCCATCAAAATCCATTCAATCTCAACTCAAAAATATTAAACAAGTAAACTCGTTACCAATCTCGATCAATTCTTCGACGATTCGAATTCTGCTAACTCCGAGTTCCAACTGTCTTAAAACAAATCTTTACGGAGAGGTAAAAGAACTCAAGATCAATCAATCAACTCAATTCAATAACAACTCAAACCATTTTCGCCAAAACTCCAAAATTCTCAAACCGGCGGCATAATGACTAATATCCACATATTCTTTGGAATCCATCTCAAATGTTTCGTATTTGAGTTGTAGTAGATCAATCTTTGTTTCTTTGACTTGGTTGGTTCTCTCATGGCATATCTCCAATTTGTCCCATATTTTTTTTTTGTGGAGGAACACATCGAGATCCGGTTGTACTCATTCATATCTAAAGAACAATGAAAATATTCATTGCTTTAGAATTTTGAGAAATTAATCGCATTTCCTCTTTCTAAAAGTCATCCATTCCCTTAGGAACTACAATCCTATCAACTATTTTCATAGTTGTATAGGGACCTTCATCGTCACTTTCCAAAGATCATAATCCACGGATTGGATATGTAAAGATATTTTATTTTTTCAATACCCGTAGTTTATGCCATTGAAAATAGGAGGATGATTGGTTGGTTGCCCTTGTGCATAATCACTCGCTAGATTGGCCATTAGAACCTTTTGAAAATATTTTCAAAAGTGTGGCTCTGATACCACTTTTTAGAACCTAATGGGGCAAATTTAGGTTCTATTGGCCCCTTTAGTAATTTAAAGTGGTTTTGCAAATACGCAGGCGGAATACTTAAAGCAATCAAATCAATCAAAACAATAATAATTAAATAAATGCGGTAAGTAAATAAAGCGGTAAATAAGAGAGGATATGTTTATGAAAGTTCAACGATAAATCGTCTACGTATCCCCTTCTTGGTTAAGGTAGATTAACCAAGGATCCACTAGCACTTCAACGTCTTGGCCTTGATGGCTCCAAGTTAGCCGTACAACAACATGATCACCGCGTATCTTGGCCTTGATGGCTCCAAAGATAGTCGATACAACTCACACACTTGGCCTTAAGGGCTCCAAGGATAGCCTCACAACAAACTCAACAAACTCGGCTTCACACTCAAGTATACGATAACAATTTTCAAGAACTTATACAACTCGGTACAAAGATATATATATATATATATATTGAGGGACTCGAAATAGGCTTCAAAATGCTTGAGGGATTGCTTGAAAGATTCTTGAGAGAATGAGAGAATCAAGGTAAGTTGGGAAGCTTCAAATGACCTCGGAATGCCTCTATTTATAGTTTCAAATTCGTTTGAGATCGTTGCGTCCGGTCGGCCTTTGTTGTGTGCATTTTGTCACTTTTCAAATTTGAATATTTTATGCGCCAGTGCAGAACGTTTTGTAAGTTCTAGGATCGTTGCGTCCGTTCGGCGCAATGCAGTTTTGGTCGACTTAATTTCTTCCTCAAATTCCGGATCATGTATCTGGCAGAGAACGTTGCATCCGTTTTGTGTCTCACTCAACTTTGTTGGACTGATTCCTTTTGTGATTTTTGTAATGTGTTTGAAGTTCTAACGTTGAATTTGATCTTGACTTCGATGCATTTGTTATTTAATCATTACGATATTTCTGAAACTCATTCTTAGCTACGAAATAGCTTTCAAGATTTTAATTGTCAATGAAAGTAATAATAACCTAGTTTTGTAACTATCAAAACAAGATAATTTATCGCATTAAAAACATTAATCTCATCTACGAGATATGTATGTGTTTAAGGCATAACAACAGATACTCATGTTGCTGAGGTTACATGTCCCAAGAATGCCACACTCCTCAACCAAAATTCACATTTATTGAATTTGGCATACCATTATTTTTCTATTAATGTTTGAAGTGTAATACAAAGATGCTATTGGTGGTCTTCCTTGCTCGGTGAAAGAATGAGGATATCATCGATAATCAATACCACAATTTTTTCAAGAAATGGTTTGAACACTAGGTTCATGAGGTCCATAATGTCGCTGGAGCATTGGTCAAGTCGAGCGGCATTACTAAGAATTCATAGTGTCCATATATTGTTCGAAAAAACCATCTTCGAAATATACTCTGCCTTGACCTTCAGTTGATGATAACATGACCTTAGATCAAGTTTGGAAGAAACAATAGCTCCCTTGAGTTGATCAAAAAGGTTTTCGGTAGCAACCCAACCCGGATCCACTACGCTTAATTAAGCATGAAATTTAACATAATCAAAGGTATGCTACGGAAACCCAAATAAAAACTGGACTGGTGGAATACAACTGGTTAAAACAATTCGATAAATACAACCCAATCGAATAACAATAAATCCTACAACTAAACCTGTTGTCTCTTTCTGATCACTGACTACTACGAGTCTTTAGGCGCAGTACCTGCACCTGCAACTGCCCCGTCGAATGGGGTGTCCAGACAATAACAAAATACTGTACGTGAGCTCTAAAGCCCAATACGCTAGTATGAGTAAACATACAAACATGATGCATGCAAAATGAATATCTGGTTATCATACTGAGAATAAAATTCTGCTCAATCTAGGCGCCATGGTATGTAGTACGCTGAGCCATCGCATTAAGAGGTAGCTCTCATACCATAAATCGTGGACATATCCCGGTCCCAAAACTAGGGTTCCCATCCATACATGCAATGGGGCTGAGCAAATCCCCTATACTGGGTAAGCCAACAATATCGGCTAAATCAAGATGTATGCACGTGAGGCATAGCATATCAAGGAAGTAACATGCAATCATGGCATATAAATGCAACGCATAAGCATGCATACCCACTGGAAATCTCAGTCAGTACTTACGTACCTTTTCTAAGGCAGTCTTAGAAGTCCCATCTAGGTTCCAAGCCTACCGACTATGATACTACGTCTACAATGCAAAATATTCATGCATCACTATTTAAGTTCTAAAAGCCTTAACTAAGCTATAACATACTCCCTAATATTTTTAGGAATCCAAGGCTATACCTGCGCCCCCGTCAACCCTTTGCTGTCGAATGTCCCAAATCCTGGACACAGCTCCGCTACGAATTTTGGAACGCCTCGCCAAATTTCGGGGTACGCCTAAAAGCTAGAAAATCACCAATATGGATTAAGAAGCAAGAGGAAAGGAGGGAAACTCGATGCAAAAAATGAGCTCTCAAACCCTTTATTTATAGACTGCGATCGGACCGTCCGATCACACCATCGGAGGATCCGATCACCATCAGACCGTTCGATCCACGCATCAGACCGTCCAATCCATTCCACACGTCAATCCGTTTACATGCAACCATACACCTGTCTTGGGCACAGATCGGACCGTCCGATCCATGCATCGGAGCGTCCAATTTCCCCTTATGACGTAAGCAATGGCGTCATCATGTTGACCACCTTGATGACATAAGCCTTAGAAAATCGGACCGTCCATTTACCTGATCGGCTTAGAACTTCGTTCCGGTTCTAATCCTCGGATGGCTTGACAATAATCCATGTAATTATTGCATCCTAAATTCAGGAAACTACTTTACCATCCGCAATCCTGCTGATAACTGCATAGCACTACTGATTATCGTCAGTAATTTACTGTCAATCGAAAATGATCCAATACAATCGACTGGTAATTTCTCCAAAATCCTGTGTCTGCCAACACATGAAAGGATCTTCTTTGCAATTTAAAACATCAGTTTTCCTCAAACATAAGCTAACATCACAGTATCACTGATATCTAACCCAAATATCGCGAGATTACTATAGTCTCCTGACTACTCGTCGAATGATAGTTCTGACTGCATCGCTGACTACAAATCTTAGCGATAACATTTCCCGTTTAGAATGCAACTAGTTAACAACTATATCTTTCTCTAACATTCAACCACATCAATAAAAAATACAAGATACATATACTCTGTATCGCTAACTTCTCTGATATTGACATCGCATCCCCGATGTTACCGCAAGTGTTAACCAACCATCTAACCATTCTAATCTTAGTGTCAATTATTAGAGATTCCTTATCAGAGTAATCTCCCGAGTTACTCACATTCACTAAGGATAAAGTTATCATTTCCAAACAGGAATAGTCCTTGCAAAAATAACGGCCAACACCTTGCCACTCACTAGCAAAGTGCTAACATTGTTGCACACCACTCTCTCTATCCGAAAACTTTAGATTACACCTCTAGTGGTATGATCACAACTTGTGAAACACTCCGACAGATCATGATCCCTAGTGATCCGAATCTCACAACCAGAGATAACATTCAAACGATTCCCACTGGTCAACCTGTCAAGGATATTATCCCCATGGCACTGAACTTCTCAGATCGTTACCTCGAAGAAAACACTACTATCCCGCCGAAACTTAAATGGACTAACACCATCTCCAGCATCAGTATTCTGTAACGAATGTCTACATCTATCTCGTCATCCAAGATAATACTTGAACACAATGTTGGTTATACCATCCTGGATAACGATAAATCTCGCAAATCTAGACTTAAGAACTGGGATGAACAAAACTGGTTCACCTCGATTCCACCCGAAGTCCTCAATACTTAGCGGTAATCCAATTATCTATCAGATCGATCCAAATCGATTCTAATATCTCGATGGCACAGCACATCAAAAACATACTGGGAGATCAATGACAACATCTCGCTAGACCGAAAACCACATGTCTCAGCTGTTGTCTCATCTCACGACCAACACAAATAATGTTAATCCTGTCCCATCAAAAATATGCAATCACTTACTGGATCACAACTCAAGGTCACTCCATAGAATATCACTGGAAAGATCCGAGCCAATTACCCAACTATCATTCCCGAAACTGTCACGCGCTAACAACACGGAATAACTGCGAAATCCCATTTTCGCAACCTGGGTTAATCATTGCTAATTCCAAGCAATGCTCAAATCAAATATGTCCCTTCCTAGAAAGGAAGTATTAATCTCAAAACGTTACTAAATCCCAATGTCTGCGTTACTGCTGATAACCTTAACCAAGTTATCAAACTAACCATGACCATAGGAGTCAAACTTTAACCACTCCATGTGATTAGTAGAAACCCAAAAGTTCCATCTCCTGTATTCCTAGAGATCTCTAAACGACTTAAAGAAGTCCTGAATTCACCTGAATCGCTTCTCTTTTTGAGGCATTACCAAGGACCAAACCCCTAAGCACATCGACTCATAGTACTGTCCCAAGTACCTCTCGATTCACTACATCCTAAGTCAACACTAATTGAAATAAACCTATCAATCACATTGATCTGTTACGGCTTACACTTAGCCTGTCAGCATCAACCACATTAGGCTATCAATCACCAATTACTGGCCATTAAAACTTGCAGGCTTGATCAATAAATCTGATCTTGCTGTCACAAGTACGCCAATTCCAAACACTTGGAATCACAAGAATCACACCTGATTCATAGCACTCGTCTCTGACAGAGTTATACAACAACTAAAGTAGTCACTGGCACCAATTCCGCACCATTTCAGACCTACTACCAACTGTCTTTTATCTATCCACAGTGGACACCAAAAGGAATTGAACTTCAAGAAAATTTCCCGATCCAACATCTTGGATCATCCTTAACATAAGTAACTCACGGAGCCTCTCTGACGAATTTAAAAGTCATTTCGAACAATTACTGGTAGAAATTCGTCTATCTGCTAGATCTATCCATCTAGTGATACCTCAATATCAAAGGTCAAAACTTATCTGCTTGGAATAATCACTCGTCAAGGAAAATCCTTCCGAGATTAATTCCGACAGTAGCAACCCAAAACCTGTATCTCTGACTAAAAGCCTGACGATAACTGAACTTTGTCAATACTTCACTTGGTATCTATCCAAGGTCATACCCTGCTGTGACTGTTGTCAATTCCCTAGACTGAGTAGCATTCCCTAAGTATCCCCTGGAGCACAAAGGCCTCCAAACTCTCTGAAGCATGAAAAATTCCAGAGCAATATCGGCTAAGGGTCACGCCTCCTCACGTCTAGTCCCGGTCCATTCCACAAATCTTGGTATTACTTGACCTAGCCTCCTGATGAAAACCTATCATCACATGGAAACAAACTAAAGAGATCGAAACAGTCCATTGTTCTAAAGAAAAACAACCTAGAACAATACACATGCCCCTGATGAATCATCTCATCCTTGGCAATAACCATATTCAAACGACTAACTAGGTCATTCTTGGAAAACACCTAGATTCGACCACATAGCAAGCAGTTATAATCGGATTACTCAAAACCTATGAGTCACAACAGTTGAACATTAATCAATTATGCACTGGATTAATCCCAAAGATCAAATATCGCTAATCCAAGTTTCGTATAATTATTATTACAATCCCAAGTAATAATCAACTAATCCAAAGATTACACGGAAAAGATGTACAATTTCAACTGATACAACAATCATCTGGAATCATTTACACCAATGATTCAATACTTACAACTGAAATACTGTTTACAACAAAAATTAATACATTATTTAAACATGTCTGGATCGTGGTACTCATCTTGATCTTGAGCATGAAGCTTCTCATCTATACAAGCATCAAATGCATGTCAACAGACTTCCTCCACACAAGATCTAACCTACAGCATATTTGAAAGAGTGGGTGCCCGGTGAGCCAACTTGTGGCTAAGGGCTTTTATGACTCTATGTATAAACAATCTTTTGTTTAATATAATTTACACTTTGATAATGGCGTTTACTTTATCTTTTATCATATTATTATATTGTGACATACTATAAGATGTTTAGATGAAGACCTTGAATATACTATAGTGTATGTAAGATGTGGTGGCACATGGGGATGGCTATCATGAAACACATCTTATAGTCACTGTATATTCTAAACAGTTCCTAGTCGATTGAGCCGTCCGTTAATAAGGATAAGGATCGCTCGAGATTGAGACTAGCATTTGCGATGCCGAGTACCACGTTTCATTAGTATGGAACATAGAGATGTTCAAAGCATGCAAATGGATATTCATACGATGAATGATCGAACTACCCTATCCGGACTTTCCAAGTGGTTATCACTTATCGAGTGATAAAGTCCGCGGTTTTGGTTGTACACCATTAGTCCTTACTACTTGAAACATCATTGAGACTCTATATGCTAGTACTGTACTTTGACTCGTTTACCGACTCTATTGGGGTCATCAGGTGTCGGGATTGGGTACAGTTACGACACATATAGAAGTCGATGTTTTGTTGTCAAGGATTCACCACATACTTGCTAGTGTGGATATCCTATGCAATCTGAGGAGATATTAGTGTGACGAATCTCTGGCCAGAGTACATGATGTGTTTTAAGAAATGGTTTCTTAGTAGCACATGCGATGTCACTATTTGATCTTCAAGATGCATTGCATAGTTATCGAATCTTGAACGACTCTCGATTTACCAATAGTTGTTGATTCGATCGGGATATATGGATGAAGGGACCGTACTGTACGCTAACCAAAATCTATTGGTTCTTGCAGGCACTATCAGTGATACCTAGGGAATCATGGGGCGATGTTGCTAGGCGCTCTTACCATGATTCGATGGGCAAGTCGGAAATTGTTGTTCCGAGTCACAAGGAGTTGTGAGCCCACGGCTAGCTATATCCCTGAACCATTGAGGGTCACACAAGTAATGGATTTTTAATCCCCGTTGAGATAATTAAATTTAAAGAGTTAAATTTAGTGAATAAAGAAGTGGGACTTCTTATATCAGAGTAGAAGAGTAAGATTTCCTAAAATGACATAGGGATGGGCATTTTTGGAAATTACTGAATTCGGATTCAGAAAATTTATCTTGACTTTAAAAGATGCAAAAATAGTTTCTGTGCACATTGGTGAAATTGGTTTATCAATCTGAGTCATGATGAATTTTATATTAATTTCTGAACATGCGGGCTTTGCTTGTCAGGCTTGAACTTATGACTAATGGGCCCTAAGCTGTTAGCAGCCCACATTATAAATAAGTTATTGCAGTACAGAAATTACACACAACAAGGCATAATTTTCGAAAACACTAGGTTTTTCTCTCTAGTGGCCGCCGCCCCCTCTCCTCTCTCTGTCGAAAATTCCAGCCTGTGAATTTCGAATTTCTAGTCTGGTTTAACGGATCAAATTCGTTAATTCTCTTCGTAGAAACTTCTGATAGATTTTCTAGTGCAATCTATTAGAGGGATTAAACTTCTGCTCGTGGACCTGATTGAAGAATTGTTCGTCCATCAGTTCCTGGGATATACAACAAGAGCAGAGTTATCTGTTGGTGTCCATAATCTCGTTTCGAGATTCAAGGTAAAAATTTAATTGTTATTTAATTTTTACACGCACAATTTAATCGTAAAGTTTTGATACCCATGATATGGAATCGTTCCATATAAAATTTTAAAACTTCCGCTGCACCGGGTATCAATTCTGATTGATCTGATCATCGTTTTCCAACAGTGGTATCAGAGACAGGTTGCTCAGATCAAGCGATTAAATTAATCAATTGTACAAAAATTTTTAAGCCTCGGTTTTTGAAACAAAACAAATTTTTAAAATTAAATTTTTGACGGGCAAAACACGGGCAGCGATTGGATCGCTGCCCAAGGGGCAGCGACGGGCTGCCCGGCCCGAGCCCCTTTTGGGGCGCGGGCTGCCCGGGATCGTCCCGGGCGGCCCGGGAAAATTAATTTTTATTTTTTAATTAAAATTTTAATATGTTAAAATTCTATTTTTGGTCCGATCGAAAATTGTTTTTGATTGGTCCACGAGGCGTCGGATCAAATTGTTCGAGTTCGAAAATTTTAAAATTGATTTTTGGATAAATTTGAATTTTTGGAAAATTTATAGATTTTATCCGTTAAATCAGATTTTATGAAATTAATTATTTTTGGTACAATTGATGATAAGATATGATCTTATGGAAATATTGAGTAAAATATGATTTTATGTATAAAATTGGATTTTATATGTAAAATATGATTTTATTTGATAAAAAGATAAAATATGATTTTGTATGTAAAATAAGATTTTATATATGGAATATGATTTTATCCTTTTTAATTTAATTGCCATTGCATGTTATCCAATAAATTAATTTTGAATTAAATATTATTGGATAAGGATGATCGATTGCCATGACCAATTTTGTAGGTGTATGTTAGGGAATTTACATTTGTTTTTATTGTTGTTGGATTTATTAATGGGCCTGGTTTATGGCCCAATATGAATTGTCATATGTAATAAAAGTGGGCCTGGTTTATGGCCCGTTCCCACCCCTTAAAATGTATCCCCTACTTGTCATAGTTATTTATTGTAAATACATTATACTTAGTGGGAGATGAAGATTTGAAGACGGAGGTGGGCCCAGCAGACAATAAAAACTGAAGAAATGTAAATTGGAAGCACAATGTAATAGGATTGCATTGCATACTTGCATATCACCTAGGATTGGACTTAGACTCGTGATTGGCAACCACGGGTCGATTAGTAATGGAATCGATCATCCTAAAATATAATATATGATATTATCGTTGTATGCATGTTTAGACTAAATTGTATGAATCCCGCAAGCATACAAATTTTAAATGATGAGACAAATTTTCAAAATTAAAATCCCTCATTTTAAATATGATTTAAAATTGATATCAAGATAAATAAAGGAAATTTAAATATTGTTTAAATGTTCCTACCTTCCATCAACGATCAATGTTTGAGATGCTACCCGCGGATACGGTCCGGCTCATATTATTGGGGGGGGGGGGGGGGGGGCCATTCATCGGAAAGCTGTACATTGGATCGACACATGTTGTAAGTTGGGTGGAACTCCCATGGGATTTGCTCATATTATTGGGGATCCACATGGCGACCGTCCATCACAACTTAATATTGATGGGTCATCTTGACGTGTCACAATAAACGGCGTCATATTATTGGGCCCTTATTGGACATGGGGTAAAAACGTGGAGGTTGCTTTGGAAGCAATTGGGCTTTACCTTTTGAAAATTATGGTTGGCTGATATTATTCGGGACCATAGTTTGTCAATTGGACTCCATGTTCCCACTAAGGAAAACAGTTTTCCGTTTTTACTAGAGGGTAGTGAAATCGTTAAAATAGTGGGAGTGAGATTCATAAAATAAATTTCGCCTATTTTATGTTTTAGTAAATTAATTAAACAATCACTGATTACTGTCTGTTTCTTTTCAGTATTTCATTAAGATGAATTCGCGCAATCCACTATTCTCTATTCTCGAACAAAATAAACTGACTGGCGCAAACTATACGGAATGGTTCCGTAAGTTGAAGATTGTCTTGACCTCGGAGAAGATGTTCTGCGTGTTAGAAAAATCTCCTCCGAAGGAAGCACCAGCTGATATAAGTCCGGAAGAGTTGGCCAAACTTGATAAATGGTGGGACCATGATATCAAGACCAAATGCTATATGCAAGCTTCGATGTCTGATGAACTCCAGAGGCAATTTGAGGATACCGTGAATGCTGCTGACATTCACGTACAACTCAAGGAACTTTTTGGGGCTCAATCGAGAGTTGAAAGGTTCGCTACTGTAAAAGAGTTAATGACGTGTCGCATGCGTGAAGAGACTTCGGTCCGTGATCATGGGGTACGCGTGATTTGGCTCATTCAGAAGTTGGTAACGCTTGATTTGGTATTGGAGCATGAACTCAATGTGGACTTATTACTTCACTCTCTTCCTTCATCGTTTGACGGTTTTGTGGTGAATTTCAATATGAACAAGATAGAGGCCTCCCTTGAAGAGATGGTCAATATGCTTGTAACTTATGAAGCCACTTTAAAGAAGGATAAACCGGTTCTCTTGGTGGGCTCCTCTTCTTCTGCTAAGAAGGGGCCAAGTACAAAGGGTAAGAAACGTTCTGCCCCATCCAAGAAAACCGGACCCGAGAAGAAGAACAAGACAAAGACTTCAAAAATGGAAAAGTCCAAGGATGTTTGCCATCACTGCAAGAAACCCGATCATTGGAAACGTAACTACAAGGAATATCTAGAGCAGTTGCGAACTGCGAAGGGTATGTTTTATATTGAAATAAATGTTTCACTTAATACTACTTCTTGGGTATTGGATACCGGATGTCGATCTCACATTTGCAATGATTTGCAGGTGATGACAAGAAGTCGCAAGCTTAGAATGGGTGAGACCCAGCTGAGGCTCGGAAATGGTTCTAGAGTTGAAGCCAAAGCTGTGGGAGACGTTTATTTAATTTTGCAGAACGATTTTAAGTTACTTTTGAGAGATGTTTTATTTGTTCCAGACTTGATTAAAAACATTATTTCTGTTTCTATGCTTGATAGAGATGGTTTTTCTTGCAATTTTGTGAATGAGATTTGCAATAGTTACAAGAATGAATGTTTGATTGGAAATGGACAACTAGAAAATGATCTATATAACTTAAAATTAAAAGACGTTCCAATAAATTATGTTGATAAACCGATAACAACGAACAAGAGGAAAATCGATAGTCAAAACCCGGCAAACCTTTGGCATGCTAGGCTAGGTCATATTTCATCAAGGAGGATGAACAAGCTGGTGGGAGAGGGCATGTTTGATATGTCTGATATTAACTCTCTACCTACTTGTGAATCCTGCCTAAAAGGAAAAATGACTAAATCTCCATTCAAGGGGAAACCTGAGCGTAGTCAAAATCTGTTGGATTTGATCCATACAGATGTTTGTGGTCCATTTAGAATTGGTACTCAATTTGGCCACACCTACTTCATTACCTTTACTGATGATTATTCAAGGTATGGGTATTTATATTTAATGAAATATAAGTCTGAAGCATTTGAAAAGTTCAAAGAATTCAAGGCTGAAGTAGAAAACAAGCTAGGTAAAAGTATTAAAGCACTTCGATCGGATCGAGGTGGAGAATACTTAAGTACCGAGTTTTTGGACTATCTGAAAGAGAATGGGATTCTCTCTCAGTGGACTCCTCCTATGACACCTCAGCTGAATGGTGTATCGGAGCGTCGTAATCGAACTTTGTTGGACATGGTTCGATCCATGATGAGCTTCACTGAGCTTCCACCTTCGTTTTGGGGCTACGCGCTTGAAACAGCGGTGTTGTTGTTGAACAACGTCCATACTAAAGCAGTGAACAAAACACCATACGAGTTATGGAATGGCAAAGCTCCTAAGTATTCGTACTTGAGGATTTGGGGATGTCCTGCTTACGTGAAGCAGACAGTGGGAGATAAGTTGGATAGTCGATCCACCTTATGTTATTTTGTAGGGTATTCGAAGAATTTAATCGGATATTATTTCTATCACCCTACTGAAACAAAAGTGTTTGTTTCAAGGAATGCCACCTTCTTGGAGAAGGAGTTCTTATTGGATAAGAAAGGCGAGATGATGGAACTCGAAGAAATTCGAGAAGAACCCGAAATACAAAATAATGATCCCATACCTCAAGAATCTTCAGAGGACACGCCTATACCTAGAAGATCCGAGAGGACTTCTAGACCTCCTATTCGATATGGTCTTCTTCTTGAAGGGGATCAAGATGAACCCGACGTTGGATGTGATCCAAGAAACTTCAAGGAAGCAATTTCTGATGCGGATTCAAATTTATGGCTTGAAGCTATGCAGTCGGAAATAGATTCGATGCATACAAACCAAGTTTGGTCTTTGGTAGATCCTCCCGATGGAATTGTTCCAATAGGGTGTAAATGGATCTACAAGAGAAAGCTTGGGCCTGATGGTAAGGTATTGACCTACAAGGCACGATTGGTGGCGAAAGGTTATACTCAAAGACAAGGAGTTGACTATGATGAAACCTTTTCACCAGTTGCAATGCTCAAGTCCATAAGAATCCTTATTGCCATAGCTGCTTGGTATGACTATGAGATATGGCAAATGGATGTGAAGACTGCATTTCTTAATGAAAACATTAAGGAAGAGATCTATATGACGCAGCCTGAGGGATACACATCCATGGGAAGCGAGCATAAGGTATGCAAGCTTCAGAGATCGATCTATGGTCTCAAACAAGCATCAAAAAGTTGGAACCAGAAATTTGATGAAACAATGAAGGATTTTGGTTTCATCAAGAACCCGGAGGAACCGTGCGCGTACAAGAAAGTAGTTAAGGATGCTGTAACATTCTTAGTACTTTATGTTGATGACATCTTACTCATTGGGAATAATGTAGGGATGTTGCAGTCAACAAAGATATGGTTATCAGGTAGATTCTCGATGAAGGATTTAGGTGAGGCATCCTATATTCTAGGAATTCAGATCTATAGAGATAGATCTAAGAGAATGATAGGACTCACTCAATCAACTTACATCGAAACCATATTGAAAAGGTTTTCAATGGATGGGTCCAAGAGAGGACATCTACCTATGTGTCATGGAGTTTCTCTATCCAAGTCCATGTGTCCCAAGACTGATGAAGAGATAGAGAAAATGACACATGTACCATATGCGTCAGCCATAGGTAGTATCATGTATGGGATGATATCTACCAGACCGAATGTAGCATTTGCTCTGAGTGTCACGAGCAGATATCAAGCTAATCCCGGTCAAATGCATTGGAAAGCCGTGAAGGACATTCTTAAGTACTTACGAAGGACTAAGAATATGTTCATGGTATATGGAGGAAGAGAATTGAAATTGGAAGGCTATACCGACTCTAGCTTCCAAAGTGACGTGGATGACTCGAAGTCAACCTCTGGATTTGTGTTCATGCTCAATGGCGGTGTTGTCTCTTGGAAGAGTTCCAAGCAGGACACCACAGCGGATTCCACCACTGAGGAAGAATACATTGTGGCATCAGCTGCTGCTAAGGAGGCCGTTTGGATGAGGAATTTCGTCCAAGAGTTGGGCGTCATTCCTGAAGCTGTTGGTCCAGTCCCGGTGTACTGTGACAACACGGGTGCCGTTGCTCAGGCAAAGGAACCAAGGTCTCATCAAAGATCCAAACACGTACTGAGGAAATACCATATCATCCGGGAGATCGTGGAAAGAGGAGACATCACTGTCGAGAGAGTGGCCTCTGCAGACAATATCGCTGATTCACTTACTAAGCCCTTGCCAGGACCATTATTTGACAAACATCGCGAAGCAATGGGACTGCGTAGTATGACTAGTTGGCTTTAGGGCAAGTGGGAGATTGAAAGAGTGGGTGCCCGATGAGCCAACTTGTGGCTAAGGGCTTTTATGACTCTATGTATAAACAATCTTTTGTTTAATATAATTTACACTTTGATAATGGCGTTTACTTTATCTTTTATCATATTATTATGTTGTGACATACTATAAGATGTTTAGATGAAGACCTTGAATATACTATAGTGTATGTAAGATGTGGTGGCACATGGGGATGGCTATCATGAAACACATCTTATAGTCACTGTATATTCTAAACAGTTCCTAGTCGATTGAGCCGTCCGTTAATAAGGATAAGGATCGCTCGAGATTGAGACTAGCATTTGCGATGCCGAGTACCACGTTTCATTGGTATGAAACATAGAGATGTTCAAAGCATGCAAATGGATATTCATACGATGAATGATCGAACTACCCTATCCGGACTTTCCAAGTGGTTATCACTTATCGAGTGGATAAAGTCCGCGGTTTTGGTTGTACACCATTAGTCCTTACTACTTGAAACATCATTGAGACTCTATATGCTAGTACTGTACTTTGACTTGTTTACCGACTCTATTGGGGTCATCAGGTGTCGGGATTGGGTACAGTTACGACACATATAGGAGTCGATGTTTTGTTGTCAAGGATTCACCACATACTTGCTAGTGTGGATATCCTATGCAATCTGAGGAGATATTAGTGTGACGAATCTCTGGCCAGAGTACATGATGTGTTTTAAGAAATGGTTTCTTAGTAGCACATGTGATGTCACTATTTGATCTTCAAGATGCATTGCATAGTTATCGAATCTTGAACGACTCTCGATTTACCAATAGTTGTTGATTCGATCGGGATATATGGATGAAGGGACCGTACTGTACGCTAACCAAAATCTATTGGTTCTTGCAGGAACTATCAGTGATACCTAGGGAATCATGGGGCGATGTTGCTAGGCGCTCTTACCATGATTCGATGGGCAAATCGGAAATTGTTGTTCCGAGTCACAAGGAGTTGTGAGCCCACGGCTAGCTGTATCCCTGAACCATTGAGGGTCACACAAGTAATGGATTTTTAATCCCCGTTGAGATAATTAAATTTAAAGAGTTAAATTTAGTGAATAAAGAAGTGAGACTTCTTATATCAGAGTAGAAGAGTAAGATTTCCTAAAATGATATAGGGATGGGCATTTTTGGAAATCACTGAATTCGGATTTAAAAAATTTATCTTGACTTTAAAAGATGCAGAAATGGTTTCTGTGCACATTGGTGAAATTGGTTTATCAATCTGAGTCATGATGAATTTTATATTAATTTCTGAACATGCGGGCTTTGCTTGTCAGGCTTGAACTTATGACTAATGGGCCCTAAGCTGTTAGCAGCCCACATTATAAATAAGTTATTGCAGTACAGAAATTACACATAACAAGGCATAATTTTTGAAAACACTAGGTTTTTCTCTCTAGTGGCCGCCGCCCCCTCTCCTCTTTCTGTCGAAAATTCCAGCCTGTGAATTTCGAATTTGCAGTCTGGTTTAACGGATCAAATTCGTTAATTCTCTTCGTAGAAACTTCTGATAGATTTTCTAGTGCAATCTATCAAAGGAATTAAACTTCTGTTCGTGGACCTGATTGAAGAATTGTTCGTCCATCAGTTCCTGGGATATACAACAAGAGCAGAGTTATCTGTTGGTGTCCATAATCTTGTTTCGAGATTCAAGGTAAAAATTTAATTGTTATTTAATTTTTACATGCACAATTTAATCGTAAAGTTTTGATACCCATGATATGGAATCGTTCCATATAAAATTTTAAAACTTTCGCTGCACCGGGTATCAATTCTGATTGATCTGATCACCGTTTTCCAACAATATTCTTGTATCCATTACATGTATTGAACATGAAGTTTCCCATCTTCCTGCCAAAAGAATCGACGCAAGCATACTGACAGGATCAACTTCTACATGAATTTAAAGACCTTACGTAATTTACCAGTCATGCCTTAAACACACGAGGCATTTCCTAGTCAAGGTCTTTATGAAAATCTATCCAACTGCTTGTGGATAATCTACAGAGGAGTGTCATCATGGTCGAACGGAATGGACGCAAGCATCAAGAGTGTCTCAACCAATCCTCTGTCACTGCCTCCGACGTCTGGTACTCGATCCAAAGCTAGGATCCACATGAGTCAAAATCTTGATGTCTCGGACATGATCCTTCTTTCTTGCCCAGTTTAAATGGAATCCCATAAGCCAAATCTTTAAAAATCCTACCGATGATGATAATCTTTGGGCAACCTAATTGCCTCATCATCATCACATTTTAAGGTCTCATCATTCCTACAAGGATTACCAGATAATCTTAGCACTATGTCCCAAAAATATTATTGCAAGCTCTGCAACCAATAAATGTAGCGACCCAACCCGGATCAACTACTAATCAGATATTAAAGCTTAATTAAGCATGCAATTTAACATAATCAGAGGTATGATACGAAGACCCAAATAAAAACTTGACCGACGGAATACAACCGGTTAAAACAATTCGATAAATACAACACAATCGAATAACAATAAATCCTACAGCTAAACTTATTGTCTCTTTCTGATCACTAACTACTCCGAGTCTCTGGGCGCAGTACCTGCAATTGCCCCGTCGAATGGGATGTCCAGACAATAACAAAATACTGGACGTGAGCTCTAAAGCCCAATACGCTAGTACGGGTAAATATACAAACATGATGCATGCACAATGAATATCTGGGTATCATACTGGGAATAAAATCCTGCTCAGTCTAGGCGCCATGGTATGTAGCATGATGGGAAGTCGCATCAGGATGTGGCTTATACCATAAACCGTGGACATATCCCGGTCCCAAAACTAGGGTTCCCATCCAAACATGCTATGGGGCTGAGCAAATCCCCTATACTGGGTAAGCCAACAATACCGGCTAAATCAAGATGTATGCACGTATAGCATAGCATATCAAGGCAGTAATATACAATCATGACATATAAATGCAACACATAAGCATGCATACCCACTGGCAATCTCAGTCAGTACTTATGTACCTTTTCTAAGGCAGTCCTAGAAGTCCAATCTAGGTTCCAAGCCTACCAACCTTGCTACTGTGTCTACAATACAAAATATCCATGCATCACTATTTAATTTCTAAAAGACTTAACTAAACTATAACATACACCCTAATATTTTTAGGAAGCCAAGGATATACCCGCGCCCTTCGTCAGCCCTTTGTTGTTGAATGTCCCAAATCCTGGACACAGCTCCTCTACGACTTCCAGAACACCTCACCAACTTCCAGGGTACGCCTAAAAGCTAAGAAATCGCCAATATGGACTAATAAGCAAGAGGAAAGGAGGGAAAGTCAGTGAAAGAAATGAGCTCTCGAACCCTCTATTTATAAACTGATATCGGACCGTCCGATCACACCATCGGAGCGTCCGATCCACGCCATGCGTCAATCCATTTACATGCAACCATACACCTGTTTCGGGCACATATCGGACCGTCCGATCCCTGCATCGGAGCGTCCGATGTCCCCTCATGATGTAAGCAATGACGTCATCATATTGACCACCTTGATGATGTAAGCCCTAGCAAATGGGACCGTCCATTTACCTGATCAGAGCGTCCGATCTCATGCACTTCTGATGGTCCGTTCTCTAATCGGATCGTCCGATCCTACCCGATAGTTTAAAACCTTTGGGCCATTTTTGGACGTCCTAAATCCGATCCTTAACTACTTAATCCCCTTTAGGAAATCTCTTAATCATGTTTTTCTTAATCTAAACATGATTACTTAATTAATTACCACTTAATCATTAAATCTGGATACGTTTCACTACATCTTCTATCCTTGGAAGAGGGTAGTTGTTTTTTTTATTGTGATCTTGTTTGGATCTCTATAATAAATACACAATCTCATGATTTCATCCTAATTCTTGACGAATAGGACTGGGGCTCCCCGTGGAGATGAACTTGGTTGGATTTTCTTTTTATTTAACAGTTCTTGCAGTTGCTCATTTAACTCCTTGAGTTCTACTGGACCATTTGGTACAGTGCCTTTGAGCTTGGGATAGCACCGGGTACTAAATTGATCTCAAACTATATCTCTCGATCTAGAATAATCCAGTGTAGAACTTTTGGGAAGACATCTGAAAATTCTTGCACAACAAGAATATTCTCTAGTTTGAGATCATCTTTTTCTTTGTTGATGGAAAACACATGAGCATTGGCTTATTTTCCTTAAGCTTGCCTTGATTAGCGCTAGCATTTAGTCCCGTTCTTGACTTTATGGATTCGGGACAATCAGCAATTCGATATCCTAGTTTTTCACAATTGAAACAAGAACCAGTTTTCCGAAGACATTCTCCTGCGTGTCGAAAGTTGCAAGAAGAGCATGGATTGAGTTTTGGATTGTCTAGGGCAGCAAGGATCCCTTTGGACGATCCACCAGACTCATTTAGGTGTTTGTACTTCTGTTTGTTTTGAGAGGATTGAACAGCGAGGGGTAGCTTGTTCTTGAATTCATCATCTCGTCGCTTGACATCCGGCTCAGATGGGTGCGCTCATCAGGTCTTCAAAATTGTTGTTCTTGTAGACTTCTAAAGCTGATTGGATTCGGCTATTCATACACTTCTTGAAGGGATGCAACTTTGAAACCTCATCAGCCATAAGATTTTGGGCATAAGTCCCAAGGGCATTGCATTTGGAAGTATATTCCACTACTGACATATCCGAAGTTTGATTGAAATTTTCAAACTCGCTCTGCTTCTGTATCAAACCTTGGCTAGATAATATTACTTCAAAAAAGCGTCATGGAACTGCTCCACGTGATTGGTCCAACAGTTTTCATGGATAACGAGATTTCTTCCCACCACTAATTTCTTTGTCATCCAAGAAAAGCACTATCACATCTACTTTAAGTGCCTCAGGAACCTCCAGTATTCGTAGTTGGGTCTCGATATTTTTCATCCAGTTTCGACCAACTTATGGGTCGATGTCTCCCTTGAACATTGTGGTTCGATTCTTATAGAGAAGTTCATAATTTTATTTGATCCCATTTTGATCAAGTGGTGGAGGAGGTGTCTCGTCGTTGGGTTTCCCAAACCTGGAAAAGTTGTTGCCACAATAGTTGCGATGGTTTTAAGGTCTTCTTTGCGAAACCCAAATCCTGGTGGTAGATTCTCGTATTATTCGTGGTTGACATGATGATTGTTATAGCACAGGTCGCAGTTATTTATTAGGGGTATACAGATCATTTCCTATGTCGAACGAGATTTTCAAGAAAATTTTCAAAACTGGAAAATTTTGAGATCTTCTTAGGGTCAAAACTACATATCACAAAGAGTATGGGACAGTCGATGGAATCGATTTCCGAGATCCTACAAAAAGTTATGGGTCATCTAGAATTTTGCTGAAATAGTAAAAACGCGATTTCGAGGGTCCAACAATCGAATTCGAGCGAAAAACATCATGGGTCATACAAAAGTATGTGTTTGATTTATTGGGTCGTTTTGAGTCAGGATACGTCGGGCTAAGTCTGAATTTGACGATGTCAAATTTTTTCTGTACAGAATCCCATCCGGATTATGAACCTAGCGGCTCTGATACCACTTAAATTTCACGCCCCGCGACCGAGACGTGTCATCGGCGTTGTTTCAAATTCACACAAATTATAAAAACAGTCAGCCTCGTAGTACAGTCTAAACCAAACCAGTCTTTTTCATAAATAAACTCCAAAATATTATCTTTACAACTCAAAAATTCAAAAGCGAATGAAACTTGCGGAAGTGTCTTATAACTTTAAAATAATCATAATACTAACGATAGAAATCCAAAATTAACAAAAATAAATCAAAAAGTTCTATTCTCATCATCATACCCAAAACATAGCGTGTTCTTTTTCTTCTAACTGTTTCTCGGTATCATCTAGGAGAAAAAGTAAGGGATAAGAGATCGGGTGTCTCCCAACAATTAGGGGCCAATCGATCATATGAGCATTTAAAATATATATATATATATATATATATATATATATATGTATATATATATCATAACGTAACTTGACTTATCATATGTAACTTGACTTGACATGACATGACACTGAAATTCATCTCCTTATTCGTGGCTAAATGATCAGTCTCCTATATGTAATCTCTCTAAGGGATGAGGTCATAGGTCGGTTATTATTACCCATCTCATCAGGGCCTTAACTTATCATGGTTCGTAAATTTTTTTTCCACTCTTAATTCAAATCATAATAGTGCCATAAAAACATAATTTTCACAAAATCATATCAAGAATGAAAAGTATTTAACAAGGTTTCAAAATATCATGAACGATCGAATTTTAAAACATACTTATAATTTTAAAACACAAAGCTCACTTTCAGATTCTATTCATGCGAGATCGAACTACTTGAATTGGTGTAGCTTATCTTTAAAAAATTCAGTCAACTTGCCGAAAGGTTGGAGACATATCAAACCGTCTGATCGATATGAAATTTGGACTAAATTTGCCGAAAGTATGTGTTTGATTTATTGGGTCTTTTTGAGTCAGGATACGTCGGGCTAAGTCTGAATTTGACGATGTCAAATTTTTTCTGTACAGAATCCCATCCGGATTATGAACCTAGCGGCTCTGATACCACTTAAATTTCACGCCCCGCGATCGAGACATGTCATCGGCGTTGTTTCAAATTCACACAAATTATAAAAATAGTCAGCCTCGTAGTACAGTCTAAACCAAACCAGTCTTTTTCATAAATAAACTCCAAAATATTATCTTTACAACTAAAAAATTCAAAAGCGAATGAAACTTGCGGAAGTGTCTTATAACTTTAAAATAATCATAATACTAACGATAGAAATCCAAAATTAACAAAAATAAATCAAAAAGTTATATTCTCATCATCATACCCAAAACATAGCGTGTTTTTTTCTTCTAACTGTTTTTCGGTATCATCTAGGAGAAAAAGTAAGGGGTAAGAGATCGGGTGTCGCTCAGCAATTGGGGGCCAATCGATCATACGAACATTTAAAATATATATATATATATATATATAGATATATATATATATATATATATATATATCATAACGTAACTTGACTTATCATATGTAACTTGACTTGACATGACATGACACTGAAATTCATCTCCTTATTCGTGGCTAAATGATCAGTCTCCTATATGTAATCTCTCTAAGGGATGAGGTCATAGGTCGATTATTATTACCCATCTCATCAGGGCCTTAACTTATCATGGTTCGTAAATTTTTTTTCCACTCTTAATTCAAATCATAATAGTGCCATAAAAACATACTTTTCACAAAATCGTATCAAGAATGGAAAGTATTTAACAAGGTTTCAAAATATCATGAACGATCAAATTTTAAAACATACGTATAATTTTAAAACACAAAGCCCACTTTCAGATTCTATTCATGCGAGATCGAACTACTTGAATTGGTGCAGCTTTTATCTTTAAAAAATTCAGTCAACTTGCCGAAAGGTTGGAGACATATCAAACCGTCTGATCGATATGAAATTTGGACTAAATTTGCCGAAAGTATGTGTTTGATTTATTGGGTCTTTTTGAGTCAGGATACGTCGGGCTAAGTCTGAATTTGACGATGTCAAAATTTTTCTGTACAGAATCCCATCCGGATTATGAACCTAGCGGCTCTGATACCACTTAAATTTCACGCCCCGCGATCGAGACATGTCATCGGCGTTGTTTCAAATTCACACAAATTATAAAAATAGTCAGCCTCGTAGTACAGTCTAAACCAAACCAGTCTTTTTCATAAATAAACTCCAAAATATTATCTTTACAACTCAAAAATTCAAAAGCGAATGAAACTTGCGGAAGTGTCTTATAACTTTAAAATAATCATAATACTAACGATAGAAATCCAAAATTAACAAAAATAAATCAAAAAGTTCTATTCTCATCATCATACCCAAAACATAGCGTGTTTTTTTTCTTCTAAATGTTTCTCGGTATCATCTAGGAGAAAAAGTAAGGGGTAAGAGATCGGGTGTCGCTCAGCAATTGGGGGTCAATCGATCATACGAACATTTAAAATATATATATATATATATATATATCATAACGTAACTTGACTTATCATATGTAACTTGACTTGACATGACATGACACTGAAATTCATCTCCTTATTCGTGGCTAAATGATCAGTCTCCTATATGTAATCTCTCTAAGGGATGAGGTCATAGGTCGGTTATTATTACCCATCTCATCAGGGCCTTAACTTATCATGGTTCGTAAATTTTTTTTCCACTCTTAATTCAAATCATAATAGTGCCATAAAAACATAATTTTCACAAAATCGTATCAAGAATGAAAAGTATTTAACAAGGTTTCAAAATATCATGAACGATCGAATTTTAAAACATACGTATAATTTTAAAACACAAAGCCCACTTTCAGATTCTATTCATGCGAGATCGAACTACTTGAATTGGTGCAGCTTATCTTTAAAAAATTCAGTCAACTTGCCGAAAGGTTGGAGACATATCAAACCGTCTGATCGATATGAAATTTGGACTAAATTTGCCGAAAGTATGTGTTTGATTTATTGGGTCCTTTTGAGTCAGGATACGTCGGGCTAAGTCTGAATTTGACGATGTCAAATTTTTTCTGTACAGAATCCCATCCGGATTATGAACCTAGCGGCTCTGATACCACTTAAATTTCACGCCCCGCGATCGAGACATGTCATCGGCGTTGTTTCAAATTCACACAAATTATAAAAATAGTCAGCCTCGTAGTACAGTCTAAACCAAACCAGTCTTTTTCATAAATAAACTCCAAAATATTATCTTTACAACTCAAAAATTCAAAAGCGAATGAAACTTGCGGAAGTGTCTTATAACTTTAAAATAATCATAATACTAACGATAGAAATCCAAAATTAACAAAAATAAATCAAAAAGTTCTATTCTCATCATCATACCCAAAACATAGCGTGTTTTTTTCTTCTAACTGTTTTTCGGTATCATCTAGGAGAAAAAGTAAGGGGTAAGAGATCGGGTGTCGCTCAGCAATTGGGGGCCAATCGATCATACGAACATTTAAAATATATATATATATATATATATATATATATATATATATATATATATATATATATATATATATATATCATAACGTAACTTGACTTATCATATGTAACTTGACTTGACATGACATGACACTGAAATTCATCTCCTTATTCGTGGCTAAATGATCAGTCTCCTATATGTAATCTCTCTAAGGGATGAGGTCATAGGTCGATTATTATTACCCATCTCATCAGGGCCTTAACTTATCATGGTTCGTAAATTTTTTTTCCACTCTTAATTCAAATCATAATAGTGCCATAAAAACATACTTTTCACAAAATCGTATCAAGAATGGAAAGTATTTAACAAGGTTTCAAAATATCATGAACGATCAAATTTTAAAACATACGTATAATTTTAAAACACAAAGCCCACTTTCAGATTCTATTCATGCGAGATCGAACTACTTGAATTGGTGCAGCTTTTATCTTTAAAAAATTCAGTCAACTTGCCGAAAGGTTGGAGACATATCAAACCGTCTGATCGATATGAAATTTGGACTAAATTTGCCGAAAGTATGTGTTTGATTTATTGGGTCTTTTTGAGTCAGGATACGTCGGGCTAAGTTTGACGATGTCAAAATTTTTCTGTACAGAATCCCATCCGGATTATGAACCTAGCGGCTCTGATACCACTTAAATTTCACGCCCCGCGATCGAGACATGTCATCGGCGTTGTTTCAAATTCACACAAATTATAAAAATAGTCAGCCTCGTAGTACAGTCTAAACCAAACCAGTCTTTTTCATAAATAAACTCCAAAATATTATCTTTACAACTCAAAAATTCAAAAGCGAATGAAACTTGCGGAAGTGTCTTATAACTTTAAAATAATCATAATACTAACGATAGAAATCCAAAATTAACAAAAATAAATCAAAAAGTTCTATTCTCATCATCATACCCAAAACATAGCGTGTTTTTTTTCTTCTAACTGTTTCTCGGTATCATCTAGGAAAAAAATTAAGGGGTAAGAGATCGGGTGTCGCTCAGCAATTGGGGGCCAATCGATCATACGAACACTTAATATATATATATATATATATATATATATATATCATAACGTAACTTGACTTATCATATGTAACATGACTTGACATGACATGACACTGAAATTCATCTCCTTATTCGTGGCTAAATGATCAGTCTCATATATGTAATCTCTCTAAGGGATGAGGTCATAGATCGGTTATTATTACCCATCTCATCAGGGTCTTAACTTATCATGGTTCGTAAATTTTTTTTCCACTCTTAATTCAAATCATAATAGTGCCATAAAAACATACTTTTCACAAAATCGTATCAAGAATGGAAAGTATTTAACAAGGTTTCACAATATCATGAACGATCGAATTTTAAAACATACGTATAATTTTAAAACACAAAGCCCACTTTCAGATTCTATTCATACGAGATCGAACTACTTGAATTGGTGAAGTTTTTATCTTTAAAAAATTCAGTCAACTTGCCGAAAGTTTGGAAACATATCAAACCGTCGGATCGATATGAAATTTGGACTGTACAATCCTAAAGACGTTATCTAAATTGTGAACGGTGAAGATCAGGTTTGGATGCTGTTTGTATCCTTTTCTAGATCACGAACAGAAGCTGCTTCTTTTTCGATTAGAATTTGTGCAGAATTCCTGAAAAAATTGTAGGAATATTTATAGTCGTTGGATCGGACTGAAATTTGAACTGCATATTGATAACATCTTATGCTACAAACTGAATGATGAAGATCGGATTATGATCTCATTTGCATCACTGAAGAATTCTGGACTTGGTGCTGCATTTTCGAACTTGAAGAAAATCTTTGCAGCGCTTGACATCTTCTCTAACCCTTACTCAAAAATTTAGAGAGAATGTAGCGAAAATTATGCAAGACATCAATAGTAGTTAGGTTCAACTAGAACACTTAGCTTTCAAAGTTTGAATAAAATTATATCTTCAAGATTTGATTCTTTCTAATTTGATATGTTTAATCTACATATCTTGCATATATTTTATCCAAATATGCAAACTTTAAAAATTCAATATTTATTATATAAATTTATCTCATATAATCACATTCAATCACATTCAAGATAATTCAAAAAATCAAGATTTAATTATCTGGTAGCTCTTAAAAATTCGGGGTTTCACATTTAATACCAACCCACAAGATGTTTCCTCCACCGTTGGATGGATTCAGATTCGCGCGAATAAAGAACATCGGCGGTTGTTTAAAGGGTCGCGTGCGTCCAACTGTACAGTAATACAGTGTGAACTGTACGACACAGCAGGAAAAGTACCGCACTGCTTTACCCCTTTTTCCTATTGGAGAAGACTCTTCCGTCTGCCAATTTTCGTTCTTCCTCTCTCTTGCATTTACGAATAGATGCGTGAATTGTCTGTAAATATACCCAAAAAATATGTAGTCTTCATCCCGTTTCAGCCTTTTGGATCTGGAGCTTTTGATTTTTCCTGATTTTCTCCGGGAGAGATTTGGGGGATTTGGTTCAGGATTTTTCTAGGGTTTCTTCTCTGCATTGATTGTCGTAATAAATTGCATATTGGTTTTTAAACTGAAGGATCGTGTTTATGAGTGTCACTTCTCGGCCGTTTACGCGAATGCGTCTCAGGAAAAAAATACAAGAAACTTTGTACATGTGAAGGTAAGAGATCTTGGATCTTCTTTAGTTGATTCTTGAAGGAAACTGTCTTTTTTTATTATTTTTATCAGGGTTTTCGGCTCGATTGCATTAGGTTTCGATGCTGAATTGCAGGATGTTACATGAATTAGGAGTGCTTATCGGTTGCTACCTTAACTTCAGTGGTTGATTGCGTTTAGATTGATCGGAATTAGGGAAATTTAGGTTAGGGAAGACTTCAGTTGATTGTTTAAGTTTTTGAGATAAGTATTTTTTGAGATTCAGTTAAGACTGAGATTTACTTTGATTTTAAGGTTGCTTATAATTTCACAGACATAAAAAAAGTCGGAAGTTTAGATTTTTTTAATGGATTGTCTTGGGAAGAAGAGGAAAGGGGTCGAGATCTCAGCAGAATGTGAAAAAGTTTCGGAGGAACAAACACAATTGGCAATTCTTTGGTCACATTTGTCACTGGAAGATTATTCGAGAAGGAAAAAGAAGTGCAAGGAAGTAGTTGTTTCGAAAATTGTTGATTCATGTCGAAGTGTTGTTAATGGAGTCGCCACTGCTCCGGCATGCGGGACATCAAGTTTGGAACATCCAGGTAGAGGCCTTAAGAGGAAAATAGGATGCATTGATTCAGCAACTCGATTGGGTAGGAAGAAGAAGATAGATCAGGACTATGAAATGGCTAAAACATTAGGAAAGGGAAAGTTTGGGTCGGTGGTGTTGTGTAAGAGCAAGGCAACTGGGGAGGAGTTCGCTTGCAAGGTTTTGCGCAAAGGGGAGGAGATTGTGCATCGGGAAGTGGAGATAATGCAACATCTTTCGGGTCACCCGGGTGTTGTGACATTGAAAGCAGTGTATGAAGATGTCGAATCTTTCCATCTAGTAATGGAACTTTGCTCTGGGGGACGATTGCTTGATCAGATGGCTAAATTTGGCTTGTATTCTGAGCAGAAGGCTGCTAACATAATCAAGGAACTGATGCTGGCCGTGCGATACTGCCATGAGATGGGGGTTGTTCACAGGGACATAAAGCCTGAAAATATCCTTCTAACAACTTCTGGACAAGTGAAACTTGCGGACTTTGGTTTAGCGGTCAGAATTTTGGACGGTAATTTCAAAATTCACTCTTTATGATGCCTGTTCTGTAGGGGTAAAATGTGTTCCGATTTTAACCTAATTTAGTGTTTGAGCAGTCTCATAGTAATATAAGGTTCTGATTCAGATGATCTTTCCATGTCACCATTTTGGTTATTATTATGAAATGAACATTTGAATTTCCGTGAGTAGAAAGGTATCCTTTTGCTTTTATTGTTTTTAGTTTTTAGTTTTGACAACAGTGGAATCAACTTATTTTGTTATTCTAAGAGTCTCTTTAACTTGATAGTAAATTAAGGTTTTGATTCAGGTGATCTTTCCAAGTCACCATTTAGTTAGTATTATGAAATGAACATTTGATTATCCGTGAGTAGAAAGGTATCCTTTTGCTTCAATTGTTTTTAAATTTGACAACTGTGGAATCAACTTATTATGTTATTCTAAGAGTCTCTTTAACTTGATGCGGGCTATGTAATAGAATACCTCACCCGATCAGTCAGCAGGTCATATCAAGGACTGGTATACGAAATTTATCTTTTCCTAACTTGTCAAGTATTTGCAAGTTCCTGATTCCTCTGAAAAGTAGATGTGAACAATTATTGTCGGACCAGACTCTGAAGTGCAAGAATCAGTTAATATAAATGACCTCTCTCTCTCTCTCTCTCTCTCTCTCTCTCTCTCTCTCTCACACACACACACACACACACACACACAACGAGCAAGATGCTGTACATAGTATTTGCCTTTCCATGGTAGGAGGCTTGCAGTTGCACTGTTGAGCTAGGGAAGTTGGGGAAAAGGGAATAAGAAAGACTTGGACTTGCTTCTTTCAATTCATCTGAGAGGATTGGACAAAAAGGAAAACAGGCAAAAGGAGTTAGCACCACTAGAACCAAGTGGGCATTTTTATTTTCTTGAAACTTGAAGCTTGAAACAAGTCATAGTGGATAGTGAAAGGCTAAATTTACGTAGAATAAATGTAATCTATCTACTAGATTAGATGGAACAACAAGATCTAAGTTCTATCAGCTTATGGAAATCGTCCACTTTTGCAAGGAGTGTGTCTAGGCGTGGGCAATTGTGTCGACGACCAAAGGGTCTGTGATGGAGTAATTGATTTCCTGCAACTTTGTTGACTAGTTTGACTCACTTTGGGTGCATGCATGTTTAAAGAATAATAGGAAAATACTTATGATGGAAAATTAATCCAGTGATGGTGTTTGAAAAAGGAGCTGAATGATATTTTAAGGTGTTCAAACATTTATGACAAGGCATTTTCAATTGCAGGTCAGAGCTTGACCGGTGTAGTTGGAAGTCCTGCCTATGTTGCTCCAGAAGTTCTTGTGGGTGATTACTCAGAGAAGGTTGATATCTGGAGTGCTGGCATCCTGCTTCACGCACTTTTGGTTGGTCTGCTGCCATTCAAAGGAGATTCCTTGGAAACTATGTTCGAGGCTATCAAGAAGGAAAAACTAGATTTTAGTGGTGGTATATGGGAAACAATATCTCAACCTGCTCGTGACCTGCTCTCTGGAATGTTAACTCGAAGTGTCTCGACGAGGTTTACTGCAAATGAAGTTTTAAGTAAGTGATCTCGTTTTACCAATTCTTTCTTTGAGATATTGTTTAGGAAAAATAATAGTGTGTTGAGAGATGTAGGTTATCTTGCGTCAGTGGGATGATTATTTGTGGATCATCACTCAGATCTATAAGAAAACATCAAGAACTCTTCATGTTGCTTTATTCCTCAAATGAACTAAATTTTATTTCATTGGTTTGGACATGACATTGTTCCATGTACTTTTAGCTTGTTATGTGTGTGTGGTATACAAGCTCGAGGTAAAGTGTTTTGAATGAATCTTATAAAATAATATGATTCATTTGTGTCCATATTATTGGGTTGAAAACTAAATTGAGAAAAAGTAAATCGAGGGTATCCCGTTCTGGGTTTGTGTTTGAACCCCACCCCTTTTTTGTTCTCTTATTCTCCCAAATTTTCTGATGGAAACTCTAGAGACCCTTCTGCACAAACATGAGTTCTGTTATTGCTAACTCGAAAAATTTATCTTTCCTCCAGGACATCCGTGGATTTCATTCTACACAGAACCAATTATTAACACCCTAACTCTCAAAACAAAGATAAAGAACCATTCAAGATCCACTTCGAGGCACCTGACATCTGATAGACTAGAGTCAGAGAGAGAACGAATAATGTCCTTCAACTCTCTCAGTGACGACTCTAATCCAGCCTTAGCTTCTGGTAGTTCTACTGAAATAGGTGAAGATGACAATGGCCTGGTTGACGTTCTAGCAGTGGCAATTTCACATGTTCGAATATCGGAGCCAAAAAGAAGCAGGATATGCAGCCCCTCGAGACCCATCCAGCAGGAGTGTTCCTCTAACTTGAAGAGTAGCAACCTCTGTACAGCATTTTGACCTCCGTGACTGTAACCCGGTGATATGCATCTCGCAGTTTTATATATAGCGGGGATTGAAGATAACTTAAAAGTCGTACGCCGAGAGGCGGTGAATAAGTCGTGTCTGTGACTGTGGGTATGTGATGAACTAACTTCTTCTGTACATAATTACTGAACTTTAACTTCACGAAATTCACTGCTAATGATCATATTCTGTTTACTATCAACTTAGTTTGACCTAGTGAACAGCGAAGATGACATAATTAAGTGCTTGTTTCTGTATAGCGAGCCCTTGATTGGTTGCAGGAATTTGACAAAATACTTGTTTTCTAACAACCTGTTATATGATATGCAACTTAGTGTGATTTCGGGATCGGCTGCCATAAAACGCATTGTTTAGATCGCATAGAGTTGGCCGAAATCAATCATTAGTGTAAAGTCATGTGGGATACTGAGGTTAGTTTCCTGGTTTCATTTGTTTCTTGCATCTTGTAGTGGATGATAGAGCTGCTGTTCAGGCTTGAACTTATGAGCCATCTTCTGAAACTGGAATGTTTATATACGACGGACACGGAGGAACCCTGGATTTAATTTAAGATGATAGGATGAGGTAATGTGTTTTGCGTAATAAAACCAGTGTTTTAGGGGAAATGGAGCTTGAAATTTGATAGCCTTTTTTTTTTGGTCTCTTTCTTTTTCGTGCGGGCGACTTCTCTCGATCCAACTGTGTCTGCCTAGATATATTCCCATATCTAGTTTCTTGGAGCCTGAATCAAGAAATCTATTGCTGAATTGGCTCCAAGGAAACAGACTTGACCCCTGAATTATGTTTGTTCAGACACTTGTGGAGAGATGATTTAGAAGTTTGCTGAAACAAGCAACGGCGCATTTGGCAATATTGGGTTGAATTTATACATTTCAATTACTTGCTAATGCTATAGGATTTCTCATACTAAATTGGCCCCACGTAGGAGCTCGTTTGAAATACACGAGCTTCAAACACTTTCTCAAATTCAATTAAAATCCGTCGATCCCAATGCAACCTTTGTAATTTTGTTTAATATTGCTTTTTTTTTTATATATACAAGAGGTAACTCGAGCATAAGTTGTGACATAAGTTGTAACCAAGATCCACTCGATTAGCTATGAAATTGTTCAAGTGGCAACTTCTTGAACTGGAATTCAACTAGCCTAAATTTTTATTTAGGTTCATGGGTTTAAAAATATTTTTTTTAAGATTATTTTTTGAAAAAGAATTAATTCCCATGGTTTTTGCTACATAAAATAAGGTCTTTTTTTTCAAAAAAACTTTAATTAGAAATTATCGATAATGTAATATTTCTGCACACCCACACTGTACATGTTTTATTCAAAATATAGAGTTGAAAAAAATATAAACAAAAGAATACGACGTGATATTAATATACTAAATTTTAAGATAAAATATGAGGTTCGAAACTCTAACAACAAAAAATCGACAAGGCGATGCAAAAATAATCAAAAGAATCCAAGCTTCCAAATATATAGGCTCAAAACTTCGTAGGGTCCTCTTTTCCTATGTTCTATTTTGACATGTGTAAGCGTCAATAATTTATGTGGGGGCTTGGGAATTCAATGTTTTCATTTTATTGTGGGGCCCAATCAACTTCACATCACTATTATTGTAATATATATACATTAAATAGATAAGACACGCCGCAAACAGCGGAAATAGGAAAACATCAAAGTTTTTCTTATGAATAGAATATGTTTAAATAATTTTCAATATATTTTTATTGTTTTATAAATATATTTTATTTCAACAAACTCATAACTTATTTATTTATTGTGTGCATTTTGCTGAAAACTTGAATGTAGTTTTTTTTTTTTTAAAGAAACTTGAATGTAGTTTTATTTGTGACTAGTGTGGCATCCACACTTCTATTAAACATCTAATTTTATGTTTTTCTCAATTATAAATACACGTGAGAGTTATAACAAAAAAATATTATACTAATAATTTAATAAGAATTGATAACGAACGAAATTTGACGAGGAAGTTAGAAGAAGAAAAATAGAATACGGAGGTTAATGAAAAAATATGAATAATTTAGTAATTTGAGATGGAATTTAAATAAAAGTGGGGTAAATTTTGAGATAAAATAAGAAGAAATTTTGATATAATTTTAGACATCAAAATGATTTTTTTTTAGACATCAAAATGATTATTATAAAGTGCTCATACTATTATATTATATATAATATTATAGATGCAGTGTGGTGATTAATAATGGTGTTCAACTTGTGCCATTTGATTGTCTCTGCAGGCTTTTTCATTTAGAAATGGGATCCATTTTTTCATCTAGTAAGTTTTATTGTAATAATTTGCGTATATGTTATCCAATAAAAAACAAAACAAAAAGACAAATTATGTCCACTTTCTCATTTATTATTTTACTTGAAAATTACGAAAATTCATTACAATGTATTTCTTGCCACTTTTAACGAAATCTAAACTATTTACATCATTTTATTCGTATTCTTCGGAAGATAATAAATAAAAATTTGAAAGTTCGATGCATGATATTTTAAATATTATTTGCAAAAGTTTATAGTTTTTTTTTAAAAAAAAAAAAAAAAAAAAACTCTATAGTTACGTTTCAAGTATTAGGGCACAGATTTTAACAATTCGTTACCCGAAATGTTTCTCTCCTTACGATGATTCTTGGTATAAATTTGTTCTCATATATTTCGTGATACAATTTAATATTTCCAATATTTTCTTAAGCAATCAGCATAAAACGAGCAGCAAAATGACACTGAAATATACATTTTGAACAAATTAAATTTCATTAAAAAAAATGTCATAAAAATGAGCAAATCTTTTGTAATTTATTCTCTCTCTGCACAATCCCCTAAAAATGCTCATCCTATGGTTAATATTAGAACACCAATTAAGCTCTTAATTGATAGATTAAAATTTCGTCTTCTTTTTTTTAACTCTTATTATTATTAAATTATATTTCCAAATCATTAAAAGCATCAAAAATGCACTATTACACCCACTTTCCTTGACTTTTTCATTAACTCCTAGTTATCAGAAGTTTATATATTTTGGGATTACAATGCAACAATTATAATATTAAAAAATCACTTTTAATGTAAATTTTCCTTAACCAGAAGTTTGCATCCCAAATTTTAATTTCGCCCAATCATAAATAAATTTATAACGACCCGAATCAAAAGTTATAGTCGATAATAAACGCGAATCTCAAATCTTTTCAAAACAATAGAGTCGACAAGTTCCATATACCTTGTCTAAACAATGACATAGATATCAGCTGTTTCCTGCTCCCTTGCACAGACCAAACTGATACAGACTCTCTTCAAAACTCAATTCTTGGCTTCGGTCATTTTCTTCACACCATGTGGGATGCAGAACCCGAACCCGATCGGGATCATCGAAACGGAGTCCTTTCGACAAGCGATGCAGGAGTCAAGATTGATGGTTTCGTGCAAAAAGGCCAGTCTTGGTAAGATATATATATATTTGACATTCTTGATGAACAAAAAAATGTTAAAAGGATTTCATTATGATTTTCGACATTGTAAGAATTCGAGCATCCTGAAATTCAACATTTTGTCTGAAAACTAGGTACGTCGGAACTGATATTCCCAGTGATCTTTTGGTTCAGATTGGAGATATCAGTTTCCATTTACACAAGGTAGTTAATTTACTATAAACCCATTATTAAGACATGGTTAGAATCACGATCCTCATGAGTTATAATCATCAGAATGATCGAGAATCTTGGTTTTTTGATCCACATATAGCATCCTTTCATTACAAGAAGTGGGAAAATGAACAGAGCCATGTATGAATCACGGGACAGGACGATAAACAAGATAGTTCTCGACGATGTTCCGGGAGGGGCAGAATCTTTTGACCTTGCAGCAAGGTTCTGCTATGGAATAGCTGTAGATTTAACGGCAAACAATATATCCGGCCTACGATGTGCGGCCGAGTACTTAGAAATGACAGAAGATCAAGAAGAAGGCAATCTCATATTCAAAACCGAAGCTTTTCTCAACTATGTGGTCCTATCTTCTTGGAGGGATCCAATAATAGCCTTGAAAAGTTGCGAAATCCTCTCCCCTTGGGCCGAAAACCTCCAGATTGTTCGAAGATGTAGCGAATCCATCGCGTGGAAAGCTTGTGCCGATCCTAAAGGTGTTAAATGGCAGTACACCGGCCGGAAACGGAACGAAACCAAAGATTCAAGCCCGAGTAGGAACAATCAAGTGCCACCTGATTGGTGGTTCGAGGACGTCACGATACTAAGGATCGATCATTTTGTTCGTGTCCTAACCGCGATTAAGGTAAAGGGAATGAGGCATGAGTTGATTGGAGCTGCTATAATGCAATACTCTGCCAAATGGCTGCCTTGTTCGATTCAAGAGAGCCCGGTTTCGGGGTCCGTCAGCAATGGCAGTAGCAGCAATAGCAACTGGAAAGAAGGGCTACACATGATAGTTTCGGGTTCGAAAGACGGTATAATAGCACCTAGTCAGCAGGCCAAGGATGATCAGAAAATGATTCTTGAAAGTCTGATAAGTATCATTCCACCACAGAGAGACAGTGTTTCGTGTAGCTTCCTTCTCAGGATGCTTCAGCTGGCGAACATGTCCAGAGTGGCTCCAGCATTGGTCACGGATCTGGAAAAGCGTGTCGGTATGCAGCTGGAAGAAGGGGAATTGGTCGATCTGCTGATACCTAGCTATTACAACAAGAACGAGACAGTGTACGATGTGGACCTGGTTCCGAGGATTTTGGAACATTTTCTGGTTCAAGAACAGATGGAAAGTTCGAGCCCGAATCGAGGTTCAGTTTCAGATGTGAAGTTTTTCGATTCGGCTCGACAAGTGAGTAGTTCCAACGCCAAGACGAGGGTCGCAAAGCTGGTGGACAGTTATCTTACGGAGGTCTCGAGAGACAGGAATCTGTCATTGACCAAATTCCAGGTCCTGGCCGAGGCCCTGCCCGAATCATCGCGAACTTGTCACGATGGATTGTACCGAGCAGTCGACTCCTTTCTTAAGGTAACAAGTTTGGGGAACTTCATTTTTCGTTTTCCAATTTGAAATTAACTCGTCGTGTATTTTTTTTTTTTTTTTTAACTCAAGAGCCTGTAAATCATGCTAGTTAAATAAATCGCACCAAGGTCTACATAATTAAGTCATTCCGTGATCAAGTAATTTCTAGACACCTACTATATATGTCGAACACATTTTGAAGACGGGGAAATTCGAGTGCAGGCACATCCGACCATGAGAGAGCACGAAAGGAAGAGGCTCTGCCGGATAATGGACTGCCAGAAACTCTCCGTCGACGCATGCATGCACGCCGCGCAGAACGAGAGACTCCCGATCAGAGTCGTCCTCCAAGTCCTCTTCTCTGAGCAAGTGAAACTAAGCAACGCTGTGGCCAACAATGTGTCGAAAGAATCCGCGGAAGCCAACGTGCACCAGCCCTTGATCTCCAACCGAAGAACACTACTCGAAGGCGCCCCACAGTCGTTTCAAGAGGACTGGGCGACCGCGAAAAAGGACATAAACACACTGAAATTTGAACTCGAAAGTTTTAAGGGCAAGTATCTTGAACTGGAGAAGAACATGGAGACGCTACAGAGGCAGTTCGATAAGGCGAAAAAAGGCAAGCAAACATCAGCTTGGGCTGCAGGGTGGAAGAAGCTGAGCAAGCTTGCTAAGATGACAGAACATAATGAGCCGAGGCCTCATGAAGAACAGACTAAAAAAGCGACACGAAGATGGCGGAATTCGGTTTCTTGAACAACACTTGATCATATCAGTAGCCATGAAAAAGAAGATATTGTGTATTTCCATCTGAGTAAAATATTTTCAAGATTTTGTCTGATCATTTTCTTGAATTCCTGTTGGAATATTCTGTGGGAAGTGTTTTTTTTTTTTTTTTTTTACAGAAACAAGCATCATTTTTTTATTGCTGATCTCCAAGGATTTGTTTGTCTCGCAGATTAATTATTACAAGTTGCTACTATTAATTTGGGTTCCGGGGAACAATTAATGATTCATATTTCATACACACGGGATACAATTTTGTTGAGATCTTGATGTGTTTACAATTTTTAACAATAAGTAATTATATATTTTTTATTTATAAATTTGTTAAAAAAAAGTCATAATGACTTATTTTTAGAGTTTGCAAATACTATTTAGATATGAAAATGCAACTTGACCAATATGCACCTTTAGTGGTACAAGGTCTTGGTAATGAAATAAATAAATCATAAAAAAATTTACGAGATAATAGTTAATCTTGTGAAATCGATTAGATCTAACTTACGAAAATATATTATTTTTTATGTTAAAAATATTATTTTTCACGATAGATATATAAATCAGAGCGACTCACAATGTAGTGACCCTGCATTGAATCACCTACTAACTGGCAACTAATAGCATGCATTAAGCTTAATACAGCAAAATACTTAGCAGAGTAAAACGTGCGGAAACATAACCATAATTTACATATCAGCTTAGTAAAATAAGTCCAAGCTTAAATTCGTAGTGATACAACCAAATCGAAAATCTTAAAAGTAAACATTATACAGCTATATCGAATCCTGCTGTATAACTAACTCTTCAAGGCCCCTGCTCCCTAGTCCTGCCTTGAACTACCAGCTCCGTCCATCCTGCGACCTGCCCCGTGGAATAGGGTGTCCAAGATAACAACTAGGACGTGAGCGCTAACGCCCAGTACATAGACATGAGTAAACATATGTATATAATGCATGCAACATGATGACTGGTAAAGGGTCATCCGAAAAGTCATGCTCAGTACCGGCGCTACATGAGTGCTGCCACCACACAGATCAACCTCTGGGTGCAACCACACTCGTCTAGTACACCAGAGTAGACAGACATAAATGCCCCCGCCGTCGCGGTACTCTCAGTGACAGACTATCGAGTATAGAGCTGAGCGGCTCTATAATCAGGTATAACAAGGTATAGGCTCAACGTGTATATGCACATGACATATGAATATGGAAAACGGTAAATCATACATCATGCCATATAATAATGCCAAATAAATGCAATATATAAACATATATACTCGCTGGCAATCTCAGTCAATGTGTACGTACTTAACACTGAAGTCTGAATAAGCTGGAAAAAGACAACCCCTAGCTGTCCTAGGTCAACTCCCGACCTGACCTGGTCTCAAGCTTGACCCAAACTGGTCTCTTGGTCCGACCCCGAGCTCTTCCTTCCCGAGCTATTCCTTCCAGAATTCCCGAGCTCCCGAGCTACTCTTTTCCGGGCAAAGATATGAAGTGAGATGGAAGTGATGTGAAAAATAACTGAATCCCCAGCTCCTATTTATAGACAAATATTTGGGGTGATCGGGATTCTTGAGCTGACGTCGAGACGTCCGAGCTCCTATAAGCACGCCACGTATCAGATGCTTGAGCTGAGTCACTACCATTATTGACAGCTCATGCTTAGGCGCCAACTATCATTCATGAAAGCGTCCACACACCTGCCTGCCTGTCCTGGAGGGTTCGGGCTTCCCTAATAGCAGTTCGGGATTCCCTAGCAGCAGTTCGGGATTCCCTAGCAGCTTTTCAAACTTCCTTAGTAACGAAATTCCCTAACAGACTAACAGCAGAATTCCCTAGCTGTAGAATCCCTAGCAAGAGAATTCCCTAGCTAAAGAATCCCTAGCTGTATAATCCCTAGCAGCAAATTCCCTAGCTGCTCATGTTTCCCTAGCTGCTCATATTTCCCTAGCTGCTCATATTCCCTAGCTGCTCATGTTTCCCTAGCTGCTCATATTCCCTAGCTGCTCATCAGTTCAGCAGTTAAGACTGAACCCTTAATCATGATTATCATATTATTATCTTAAAATAAAATCTGGGTTACTACATTCTCCCCACCTTTAGATATTTCGTTCGCGAAATAAAATCTAAAGACAAATTAAGATAACAATATGAAACAGAAAACCATGTCTTATTACAACAAACTGTAATTATATTGATACATGGTAATCAAAAGTATAAAGCAAACAACTCAGGATATTCCGCTTGCATACGACTCTCCATTTCCCAAGTTGCTTCTTCAACGCCTCGGCACAGCCACTGTACCATCACAAGTGGTATAGTCTTGTTCCGAAGAACTTTCTCCTTCCTGTCTAGGATATGGATTGGTCGTTCAACAAAAGACAAATCTGGCTCTAGCGGAATATCAGTAGATTGAATCACATGAGATTCATCAGCTATGTACTGTCGAAGTAACGACACATGAAAAACATTATGTATACTGAAAAGAGATGGCGGTAAATCCAAACGATATGCAACATCTCCGATCTTCTCCAGTATCTGGAAAGGCCCAATGAAACGAGGAGACAACTTGCCTTTCACACCGAATCTCATCACCTTCTTGAAAGGTGATACTCGTAAGAACACATATTCACCAGGCTCAAACTGAAGTGGCCGACGGCGAATATTAGCATAACTGGCTTGCCGATCTTGAGCAACTTTGATCCTATGCTTGATCAAATCTACCTTGTCTACAATCTGTTGCACCAATTCAGGACCCTCGACTTGTCGTTCCCCGACTTCATCTCAGAATAACGGAGTACGACACCGTCGACCGTACAATGCCTCGAAAGGTGCCATATCAATACTACGATGATAACCGTTATTGTAGGCAAATTCAATCAAAGGTAATTGATCCTGCCAAGATAAGCCAAAGTCCAAGACAGAAGAACGTAGCATATCCTCTAGCGTACGAATCGTCTGCTCTGACTGCCCGTCAGTCTCCGGATGATATGCAGTACTCAAACTCAGAGTGGTACCCAACGCCTGCCGAAAACTACCCCAAAAACGTGAGGTAAATCGCGGGTCTCTATCACTGATTATACTCACTGGAATCCCATGCAATCGCACTATCTCCTGGATGTATAAGCGTGTCATGCGATCATAAGAATACTCCCGGTTGTAAGGAATGAAATGTGCTGATTTCGTCAACCGATCAATGACAATCCAGATAGCATCACACTGACGTGTATTCATAGGCAAGTGGGTGACAAAATCTATAGTCACATGCTCCCACTTTCATTCGGGAATTTCAAGATTCTGCAATAATCCACCTGGTCGTCGATGTTCAGTCTTGACCTGTTGACAAACCAAACATCTCGAAACAAACTGATAAACACTTCGCTTCATCCCTTTCCACCAGAATCTAGTTCGCAAGTCCTTATACATTTTCATGCTACCAGGATGAACTGATAATCGACTCCTGTAAGCTTGAGAAAGAATATTATTCCTGAGCTCCGCAAAATTAAGTACAACCACTCGATTAGATAGGCACAATAAACCATCTGCCTGAAAATGGAATCCAGATGTATTAACTCCATTGGCTAGACGTGCCAAACGCTGAGTCTTAACATCAGATATCTGAGCATCTCTGATCCGAGAATACAATGCTGGCTCAGATAGAATAGTATACAAACGAATCCCATTCCTCCATTTCTTGTGCTTGAGCGTAAAACTCAATGAACAGCACTCTTGAATCATATGAGATATTTCATTAGTCTGAAGTGCAGAAAGTCTCACCTGCCGACTCAAGGCATCAGCAGTAAGATTGGCAGAACCTGGATGATATTTGATTTCACAATCATAATCCTTCAAAAGATCCATCCAGCGTCTCTGTCGCATATTCAACTCTGCCTGAGTGAATAAATACTTCAAACTCTTGTGATCCGTGAATATCTCAAATTTCTCGCCATAAAGATAATGCCTCCAAATCTTGAGCGCAAATACAATGGCGGCTAACTCGAGATCATGCACTGGATAATTATTCTCATGCGTTTTCAACTGTCGAGAAGCATAGGCAATAACATGTCCATGCTGTGTCAAAAGACATCCTAACCCCTGACCAGAGACATCAGTATAAACAACATAACCTCCTTATCCAGAAGGTAGAGCTAGCACAGGTGCAGTAGTAAGACGTCTACGCAGCTCATGACAAATGAAGGTAACATCTTTCCGAGTAAGTTGAGTCAAAGGCCTGGACAACTGTGAAAAATTCTCGATGAACCGACGGTAATATCCAGCTAGACCCAAGAAACTACGAATCTCAGCAACCGTCGTCGGACGAGACCAGTTCAGCACTGCCTCTATCTTACTAGGATCAACAGATATTCCTTCACTAGAAATCACATGACCGAGAAACACTACCCGATCAAGCCAAAATTCACACTTGCTCAATTTCGCATACAGCTGCTTATCTCGTAACGTCTGTAAAACAATCCTTAGATGATGTGCATGCTCATCCTTGTCATGAGAATAGACAAGAATATCATCTATGAAGACGATGACAAATCTATCCAGATACTCTCGAAATACCTGATTCATCAGATTCATAAAGACTGCCGGTGCATTCGTCAAACCGAATGGCATCACCAGAAATTCATAATGCCCGTATCTGGTCCTGAAAGCAGTCGTAGAAATATCAGAGTCTCGTACCCGTATCTGGTGGTATCCAGATCTCAGATCTATCTTAGAATAGACAGAAATACCCTGTAGTTGATCGAACAGATCATCAATCCGCGGCAAAGGATACTTATTCTTGATGATGACACGATTCAACTGCCTGTAATCAATACATAATCGCATCGATCCATCTTTCTTCTTGACAAATAACACAGGTTCTCCCCACGGAGAAACACTCGGACGAATATATCCCTTATCAAGCAGATCCTGTAACTGCTGTTTCAATTCCTTCATCTCTGACGGTGCCAGACGATAAGGTGCTCGGGATATAGGCGTAGTTCCTGGTACTAGATCAATACCAAATTCAACCTCTCGAACCAGAGGAAAACCAGGAATCTCATCAGGGAATACGTCAGGAAACTCGCTGACAACCGGTAGCTGATCAATACCCGGACTACTCGCAGACATATCAACTGCATAGATGAGGTAGCCCTCCCCACCTGACTCCAACATGACATGCCTTCAGAGCCGAAACAATTGGCATCGGAGGTCGTGCACCCTCACCATAAAAATACCAGCTATCACACTCAATAGGATGAAACTGTACCAGACGCTGATAACAATCCACAGTAGCGTGATATAAAGTCAGCATATCTATTCCCAAAATACAAACAAAATTTGTCATCGCTAATATCATCAAATTAGCCAATAACACATTACCCTCAAACTCCAGAAGGCAACCCATCACTAGACGCTTAGTTACTACCTCCTGCTCCAATGGAGTAGATACAACTAAATCCATATCTAACGATACATAAGGTAATCTATGTCTCTTAACGAAGCGACTAGAAATAAAGGAATGCGATGCTTCAGTATCAATTAAGACAAGTGCAGGAATACCACATAACAAAAAGTTACCTGCCAACATGCGATCGCTTCCCTCAGTAGCCTGCTCCTGAGACAAAGCAAATACCTGCCCTTGAGTCTGGGGACGATAACCAGAAGAACTCTGTGGTGCTGGCTGCTGACGTGGAAAAGTAAAAGCCTGAGATCCAACCTGGGATCCCGATCCACTAGCAGAACCCATGCGCTGAGGACAATCTCTCCGTAGATGTCCCTGCTGACCACAAATATAACAAGCACCAGTAGCTCTCCGACATGAAGCTGCAGGATGCTTCCCACCACAGTGGCTACAAAACTCCTCCTCCTTCTTCTTCTTCCCAAAGCAGAATGTACCTCATGAACCACGAGAACCAGACGAAGTAGTAGGAGTAGAAGAAGATGTAGGTACAGATGGCACAACAGATTGAGCTCGAGGCTCAAAAGATCCACTAGGCTGTGCTGGCATCATCAGCTGTCCCCGCCTGTTGCTAGTCTCCACAAGACGGCAACGGTTCACCAAAGTCTCATAAGATACCAGGTCATCACATACGACAACCTGTGAGTAGATATCTTGGTTCAAACCTTGTAGAAAGATATCATACTTCGACGCATCACTCTCATTGATATGAGGACTGAAAGGTAGCAGATCAAGAAATCGTTGCTGATATTGATCAATTCATTGATCCTTGCCTCAGAGTAAGCAACTCCATCGATCGTGCTTGGCGAACAGCCGGAGGAAAATACAATTTCTGGAACTGCTGACAGAAATCCCCCCAAGTCACCTGTCCTCTCTCAGTACGTGCCTGAGCAGCCTTGGCATCCCACCAAAAACTTACTCGGTCCTCTAGAACGAATTCTAGAACTTCCAGTTTCTGTTCCTCAGTGCACTCGAAAGCTCGGAAAGTACTCTCGAGTTTAGACATCCAGCTTCTAGCTTGTTCTGGATTCTCGCCTCCCACCAAGGGTTTCGGTCCTACCTGCATGAACTTATTAATAGTGTAGTGACGTCTACCCTCATGAGGACGATGTCGATCATCCTGATGATGATGGTGACGATGATGATGACCACCTCCCTGGCCAACACTACCGTGACTCTCGTCAGCCATATCCTGAAAAGAATTGCACATTAAAATCCCAAATGCGCAAGAATTACTCAAGACTAAACTAAATCCCAAGTACTAATCTCAAAATCTATGCATGCTCTGATACCAAAAATGTAGTGACCCTGCATGGAATCACCTACTAACTGGCAACTAATAGCATGCATTAAACTTAATACAGCAAAATACTTAGCAGAGTAAAACGTGCGGAAACATAACCATAATTTACATATCAGCTTAGTAAAATAAGTCCAAGATTAAATTTGTAGTGATACAACCAAATCGAAAATCTTAAAAGTAAACATTATACAGCTATATCGAATCCTGCTGTATAACTAACTCTTCAAGGCCCCTGCTCCCTAGTCCTGCCTTGAACTACCAGCTCCGTCCATCCTACGACCTACCCCGTGGAATAGGGTGTCCAAGATAACAACTAGGACGTGAGCGCTAACGCTCAGTACATAGACATGAGTAAACATATGTATATAATGCATGCAACATGATGACTGGTAAAGGGTCATCCGAAAAGTCATGCTCAGTACCGGCGCCACATGAGTGCTGCCACCGCACGGATCAACCTCTGGGTGCAACCACACTCGTCTAGTACACCAGAGTAGACAGACATAAATGCCCCCGCCGTCGCGGTACTCTCAGTGATAGACTATCGAATATAGAGCTGAGCGGCTCTATAATCAGGTATAACAAGGTATAGGCTCAACGTGTATATGCACATGACATATGAATATGGAAAATGGTAAATCATACATCATGCCACATAATAATGCCAAATAAATGCAATATATAAACATGTATACTCGCTGGCAATCTCAGTCAATGTGTACGTACTTAACACTGAAGTCTGAATAAGCTGGAAAAAGACAACCCCTAGCTGTCCTAGGTCAACTCCCGACCTGACCTGGTCTCAAGCTTGACCCAAACTGGTCTCTTGGTCCGACTCCGAGCTCTTCCTTCCCGAGCTATTCCTTCCAGAATTCCTGAGCTCCCGAGCTACTCTTTTCCGGGCAAAGATATGAAGTGAGATGGAAGTGATGTGAAAAATAACTGAATCCACAGCTGCTATTTATAGACAAATATTTGGGGTGATCGGGATTCTTGAGCTGACGTCGAGACGTCCGAGCTCCTATAAGCACGCCACGTATCAGATGCTTGAGCTGAGTCACTACCATTATTGACAGCTCATGCTTAGGCGCCAACTGTCATTCATGCAAGATTCCACACACCTGCCTGCCTGTCCTGGAGGGTTCGGGCTTCCCTAATAGCAGTTCGGGATTCCTTAATAGCAGTTCGGGATTCCCTAGCAGCTTTTCAAACTTTCTTAGTAACGAAATTCCCTAACAGACTAACAGCAGAATTCCCTAGCTGTAGAATCCCTAGCAAGAGAATTCCCTAGCTAAAGAATCCCTAGCTGTATAATCCCTAGCAGCAAATTCTCTAGCTGCTCATGTTTCCCTAGCTGCTCATATTTCCCTAGCTGCTCATGTTTCCCTAGCTGCTCATATTCCCTAGCTGCTCATCAGTTCAACAGTTAAGACTGGACCCTTAATCATGATTATCATATTATTATCTTAAAATGAAATCTGGGTTACTACACACAATATAGATATGTGATACCGTTTCAATGAATACATACTCTAAATAATTATGTAGTCATGTGAGTATAGGAATCGTTCTCATGAAAAATGTGAATTTAATTATGCTAAAAATAAAAACAGTAAACTAAAATAAGGTGTTTTCTTTATATTAAATCCTAAGAAGCAATAAAATTAAATTCTATCAAAAAATAATTATTACAATTAAACTGATTAAATGATGAACTCCAAAAAAAAAAAAAAAACTATTATTGGTTTCAATGGCGGACCCAGGATTTTTAGTCTACCCGAACTAAAATTATAAGCTCTCGTATCCTTTAATATTTTTAATTCAGCTACCCGAGCTAACACCAAGTTAAATCAAAATTATTCAAAAAATTTATATACAAATAAATAAAAAAAACGGGCAAAGCCCGAGTACCAGGGATGGCAATGGAACCCGGCCCCGTGCTAGGGCGGGTTCAAACCCAGTCAAATGGGTTTTGGGGCGGGGCGGATCCAGTCAATGGGTCCAGAGACGGGTCCGGTGCGGGTCCTGAGGCGGGTGGACCCGCCCCGTATATATATAGATATATATATTTATACATATTTAATATATATAATAATATATAATTATATATATATATATACAGTATGTAATACGTAGTATATATATTTAAAATATATATAAGGTAATACATACATTTCATATAAAATAAATGAAAATATATAAATGCATGTAAATATATTTTATATTATAAATAATAATTTATTTAAGTTTTTTTAAAAAATATAATATTAACGGGTTCGGGTCCAAACCCGGGTTGGACCCGCCGGGTTTTGAGGCGGGGTGGGACGGGGCGGGTCCAAAACAGAAGCGGGTCTGGGTCCGGGTCCGTGTTCTATTTTTCTTGGTGGGGCGGGTCTCGGGTTTGGAAAAACCCGTCCCGAACCCGCCCCGTTTCCATCCCTACCGAGTACTCTTCAACATGGATCCGCCATTGATTGGAATTTATATAAATTGTATCTCTCTTGTGAGACGGTCTCACGAATCTATTCATGAGATGTATCTATCCGATCCATGTCTACAATAAAACATAATTTTTTTCACATAAAATGTAATAATTTTTCATGAATTATTTGTATTATAGATCTGTATCATAAAATTAATTTGTCTCATATTAGAATATTCATCATTGAAAATTTAATTCTTATTTTGTCTTATGAGAATAAATTAAATTGCAGTGCAAACATGTTACTCATCGGTCTCCCTTATATTATAATATATTAAAGATTATGGATTTGGATCTAACTTAACCCTAAAAGCTAGCTCAAAGAGCCCCAGGGATTTGGGACATTTTATAACACATCCTCATTAGGAATGGCAACGGGTCGGGTTCGGGGCGGCTTTGTGCAAACCCGAGACTCGACCCGCCTCCCCTTGGACCCGACCCGCCCCTCCTCGTGTACCCGGCAGGTTCAATTCGAGTTAAAACCGTTGGACCCGCCAAATTTTATATAATTTAAATTTTATTAAATAAAAAATTAATAAAAAATCATTAAATTTATTTTTTAAATTTATATTAACAATATTTAGGAAAAAAAATATTCTCACAAGTTAAAATGTATCATTTTTTATTTAATTAATAATTAAAAATAATTTTTTTTATAATAATATATTTTCATATTAAAAATATCATGATATATTAAAATCATTTCAACCTAAAAATAATATAAACTCAAATTATGAATAAATTATTGATTATTTAATATAAAAATATAATTATATATTATTAATATATATATATACAAATATATTTTATATTTATATATTAATATATATTTTTGGCGGGGCGGGTCCGGCCGAACCCGAGACCCGCCCCAAACCCTTATATGGACTTGCTTGGCCGGGTCTAGACCGACGGGGGGTTCGATGTGGGGCCGGGTTTAGACCCGACCCATTGTCATCCCTAATCCTCACGTTCAAGAATGAACATTTGGAGTGTAGAGACAATTAACAGGTAGTCCAACTATGAGCGGCCCAACTATGGGCAGTCTAACACATAACGATGAGTTTGAGCTCTGATGTCATGTTAAGGTTGTGGACTTGGACCTAACTCAATCCCAAAATCTAGCTCAATGGAATATGATCATCTGTAGTGACTTGTCCTGGATCACCTACTAATCAAAAACTTAACCATGCAATTAATTTTAAAAAAAATATAATCAGAGTGAACTGTGAAAAGTTAAATAAATACTAACTTGATAGAATACCAACTGAAAGTAATAATTGAAACCCAATTACAACAATATACAACTCAATCGAAATAATCAAATACCAGAAAAACTTAAACTAAAATCCACCGGCAAGCCTTGGTCACCGACCGAACACTGCACTAGCTCCTGGTCAACTTACAATCTGCCCGGTCGAATTGGGTGTCCAAGATAAAATCAGGAACGTGAGCGCTAGCGCCCAGTACATAAATATGAGTATACATGTCTATATGATGCATGCATGCAATATGAAACATGAATAATCTGATATACTGGGATCAAAATCTGGAATAACATGCTCAAAAACGTAGGCACCTCTAGTATGCGCACTCTGCCCCCGCAGGATCCAGGTGGTGCCACATATACGTACTGATCTCGATCTTGGACTATCACCATCCTGGGTAAAACACACACTCTATCTCGCCGATCTAGTTGGTGTCAAACGGTACCTGGTTGTACAAAAAACACTAGGGCTGAGCGATCCTAGAATATTAGGCTATCTCGAAAGGATAACAAACTCAACATGATATGTCAATGCCGCATACGTAATCATGAACAATACTAGCATGCATCATATGACAGATAATAATGCAGCACATCTTAATGCAACACGTAAACATGCATACGCACCTGAATATCTTAGTCTGTACTTATGTACATCAACTACTGGTCTAGCTGAAACAACTGTCTACAGCTCAAGCCTACAATTAAATTAAATATCATATCACTATAACTTAGCTAAAAGTTTTAATTAGACTAAAAGCTACTCTCAATAACTACTAAGAATCTAAAATTTTATCTGCGTCCGTCATTGATCATCTTGCTATGTCGAAGGTCCTGACTCAAGCACAACTCTGCTACAAGCCCTGTAACACCTCGCTAGTGCCCGACCCTCGAGAATATGGCTGGAAACACTAAATATGCACTAAACACAACATTTCACCACAAAAAATACATCAACAATGAGAAATCTTTGTGGCTTATTTATAGATGGAGTTCGGACGGTCCGAACCCTAGTTCGAACGTTTGAACTGTGCATGCTTTCCATGTCTCAAACTGTTACTGATCGAAAGCTCCGATCTTCATTCCAAAGTTCCGATCATTTTTGGAAGCTCCGATGCTCACTTTGAAAGTTTCGATCTACGTGTGTCCGTACCTTGAAACCTCAATAATGCGCATGTCTAACTGAATTCGGATATTCCGATCTTAAGTTTGGACATTCCAAACTCATCCTCTGCATCTGAGCCCAAACCTTGTCATCCGAACTCGTTCAGATATATATCTATATTACTATACATCGACGAGTTTATGTGTGTGTCACACACTTACATACATATACTCTTGTGAAATAAATAAAGTCGTAGTTATTGTCAATATCTTGGTTAAAAGAATATGGCTCACGTGACCTACCGAATTATTAATCACTTAGAAAATAGACCTTGTTACCCTGAGAAAATATTTCAACCTGAGCCCGTTTATAATTGGCCTACCCGATATGGTCCAACATGTCAAGGTCCAGCCCAGTTTGGACTATGTTGGACTTTGACTAGGGCTGGTCATTATGGGCTGACCTGTGTTGTTTCTAATGGGTCGCAGGTATCCTTTTCTAGTTCAAATAAGACTCTGATATATATGAGATAAGTTTGGATCTTTTCAAATATTCACAAGATAGAGATAAACTTAAAGAAGATCCAATAGATGAAGAGTCCTAGTCCAGGACATGTTATAATTCGACTAGGTAACTTACTATTTTTCCCCTATAAATACAGGTAGTGTTATGGTTGTGATTATTCATTACTTATTATTCATTATTCATCACACATTCATTCTCACTTTTACATTCACGCACTCATATATCTCAATTTTTGCATTAATCATACCTTCTGCCTTCAAGCCACTGACTTAGGCATCGGAGGGGTCACGCCGAAAACACCTTCGGCGCCCCTTGACTTAGCTGTTGCGTGTGCAGATTTTGGTGGTGCCCAACCCGGCCTGTTTTATAAAGAAGTTGGAGGATCCATTCTACCAGATCGAACCCAAGGTAAAATTTCGACATCATCAATTGGCGTCATCTGTGGGAATTTGAAAACAAAGGGTTAAGATGATGAGTACAAGAGAAGAAGAAATAAATTTCGGATTCTCGCATGGCTTGCGCATCAAAAACTTGCGAAAATCATAGAAATTAATTGAACCGTCGGATCGGACTCAAATTTTGCAGACATATTTATTGATATGTTTTCTAGGATCTGAACGGTGGAGATCGTGATTGGTTGCATTTAAAATCAGATCTAGACCACCGAACAGACGCTGCTCGCTCGCACAGCTTCTATGTGTTCCTCGCATGGCTTTCATATCAGAATCTTTCAAAATTCATTGAAATTAATTGAACCGTCGGATCGGGTTCAAATTTTGCAAACATATTTAGTAATATGTTTTATAGGATCTGAATGGTGGAGATCAATTTTTCATCATTACATCAAGTCGGTTCTTTGATCAAAGAATAGAAGATGTTATCTTGTTATACATCCAAAGTCATGTCATCGACAACGCATGAACGAGATAAGTATTTCAATTATATTTATGTTGGAATTAAATTATTAAATTATTATTTATTATCATTATTAATAATATTATGAGGCATATCCTACTATCAAAATTACATATGTTGTTTTCTTGTGATAAAATTTGTTGGACTTCTATTGCCTTGTATTTTTGTTTGGGTTATTTCACAGATATCGGGCATGCAATCTTGCTGTAAGGCCCAAGTCTATCACATCGGGCATGCAATCTATCAATAAGACCCAATTTATGGTTTAACACTTTTAAAATTCCGGGCAGGTCCGGCATCAAAAGCCCACATCAGTGGCATCAAAAACCCACATCAGTGGTATACAAAAGCCCAGGCAGGTCTGACACTCAAGATCACATCAGTGGAACTCAAAAAGCCCAGGCAGGTCTGGCACTCAAGGACCACATCAGTGGAACTCAAAAGCCCAGGCAGTTCTGGCACTCAAGGACCACATCAGTGGAACCCGAAAGCCCAGAAAGGTCTGGCACTCAAGGACCACATCAGTGGAACTCGAAAGCCCAGGCAGGTCAGACACTCAAGGACCACATCAGTGGAACTCAAAAGCCCAGGAAGATCTGGCACTCAAGGACCACATCAGTGGAACTCAAAAGCTCAGGCAGGTCTGGCACTCAAGGACCACATCAGTGGAACTCAAAAGCCCAGGCAGGTCTGGCACTCAAGGACCACATCAGTGGAACTCAAAAGCTCAGTCAGGTCTGGCACTCAAGGACCACATAAGTGGAACTCAAAAGCCCATGCAGGTCTGGCAGACAAGGACCACATAAGTGGAACTCAAAAGCCCAGACAGGTTTGGCACACAAAGTCCATCTCAATGGCCCACATCAGTGGAATTCAAATCCCAGACAGGTCGGGCACTCAAAGTCCACCTCAGTGGCCCACGTCAGTGGTATTCAAAGCCCAGGCAGGTCTGGCACTCAAAGTACATTTCAGTGGCCCACGTCAGTGGTATTCAAAGCCCAGACAGGTCTGGCACTCAGTTTCATTTCGTCTATTGCTCTTTGTTCGAGCTTGGTTCTAATCAGACCTTCATCTAGACCGTTCGTCCAAAGGAAGCACATGTAGTTCGGGGTCAGGTCTACATTATTGGTCTAAATTCATTCTTTTTTTAGACCAGTTAGGGAGGTACTATTGTTACCCCGAGAAAATATTTCAACCCGAGCCCGTTTATAATTGGTCTACCCGATATGGCCCAACATGTCAAGGTCCAGCCCAGTTTGGACTATGTTGGACTTTGACCAGGGCTGGTCATTATGGGCTGACCTGTGTTGTTTCTAATGGGCCGCAGGTATCCTTTTCTAGTTCAAATAGGACTCTGATATATATGAGATAAGCTTGGATCTTTTCAAATATTCACAAGATATAGATAAACTTAAAGAGGATCCAATGGATGAAGAGCCCTAGTCCAGGATATGTTATAATTCGACTAGGTAACTTACTATTTTTCCCCTATAAATACAGGTATTGTTATGGTTGTGATTATTCATTATTGATTATTGACTATTCATCATCATTCTCTCTCATTTTTATATTCACGCACTCATATCTCTCAGTTTTCACATTAATCATACCCTCTGCCTTCAAGACACTGACTTAGGCATCGGAGGGGTCACGCCGAAAACACCTTCGGTGCCCTTTGACCTAGCTGTTGCTTGTGCAGATTTCATTGATACCCGACTCGACCTGTTTCATAGAAGATTTGGAGGATCCATTCTACCAGACCGAACCCAAGGTAAAATTTCGACATCATCAGACCTCTTTCATCATTCCCTTACTTTATTAGTAATAACAATAATTATAATTATTAATCACTTAGAAAATAGACCTCTTTCGTCATTCCCTTACTTTATTAGTAATAACAATAATAATTATAATACAAATCAATCCTACTCAATCATGCTACGAATTAAGAAGAGTGGGATGGGCCATTTTCTAGAATGATGTTATATATATTTTTATATAATTTTTTGCAAAGTATTATATTTTAAGTTTTGCAATTGTGGACAAGGAAAAAAATCTCATTTGTCCTTATTATGTACTATTAACCTCCGAGGTGGTTTTAATTAGAAATATGTACATAGTTAAAATCCCTGAGGTTGTGTCGCCTCAAAATGGGCTCAGTCTATGCTGGTAGTCGGGCACTGCTCGATTTGCCAGCATCAACGTCCCGAATCACCACCCAGGTACTGTTCAAGTGGGGTAGCATAGACTGCTCCCTCGAAATGATATCTTGTACAAGAATATTGAAAAGTATTAATTTTTTTTTATTAATATTATTACTCACATAATAAATATTTTAAACAATTGTTAATCATGAATGACATTCATCATTTGATGATCAAATGTTAACTTTCATGTAAGGAATCAATCCGAATTTTGAAGATCGAGAATTCACCAGGCAAACGAAACACACAAATAAGAACAATAATCCCAGAAAGCAGATAAAACCAACGCACACAGATCAATCAACCAACTCACGCGAAAGCGATTAAACGACGCAAGTATTTACGTGGTTCGGCAAAGATTTGCCTACGTCCATGGGAGAGCAACACAACACTTTTATTAATCACCCAACAGAACAACCCAAGCTCAAGAACAGAGCTTATTACAGAGATGGACAACGAAAAACTCTCAAGCTAGATACAGACTCAATTCAAGCTTTTGATACTTGAATTCTTCCCGTCACAATCTTCGCTTGTTTCTCTCCTCCGAAATCTCTCTTTTTTTCTCTCAATATATTATGAAGAATTTGATTTTCTGTTATTCTCATTGCGGCCAGCTTCCATCTGCTTATATAGAGAATTTAGATCGACTTTCATCTTGGGCTTTAGGTCAACAGTAACTTATGACCCAATTATAAAGTCAACATGGTCCAGCCCGATAAGTCTTCATTCATCAGTTTGATCTGCCCTTGTATTTCGATCTGCATCGATCTGCCTGCAAGCGTATAACTTCTTGGACACTTAATCTGACTTCTAACTAAGTCACAATACTCGAGCAATCTATCTTCATGAACTCATCCAAAGACTCGTCTGACCATCACATCGATCTGATCCCAGTATACGACCTGGCCATGAACTCATCTGATCACCGAACTCATCTGATCTGTACTATCCGATCCGATCTCTTCTCTATTCTCATTCAATCTGATAGAAGCATACTTCAACAATCTCCACCTTGATTCTTTTAGAAGGAATGCTGCTCTCCATCCTAGCCGCCTTGGCTAATTTCCAATCACCGCATTAACTAAGTCCAAACATTTCTTGAACTTAGCATACGGAAGTGACTTAGTCATAGCATCTGCAGGGTATTCTTCTGATGCTATCTTCACAAGGATCACATCTCCTTTTTCAATTACATCTCTGACGAAATGCATTTTCACGTCTATGTGTTTCGATCATTCATGATAGACTTGGTGTTTCGTCAAGTGTATTGCACTTTGATTGTCACAGTGTACTACAACTTGATCTTGTTTTACACCCAACTCCGCTATCATCCCTTTTAACCACAATTCTTCCTTTATGGCCTCAGTCACAGCTATGAATTCTGCCTCAGTGGTAGAAAGAGCAACCACTGACTATAAATTAGACTTCCAGGTGATCACTGTGCCATAAAAGGTGAACACATAACCAGTCAATGACTTTCTCGTGTCTAAGTTCCCAGCAAAATCTGAATCCACATATCCAACTGCCGGATCAATCCCATCTTGCTGTTTCTCAAACTTCAATCACAGCCCAGTTGTGTTTATGAGATATCGGAGAATCCACTTCAAAGCTTCCCAATGATATGTTCCCGGATTAGCCATAAATCTTGACACTACACTGATTGCGTATGCCAGATCAGGCCTACTACACACCATTCCATAAATGAGACTCCCCACTCCACTAGTATATGGAATACCAGCCATCTTCATCTTGTCTTCCTTACATTCAGGTGACTGATTCGCAGATAGCTTCAAATGCTGTCCCAGAGGGGTCAAGACAGATTTTGCATGATTCATATTATACCGCAGAACAACCTTCTTCAAATAGTTCTTCTGACTCAGATGAATCTCCTGTCTTTTCCTGTTTCTCACTATGTCCATGCCCAGAATTCTCTTCGCTTCACCCAGATCTTTCATCTCAAACTCTGTGTTGAGCTGTTGTTTCAAGGATGATATCTCTGTCCTACTTTTACTTGCGATCAAGATATCATCAACGTAAATCAGTAGGTACAAGATAACCTGCCCATCATCCTTCTTCAGATAGACACATCTGTCATATTGGCTTCTCACAAAACCAATATCAATCATGAACTCATCAAACCTCTTGTTCCATTGCCTAGGACTCTGCTTTAGCCCATACAATGATTTTCTAAGTAAGCAGACTTTGTTCTGGGTTTTCTGATGTATGAAGCCCTTTGGTTGTTCCATATAAATGGTTTCTTCCAGGTCACCGTGTAGAAACACAGTTTTCACATCCATCTGCTCAAGCTCCAAGTTGAGCTGGTTCACCAGTGCTAACATAATTCGGATGGAACAATGTTTGACCACTGGAGAATAGACCTCATTAAAATCTATCCCTTCTACTTGACCAAAACCCTTTGCAACCAATCTTGCTTTATACCTGATCTGATCTGTACCAGGAGTTCCTTCCTTCTGTTTATAGATCCACTTGCATCCCAATGTATTTTGATGCTTCGGTCTGTCTACTAGCTTCCAGGTTTGATTATTATCAAGTGAGTTCATCTCTTCATTCATAGCTTCAATCCACTTGTTTTTCTGTTTACTCGCCATAGCTTCATCATAAGTATTTGGCTCTGAATACTCCACCTCTTCAGCTACTGTCAGTGCATACCAAGCCAGATCAGCTTCACCAAACCTCTTAGGAGCTCTGATCTCCCTTCTGGTTATGTCCCTTGCAAGATTATAAGTTATTAAGTCCTCTTTTGGATCACTCGCTGTCATATCATCATCTTGCATCTCATCTGCCTCTTCATCTGGCATAGAAGACTCCACCTCAGTCGGTAGTTTATCATTCACACTGATCTGACTGTCCTTTCCATCTGTATTCATTTTATATTCCAGTTTGAATTCATCAAACTTCATATCCCTGGTGTTGAAGCACTTTGGACCTCTTGACTCCAGGTTCCAAACCTTATAACCCTTCACACCATCCGGATACCCAATGAATATACATCTGACTGCCCTTGCTTCCAACTTGTCCTGTTTCAGATGAGCATATGCTAGACATCCGAATACCCTCAAGTTTGAGTAGTCTGCAGGTGTTCCACTCCACTTTTCCATTGGTGTCTTGAAACCAATCGCACTGGATGGACACCTATTGACCAAGTAGCACGCAGTAGATAACGCTTCTCCCCAGAAGGACTTAGGTAGAGAAGCATTGATCAACATACATCTGACCCTTTCCAGAAGAGTTCTGTTCATTCTTTCTGCCAGGCCATTTTGCTGTGGCATTCCTGCCACTGTTCTGTGTCTGGTAATGCCTTTCTCCTTGCATAGCTTGACAAACTTATCTGATAAGTATTCCAGCCCATTATCTGTTCTCAGGTGTTTCACTCTTCGATCACTCTTGTTCTCAACTGCCAGCAGCCATTCTCTGAACTTGTCATAAGCTTCATCCTTAGTTTTTAAGATGAATATCCATACTCTCCTTGAGTAATCATCTATCAAAGACATGAAGTATCTACCTCCACCATGAGTTTTTGTCCAAGAAAGACCCCATAGATCTGAATGAATGTAGGTCAATGGTTGCTCAGTTGTGTGACTTCCTTGACCAAACGATACTCTTTTAGATTTCCCAAGAGCACAACTATCACACAGCTCAAGTGATTCGATCTTATCTCCACCTAACAGACCCTGTTTAGATAGCTCATGTAATCCCTTCTCACTTACATGTCCAAGCCTCAGATGCCATAGCTTGGTTCTGTCTTGCTGTTCCTGAATACTTGTTGTACTTCCAATAATCGTATTACCTTGTAGTACATACAGGAGGTTCCTTTTGACAGCCTTCATCACAACAAGAGATCCTTTTGACACTGAGATACTGTCTGCTCCTGATTTGAATGAATATCCCTGAGCATCAAGCGTTCCCAATGATATCAAATTTCTCTTCAACTCGGGCACATACCTCACCTTGGTGAGTACTCTGTCGATCCCATCATGCATCCTTATTCTGATATTTCCAGAGCCCTTTATCCTGCATGATTGATTATTCCCCAACAGTACCATGCCCTGATCTGATTCCTCCAATTTTTCAAACCAAGATCTTATAGGACACATGTGAAAGGAGCATCCTGAATCCAGTATCCACTCGTGGTTTTTATCACCTTTAGAAATCACCAATACTTCTGCTGAGTCATATCCATCTGTAGCTATGGCCAGAGTACCATCATCCTTGGGTTTTTCCTGTTGCTTCCCTTTCCTTTCAGGACAATCTCTTCGCAGATGTCCAACCTTCTGACAAACATAGCACTTCATATTACCCAAGTTTCTGTTCTGGTATCTTCCTTGACTCTTCGATCTGGACTTTGGCCTGTATTTCCCACTGGATGTCCTCTTATCACTTATGCCCCTCGCCGTAAGACCTTCTCCATGTGATTCAGTGTTTGTGTTCGATTTTCTCTGAAGTTCCTTGGATTGAATAGCCGACATAACTTCTTTCAATGTTATCTTCTGTTCTCTTCCGTATAGCAAAGCATCCCTGAAATTTTCATATGCTTTAGGAAGAGCATTCAGAAGTATCAAAGCTCGATCTTCATCCTCAAGCTTTACTTCAATATTCTCCAAGTCATCCAATATCTTGGTGAATTCTTCGATCTGGTCTTCAAGGTTCTTCTCATCCTTAATCACAAAGGAATACAATCTCTGTTTCATGTACAGACGATTAGCCAGGGATTTCGTCATGTATAAATTTTCGAGTTTGAGCCACACCGCCTCTGCAGATTCTTCTCTGGCCACCTTCCGAAGAGGTCTATCTCCCAGACAGAGAATAATTGCACTGTGTGCTTTCTCGAGCAATTCATCCTTGTTCTTTATCTCATCGGACATCTCCTCCTTATTCTTAAGAGCTTCCACCAATCCTTGTTGTATCAGGATTGCCCGCATCTTAATTCTCCAGAGCGAGAAATCGTTCTTGCCCGTAAACTTCTCAATATCAAACTTCATTGATCCCACCATCTTTGCTTAGTTTCCCACAGAAGGCGTCACTTGTAAGGAATCAATCCGAATTTTGAAGATCGAGAATTCACCAGGCAAACGAAACACACAGATAAGAACAATAATCCCAAAAAGCAGATAAAACCGACGCACACAGATCAATCAACCAACTCACGCGAAAGCGATTAAACGACGCAAGTATTTACGTGGTTCGGCAAAGATTTTCCTACGTCCACGGGAGAGCAACACAACACTTTTATTAATCACCCAACAGAATAACCCAAGCTCAAGAACAGAGCTTATTACAGAGATGGACAACGAAAAACTCTCAAGCTAGATACAGACTCAATTCAAGCTTTTGATACTTGAGTTCTTCCCGTCACAATCTTCGCTTGTTTCTCTCCTCCGAAATCTCTCTTTTCTTCTCTCAATATATTATGAAGAATTTGATTTTCTGTTATTCACGTTGCGGCCAGCTTTCATCTGCTTATATAGAGAATTTAGACCGACTTTCATCTTGGGCTTTAGGTCAACAGTAACTTATGACCCAATTATAAAGTCAACATGGTCCAGCCCGATAAGTCTTCATTCATCAGTTTGATTTGCCTTTGTATTTCGATCTGCATCGATCTGCCTGCAAGCGTATAGCTTCTTGGACACTTCATCTGACTTCTAACCAAGTCACAATACTCGAGCAATCTATCTGCATGAACTCATACGAAGACTCGTCTGACCATCACATCGATCTGATCCCAGTATACGATCTGGCCATGAACTCATCTGATCACCGAGCTCATCTGATCTGTACTATCCGATCCGATCTCTTCTCTATTCTCATTCAATCTGATAGAAGCATACTTCAACATTTGAATTCAACAATAATCTAATGATTGTTGAGTACATGAAATATTTTATTCACCAAATATAAAGTATAACAAAACCAAACTCAAAAAAGAGTATTTTTAAAGTATAACAAAACCAAACTCAAAAAGAGTATTTTTAAAGCAACGAGCGTCTTCGAAAAGGGTTTTTGCTAGGTATTTTATTCTTTTCGTTGGGTATTTTCCAATGCTCCTAATATTTGTTCGTGAAGTTAGCTCTTTGAATTCGTTAGGACAACTACACCGAAATTCAACCTAGCTAGACCTTATCGAATATATTAATACTTATATTAAAACTAGTAAACAGCACGTGCGATGTACGTGGTGATATTTTGTCTATATAATATATCTATTTATTATTTTCTATAATTATTGAGATTTTCATGGCCTTATAATAAAAATCATATAGACTTTAATTATTTATTATGAAAATCAACTGAATTAATACAATGATCATTTTTTTTTATTTTTAGTCATGTTAATGGTGAATTTGTAATTTCAATCCTGTAACTTGAATGTTTTCATTTTTAGTCATATTACTATGCATTTTTATTTTTAATCATGTCACTTGTATATTGTTTTTATTTTGATCATTTAACTCGCATGTTTTTTTTTTGTTCTGTTTTGGTATATACATTTTCATTTATAGTCATGTAACTTGCATATTATTTTTATTATTTGTCATTTAACTTGTGTTATATTCCTATATATTTTTATATGATTTTTCTTATAGTGTAAATAAAATTGCAAATTTGTTGTTTCACAATGATAAAACTTTACCCTTTTATTCACACTTTTAGATAGATATATAGATTTCACAATGATAAAATTTTACCTTTTCATTCATATTTTTAGGTAGGTAATATATTTAATTTATACTCCTACATTAATTTTGTAAATATATGTTTTTAACTCTAACTTGTATTATTATTGCTGTAAATTTTAGTTTTTAGTTTTTTTATTTTCAATATTTATATTCTTATATTTTTTTAATTCTTATATTAATACCGTAAATTTTAATTTTTTTCTTTTATTCTTTTAAAAATTTATTTATCTATTTGATTAACTGCAACTCAATTAAGTCACAAACTAAAATTTAGCTTATTCTTATATATTTTTTATATTGTCTAACATTAAATAAGGTGTAAAATAAATAAAAACAAATTGTGAAAAATGAAAAAATAAATCTTTTTAGAAAATAATAATTAAAAAATGAATTATGTAATTTTATTAATGAACGTATTAGTTGCAATTTAATGAAAGTGTATAATGTATTTATGGATATTAATATTTACATATAATATAATAAAAATATTTATTTATTTTTATGCCCTAAATAAAATGTTTTTTTTACTTTTGTATCTCTATATATTTTTATATTACCTTACTTATAGTGTAAATAAAACAACAAAATTATTATTTCATAATGATAAAATTTTATCATTTTATTCACACTTTTAGATAGGTAAGGTAATAGATTATTAAAAAAAAAGGTAATAGATTATTAAATACACATAATTTTATTTTAATAATTTCAGTGAAAATATTTTTTATTTGTCAAACATATATATATATATATATATATATATATATATATAGATATAGATATATTCACTGTATATATCATTTTTTATATTTTTAAAGTATTATGTAGAAAATTTCAATACAATTAATCGAAATAATACACAATCTAAAGACAAAATAGAAAATTTAGAGTGAAAATATTTATTATTTTAATTGTTTTAGATTGAAATAATACACACACTAATAAAATAAATATTTATTATCTTTAATAATTTTAATAAATAGATATTTTTATTTTTCAACATCTAATAATTTTTATGTTATCGAAATAATACACAATCTAATAAAATAAATATTTATTATCTTTAATAATTTTAATGAATAGATATTTTTTTCAACATCTAATCATTTTTATTTTAATTTTTTTAGATTTTTCTAAGAATTATGTACGATAAAATATTATTTCTCTAATTTATTTTTATTATCAAATTTTTATTCAATTTTGATGTATTGTTGTTTTTAAATTTTTTAAAAGTATTTCGTAACCAAATTTTATTTTTATGTTATATATTTTTTCAGAAAAAATCACTTTGATGCTCACGTGTTTTAAATTTTGTTTTCTTAAATTTATAGAAAATAATTCAAATAAATTCATTGAAGGTGAAGTTTTATAATTAAATAAGATGCGAATTAACACAGTGTATTTTTAATAACAAATAAATTATATGAAAATAATTTATTCTTTGATTGCATTTATATTATAATAGTATATGATTAACTTTATAAATGTAGTATGATATTTAGAAAATCAATTAACACGTGTCTCACACGTTAAACACGTGAAAATGTATTATATATGACATAAGACAAGTCATAAATTTAAATTTATTCACCTTTAAAATAAAAGTAAAATAAGTAATAATTAAAATTTCGAATAATATTCATTTGTTTTATTTTTTAAAAAGATATAGTAAATTTTTAATATTTGATAAAGTCTTTTATTTGAATCCTAAATTTATTTAGATAAATGTGCATGGATTACATTTTGACATTTATTTTTGAAAAAATTGTTTTTTTGATTCTATAAGTTTTTTTATTTGTAATTTCGATACTCTATGTTATCAGATTTTAAAGTCTATTGTATTTGTTTTGTTTTGTTATTTTTTACGATTTTAGAGCCTTTTTTTAGATGTGATATTTTTGTAGCGTAGATGTTTATAGTATTGCATCAGCATTTTTGATGAAAAATAACCAAATTGTCAAAAATCAAAATACGCAAGACAAAGTAAAACTGAAATTTCGATATCGCTAAAAACCATCTATATCTGTTAAGCATTTGTGTTTCAAATTTTGGACATATACGCCTACAAAAACACGTGTAGATAAGGGGATGCGCTCAAACTTGAAAACATGGGGATATAAGTGCTCAAGATTTGAAAACACAAATAGTTAATATATAATTTATTTTTCATAATGGGTTTTTAAAAATCTTGAGATTTCATAGGGGTAATTATCTTATATGAAAATATAGACTTAAAATCATAATTTGCAAATATTTGCGGACCAAAATTACAATTTTTTCTTTATTTTTCCATAATTATCTTTGATTTATTAATACTTATGAATGAAATTTAAAATATTTAATTTTATTTAAATTCCAAATTATCCATAAATTTTATATTATATATTTTTTTAATTTTTTACATTCATTTTCCACCAAATGTTAATGCAATTATTTATCGAAAAATTCTCTAATGAATTTTTTTTTATTTCTATTCACACTTTTAAAGATAAAATTATTAAATATACATGATTTTTTAAAAATAATTTCAGTTAAAATATATTTTATTTTTTGAACATATATTCATTTTATACATCAATTTTTATATTTTTAAAACACTGTGTAGAAAATCTGATATCAATACAATTAATCGAATGAATATACAATCTAAGGGCAAAATAAAAAATCCACAATGAAAATTTTAGTCATTCTATTTACACTTTTATAGTCATAATAAAATAAATAAATATTATATATCGTAAAAAATATATATATTATATTTAATAATTTTAAAGAATACATGCATATTTTTATTTTCCAACATCTGAATTATTTTTATGTTAATTGTTTTTAGATTTTTCTAAGAATTATGTTTTGATAAAATTTTATTTCTCTAATTTATTTTTATGAACATATATCTATTGAATTATGACGTATCATTATTTTCAAATATTTTTATAAGTATGTCGTAATCAAATTTTATTTTTTTATTAGATTTTTTTTAAAAAAATGTGTTTTAAATTTTGTATTTTTAAATTGATAAAAAATAATTCAAACCAATTCATTGAAGGTGAATTTTTATAATTAAATAAGAGGTGAATAGACACAATGTATTTGTAATAAACAAAGAAACTATATATGAAATAATTTATTTTTTGATTTCACTTATATTGCTATAGTATATGATTAACTTTAAAAATGCAACATGATTTTTTAAAAACCAATTAAAATGTTGTGTTTTAAGAGTTCAAAAAAATTTATATTATTTTTTATTTTCTTTCTAATATAGCATGTTTTTATTAATAGATTATCACATTACGAAACTTATTCTTCATAAAATTTATGGTGATATTATATATCTATATATTATATTAAACACAAATTTTGTAGAAGTGCAAATATTGCTTAAATATTTTAAATGATTAGTTAAAAACATTTAAGGTAAATTTTTATAATTAAATAAGAGGTGAATAGACACAATGTATTTATAATAACAAAGAAACTATATGAAATAATTTATTTTTTGATTTCACTTATATTGCTATAGTATATGATTAACTTTAAAAATGCAACATGATATTTTAAAAACCAATTAAAACGTTGTGTTTAAAGAGTTCAAAAAATTTTATATTATTTTTTATTCTCTTTCTAATATAGCATGCTTTTATTAACAGATTATCACATTACGAAACTTATTCTTCATAAAATTTATGGTGATGTTATATATCTATATATTATATTAAACACAAATTTTGTAGAAGTGTAAATATTGCTTAAATATTTTAAATGATTAGTTATTTTATTGTCATAGTACAAAAAATATGTGAATTCTTCTATTGCTGTATTTGTTACAATCCTTATGTAATTCATTATCTATTTCAATATGATTAATTCATCATTTTTATTAGTATCTTACTATTATATTATTATAATCATAACAGTTTTTTCCTCTTAATTTATCTCATAATTCTATATTTTTCAAGATAAAAAATCATTATTACCCATAAATATTAATATTAAAAATAAAAATAAAAATGATTCACTTAGAACATAATCCACGAGAGCATATACAATTTAAAAAACCCAAAAAAATAAACTCACTAAAAAAACTCAGATATTAAGAGTCAATTAAAAATCTAATAAAAATAAGATGCAATAAAACAAACAAACTCAATATTTAGACTCAATTAAAAAAAACCCCAAAAAAATTACACCCACTAAAAAAACTCGGATATTAATAGTCAATTAAAACTCAATAAAAATAAGACACAATAAAAACAAATTCAATTATTAACAATAAATACAAACTCAATTATTAACGCATTAATCCATGTAGGAAGAGAGAATAATTATTGTACTTCCTCAAATGTTCTTATAATTTTCATGCCATTTTCAAAAATATCCCTTACATTTAACACTCTAATGAACAAAATTTGGGCAATTATAACAATACACGATAAAAAAAAACTTTGCTTTTCATTTACCATTTTATAATCGAAATAGATTCAACCGAATAAAACGATAAGATTTAAGCATTACTTCTAGATCAAACCTTAAACTTACGACACTGAATAATCTCTTAAAAGTTAAACCTCTCATCCTCCCCTCCTCACACGCAGTAAAAGAATCGATTTTTTTCTTTTTTTCCCCGATGAAATTAAAAGAATCAATCTCTGCCAAACAAAAACCTCAACAATCGCGGCACCCTTCGTCTCTCCTGAACCCTTCAATCATCATATTACAGTTGGCCTGAGAAAATAAACCTTAAACAAACAATGAAACATGGAATGACCCTCGAGTCCCCACGGTCCCCACGCGCAAGAGAAAACGTACGCTCATTCAATTCACAGCCCTCCGTTCCATGCTATATATGAACACACAGTTCCCACAGAAATCCCATCACGAAAATTTCTACCTTTTTCACGTTACATTCATTGAACCAAAGTGCTTTTTTCTTGTTTTTCTATCTTTTCCACACCAACCCTTCTTCTCTCTCTTCGACCAGCGCATTTTCTCTCTCTCTTTTATTGGTGTTGTTTGAGTTTCAGACAGTGTTTCTTGTTTCTTGTGCTTGAAATGTTAATAGAAAGCACCCTTTGGATGGATTTGTCGAAGTGAAAGTGGGGGATTGAGATAGGACGAGTATGGAATTAGCAAGAATTAGGCAATTGATGGTTCTATGGTGTAGAATACGAAGTACTCGTGTTGCTCTGATGGGTGGAAACCACACGGCTGCTAGATTTTGCTCTCGCTAAGATTGATTCCTTCATTGTAGTGCTAGTCTTTTCAATCCCTTTCAACAGTTGATTCTCCGGTTTTAGCTTTGTTTCTGTTGTAGAAGAACATTTCAGAAGTCGGTGTAGAAAAAATTCTTTCTTTGGTTCAGTTTAATCCTAAGATGGATAAGTTTGGTCGAGGGTACCGAGCTAAGAATCTTGGGTGTGATTCGAATGAGCTGAATGGGGTTGGATTTCGGTTGAATTCTCCGACCATTTTGGTGATCAGGCTACCTGAATCGCGGGTTTTGCGTATCATGTCGAGATCTATGTTCGTGGCTATGGTTATTCTGACATTGCCCACGCTTGGCTCTATGATCAGAGCCTCATCCAATGGTGCTCTGTACGAAAAGGGTGGCGATTCAGTCTTCGCTAGAGGGTTCAAAATTCTGCCTGTTTTGTTCCGTGATTTGTTGGACGAAGGCCTAATCAAGAAAGGCCATAAAGGTCTCATTTTGGGGACTGGCATTGGTGAAATTGAAGATGATTTTGAATTCTTGAAGGATGCTGGCATTGATTTGCTCACAGGAGTTGATCTTCAGCTCAATAAGGTTGTTGAAAACAGGTTGTTCGATTTCGTTTTTGCCTTGAGTTTTAATGGGATCCAGGTGTTTGATGGTGTTGTAAGGGATGGCGGATTGGTGATCTCGCCCTTAAGTGATGACCACTCGACCGAGCTAAGATTGCTAAGAAATTACAGGATTGTGTATCTAAGAAGGTTCGAAAACACCGTGGTGGCGATGAGGAAGAACCGGGGATCGTCAAGGAGAAGGGAGAATCCCCCTGTGGATCAAGTGTTAAGTGGCGCTAGAGCGGATGCAAAGAAAGCTGCATTGAAAGGGCTGGAGGATGCATATCTCGAGCCCCCTAGGCGGGAAGCCTTCTTAAGAAAATCGAGCTTCACATCGCGAAAAATCAAGTTCCTTCCTGATCTTTTGAAGGATTCGTTGGATGAGTACCCACGCCGAGTTTTCATCTCGGATGACTCAAGTGCACTAGACTGGTTCTACAAGAACTATCCCATGAGAAATCAAGACTTCGAAGTTTATGACTTGGATATCGTGAGCAGCAGTGAATTATCGGAAGGTGCGCTGATTCAAGGCACGGAGTTATCGACTTGGTTAACAAAGAACGTAGAATGCGACGACTACGTCGTGATGAAAGCCGAGGCAAATTTGGTGGAGGAGATGCTAAGAGAAGGGACATTGTATCTTGTGGATGAATTGTTCTTGGAGTGCAAGAATCAATGGCAAGACGGAGAAGTGAATGGGAGCAAGAGGGCTTATTGGCAGTGTTTAGCATTGTATGGTAAAGTGAAGGATGAGGGGGTTGCAGTACACCAATGGTGGAACTAATTGTGTTGTAAGGGAGAGATCACAGGTTTCTCAAATATTTGTGGTACTTTTTCTTGGCTTTTTTCATGGCATATATGCCAAGGAGTTTGATCTTTTTGTTCTTTCTCCTAATAATTGCTTTCGGGTGTTGTTATTGTAAAGTGAATGCATTATGACAGGGAATGAATGAAAGAAATATAAGTGGGTTGGTGTTGTGTTACCACTATTGTTTTCTTCTTTATTTTTGCTGTTTCAGCAAAATGCATACCATATGATAGACCAATGGTACCATTCTCTAATGATACACTCTCAATGCTTGTAAGTTGTAACCAATTACCATAAAAAAAGATGCATACATGACATTGATTCTGATATCGGAATTGAATGTCTTTCTTAGTATCCAAAGTGGACCTATAACCTTTTATTGAGTTAGGTGAAGCAGTTTATAGCATACTTGGAATCAAGGGGAGAACGTGCTTGCTTTTTCAAAGTATTAAAGTGCCAAATTTGTAGATTTTTTTATGGCTGATTGCCACTTTCTTGCTTCTCCTGGTCTGATCTTATTGGGCTGCTTCTAGCTTAGTCAAGAAATGTAACTCTGGACGGGGAGAAATCGATTAACATATAATAGAAGCAGTACTACATATTTATTTTTGTGAACAATATCAGAGATAGATCATTCTCAACCCCTAAAACCAGTAGTTTAAACATAAATCACACTGAAAACTGTATCTAAAACCAGATTACACGGCATACATATATATAACTGACACCACTAAGTAGTACAAAAACATGCTGTAAAGCACAAACAATAGCCGTTCTCCTCGGATCTTCGCGCTTATTGTTACTTTTACTTGATACAAACGTGAATGACATTTTGTTACTTTTCAAGGAGTAGTGGTAGTTTCTGGAGTTGGGTAAGTTGGAGTGAATGGAACAGTGGGAAAGTTTGGGACACCGGGGAAAGCGGTAGTTGGTGGGAACTGTGGGAGATTCGGGATCGAGGGTGTCGTTGGATCGGTGTAAGGGGACGGAAACAATCCCGGACCTCCAAATGCTGGAATCGAAGGGAAGGGGAAAGTGGGATTGATTCCCAAAATGATCGGGGTGGTCTGGAGACGACGAGCCGCTGAGGCTTTCTCCATACCTGAAAATGACATGGAAATGAGGATTAATAAGCAGAAAAACTTGCAAGAAGCCATGGTTAAGTGGATTAGTGGAATGATGCAAGAATGCAAGGGGTTGGGAGAGGGTTTATATAGTTGAAAAAAAAATGGATTCTTGAATGTGGAAACCCCCCACCCCCCCACCTGTTGAGCATTTATTTTTCTTGAATCCACTTCACCTTACTCCAGCTTGACCTATAAAGGCAGTTGATCTGGTTGTTGACTACCAAACAACTATATGTCTGTGCTAATAAATATATTATTACAGCAACAAATGGATTCACACGGAACAGAGAGGAAATTTTTTGAAAGATACATGATGAATTTTTTTTGGAAAAAACATATAAAACTTTCCGCGTCGGCATGATGATTGATGAACGTTTTATTTTGCGACGGGCCGAAAAATCAGAGATATTCCATGAAAAAAAAGACGATTAATAGCAGTAGCTATTGTTAATCTAACTATCGTTGCGCGGCTGCGACGGTTTATGGTACACGAGACCAGAAGATATGCATGTTGTTTTTGCTCCATCATACTCTGACTCTCTGCACCAATCATTGGCTACACAAGTCAGTTGAATTTGTCTTGTGTCCGTCCGAGGTAGCAGAGGACTGCACTTGAGTGTCGGCAGTTAAAAGGAAATGATAATTCAAAATTTTCATGTATGATAGTTTTTAAAAATGCTCAGTTTTTTTCCTGTGAAAAATATTGCAAAATCACCCCGGCCTCTTCCACTTGTTTGGGCAATCCAGCTTGTAATTGTAGCGCAGGGTCCAGTTCCAGTTCATGCTGTATGGCACAACTTGTTTACAAGCCACTATCAAACCAGTACACTACAGCATGTATCTGTCCCAAGATTCATTAACTCCTTCATTCACCAAACTTTTTCACTCCATTATTATAGATAAATGTAATAATTAAGCTGATAAATTGCATTATGGATCAGAATTATTTGAGTTGGTTTTGACTTTTGATTGATATTTTTCTATTCAAATGTGTTCCTTGTTCTTAATTGTGATGATAATGTGATGTCTTGAAATTAATCACACCATAAAATCAGGAGGAATGCATAAATGCCATCAAGAAACATGAATTGAGGCGGTGGTCCAGTAGTAAAAGTCACAGCACACCAGCAATAAAATTCTGCACATGCTGTTGATGGCAGTCCTGATGAGTGATAATATCATGCCAGGCTGCTTTGGCCCTCGAAAAGATTAATCGTTTCTGAGTTTCACTTTGGCTCGGTGGATTCGATGCTACACCGGGTGAATTTCACCCAGAGTAGTCATGACCTTCTCCACACAATGTGTGGGCCCCAGCCAAGTAGATAATTCATCGGTTGAAATTCATCCGGTGTGGCACATCATTTTCCCTTCGGCTCTAACGTGAAGTGCCTAAAAAATCATCTTAGAATGACACGGAGAACCTCCGTGACTTAGTGTAGGAAGATTAATTAGTGGTAGATAATCTTAGATTGAATTTGTTGGTAAATGGAATGGTATAAATCCCCAACTTTATAGAACTAGTTATTTCTTTTCTTTCCTCGATTCCCTCTATATGACTGGGAAAATCTTGTATTTGTATGACATTTTTTTAACAACTAAAATTAGTGTGGTGCTTGATAGTTTCTCTTCCTCTCGAGGCTTTTACTCAAAAATAAGAAATACACCTCAGTTTTCGGTTGCTGATGATCTTATCTGGTTCTGCATATAATTATCAAGACATAGAACTTCAAAATTTTTGCACCATGTGTATCGGCCCATTGCCTAACTCAACTTCATTTGCTTAGCTAGCATTCATGTACATGAATGCAAGCGAAGAAAAAGCAATACGTCGACGGCATTCATGATCCAATAAATTATGTCTGGACATAGAAGGCACTCAGCACATTTAGCTGCACATGTTATTTTCATGAATTGCATCCAGCTGACGAAATACAAACATGAGTATTGTTCAGTTTCTATCTCAGGGACTGGTAGTTAAATGAGAAAGGATGACTGAAGACTCAGATTTTTCTTGTGAATGGGCTTAAAAAGCTCGAGGAATTCAGAAAGATTAGGATTTTAAGTCGTCCCTCTTTCAGGAAAGTGGGAAGGCTGGTCTGTGGGAGACCATGAAAATGAGTGAATACCACCTTTGGCAATGGTGGAAGCTTGAGTGGCCATGCCGTTTGGTTAAAGGAAGCTCTAGTAAATTCAGTTACAACAAACTATGAACATCTGCCAGGATTACAGTCGTTGCAACGTGATCAGCAGAAACGACAAAACAAACGAGAGTCGTCGTGATATGCCATGTTTGAGACACTGAGAAAAAGGCATTTTTAGCAGCAGAACTTGCTTTATTTCCTGGGTTCTGATAGTCTAGTTCTACTTATAGATGATGTATGTGGATTATAAGAGGTGAGACAGGTGGATTTGGTTGGAAATTTTTTTGTACATTACACATTATCTAGTTGCTGGCCTTTTCCTTCATCTTAATAAGCATAAATCATGAATAGATATGTAAATGACCTAAAGCTAAACATGTTCTGTTTTCATTTTTATCTAAGTTTAAATAATGGACTAACCAAGAAAGTTTGAGACCTAGCAGCAAGGTGGTTCTTCACAGGCGTAAAAGACTTGACAAGCCATGTAAACCAAAACCAGCATCCATGCACTAAGCTGTATTTGACCTGTGGTACTTGGTTCATCTGCTGAACAGCAGTCATGAATTTAGGTTTTTTTTCCCCTTTTTATTTGGAGATTTAGTAGAGATTTGAAAGTTCAAAAATTCAAGAAATATTCAAAATCTAAATTTTAGAAAGGCGCAAGACATGAGTATATTTCAGAATATTTACTTTTTGCGTAGATGGTTCTGCAGATGGTTGGTTTGTTGTCTGATTTATCAATGAAGACGGCTTGTTCCTTAAACTAAACAAAAGTTGATGAATTCAATGCCGATAGATAGGTCATACGAGAAAAAAAAGGCGATAGGATGTGATCATCAAAGTAGGCAGCAGAAAACAAGCAAACTAAAACTATATATGAAACGTATAATGATTCACTGAAGCACATCAGGACACTGGAATGGCAACATCTCTAAACATAGGTACAAGCAATGAAAACAATGAAAAAGAAAAAACAAAAACAAACAAACTCAATAGTAGAAACATGAATCAATCACCCCAAATGACCTTCAAAACAAATTCTAGCACTCCATCCCATGATAATCATTTTAAAATCCCAATCAATAACTTATGGAGCTTTTGGCACTGTCGGTTTAGGCAATTCAGGTTTTGGCAATGTGGGAAGCTCGGGTTTTGGCAAAGTTGGCAGCTCAGGCTTTGGGAGTGTAGGAAACTCGGGCTTTGGCAATGTGGGAAGCTCTGGTTTTGGCAAAGTTGGCAGCTCAGGCTTTGGGAGAGTTGGAAGCTCAGGTTTTGGGAATGTAGGAAGCTCGGGCTTTGGCAATGTGGGAAGCTCTGGTTTTGGCAAAGTTGGCAGCTCAGGCTTTGGGAGTGTAGGAAGCTCGGGCTTTGGCAACGCGGGAAGATCAGTTTTTGACAAAGTTGATAGCTCTGGCTTTGGGAGTGCGGGTAGCTCAGGCTTTGGCAGTGTCGGAAGCTCAGGTTTTGGTAGAGTTGGAATCTCAGGTTTTGGCAATGTAGGAACCTCTGCTTTTGGCAAAGTTGGCAGTTCAGGCTTTGGGAGTGTAGGAAGCTCAGGTTTTGGCAATGTAGGAAGCTCCAGTTTTGGCGGCAGTTCAGGCTTTGGGAGTGTGGGAAGCTCAGGTTTCGGCAACGTAGGAAGCTCCGGTTTTGGCAAAGTTGGCAACTCTGACTTTGAGAATGTCGGAATCTCAGGCTTAGGCAATGTAGGAAGCTCAGGTATCGGCAATGTGGGCAGCTCCGGTATTGGTAAAGTTGGCAACTCTGGCTTTGGGAGTGCAGGAAGCTCAGGCTTTGGCAATGTAGGAAGCTCCGGTTTTGGTAAAGTTGGCAGCTCTGGCTTTGGGAGTGCAGGAAGCTCAGGCTTTGGCAATGTAGGAAGCTCGGGTTTTGGCAAATTCGGCAGCTCCGGCTTAGGAAGACTCGGAATCTCAGGTTTTGGCAAAGTGGGCAGCTCAGGCTTAGGAGCCTCGGCCAAATTTGTTTCCAGGAGGCGCCGCGCCTCTGCTTGAATCCAGTTACTGTTTATCGAAGATAAAGCAATAAGCAACAGAAAGAAAATAGCATGATTCTTGCTATAAGCCATTGCTTTCAGCAGAAAATAGATTGATATTTCAATATATTTTTGAGCAACTTGCTCTTTGACCCGATGATGCCTCCAAAAAGTATCTGCACCAGTTTATATAGAGATGAGATGTGCAGAACAATAAACTCTTTTGGCCTGGTTGGCAGGAAAAATACAGGTTAGTTCAACTTCTTTATTGATAATGACAATTACGTATCAGTTAACTCAAATCACAATTTTCTAGTTGGACACCTACAATGACGATTCAAACTGGTAGGTAATGACAGATACTAGTGTTCAAACTCATCCAGTCTTCAATCAAGCTCCTATAAAATTATCGAGTCGAGCTAGCTCAAGAACGGTAAGAATTCTGTCCTATGTCATGTTATGTAAAAAGTTATGATAACAACTTGGTATAATCAATCTCGTGGAGCTGTGCAAAACGTCGATTACGCCTATATAAGTCCAGCTTGCAATAAGAACCACAAAGTTCGAGTTTGAACACTCATTATCCTTTTACAATCTAGGCACAATGTGTGAGATTTAAGTTTGATGAACTTCTGAATAACTATATTCTCATATGTAACCAGACCAAGCATTACTCTTGACTCTTTTCCCATGTAAAATCATTTATCAAAGTACCCTTGGAAGAGTTCTTTATGCACACAAACATTATTGGCTCCAAAACCTCGACCTAATATTTTACAAAGTAGGTATCTTATGAGACGGTCTCACGGATTATCCATGAGACGAGCCGATCGGTCCATGTTTGTAGTGAAAAGTAATGTTTTTACGGGTCGGCTCGGATCAGAAATCCGTCTCACAAAATTGACCTGTGAGACGATCTCACTCGAGTTTTTGCGTATTTTATAAGTGTCGATTTTAATTCATATGAATTAATAAATAGTTTACAAAGTACAATTAAATTTAAAAGTTTTATCATCATAAATTCGTCATCATGTGATGAGATTTCTAGAATACATGAATGTGTCTTAACTGAAACCACTCATAAATTGAAATCAAATTAAAGCACAACCAGTTAATCCAAAAAAAATCATTTTTCAAAAGAGTCTACATTCTGTATCTGTAATAAAAGTTAAATGTACAAGTAGCTGAAATTCAGACATTAATCATTTCAATTCTTACATAATCTATAAGAAACTGATACAACAATCTATTCTGTTATCAAATATAAAGGATCACCTATGACAGCAAACTCAGCTCCAAAATTCACGGTTTCCAATTGAGTAACCGCCATCGGCTTTTGAACTGCTTCCCTCGTAGTCAAGGGTCCACTTCTCAAACGTACAATCGATGAAGTCATAGTAGCCACCATGAATCGAAAGCATCCCGTTTTTCACCCGTTCTTCTATCCATGGATAACTGAGTAAGTTCAGTAATGACCTGTTAATAGATTCCTGCACAAGTTGAACAGAGTCTAATTAATATTCGACCTAGAGACTGGAAAGTACTCTAGTCTGTATGCACCAACAATTGCAATGTGGCGCCTGAGTTGTTATAGTGATAAAAAAATTTCACGAGCAAGCCTCGGGCACGAGGCTCGTGGAGCATCTGAGCACAATATGTTTTTATATTTTTAATATTTCTTATTTTACTATTTTATTCAAAATATAAAAATATATCTTAGTGATTAATTTTCCAAAAGTTGAAGGGTATTAATGTCAATAACAAAATCAAGCTCAATTGACGCCTTGAAAACTAAACTCATGTAGTTCGATCTCAAATTACTCAAAAACCACTAGAATAGAGATCGGGCTTAAGAATTACTAATTGACCATACTCAAGATTCAGCATTTAATTTTTTTCGAGCAGAGTTCGAGTAGGTCGCTGCTAAAGAACAAGTACGCTCAAATACATCCCTGTAATCAAATACAAGTTTTGCTATAATAAGATGTCATTGGTCATAAAATATATCTCACTGATATGTTCTCATGACTTAATCTTCTCAAGCTATTAAGTAAACTCCAATGAAAATCATAATCTATCAAATCTACAAACAATTTAAGACTATCGTATTTCAACTTCCATTCTCAAGGTTTGGAATCTTCATTTAATGATTGAAGACAGATTTCCTTTTCTAACTTCCATACATTTGCATGTTTTTTGGGCATATTCATAATAGAAAAGCTAAAAAAAACCTTCATCGCATTTTATACGACGTAGTACATGAAAAATCTAAATTAGATAGCACCTATAAGAGGCTAGACAGTAGATACAACCAGAGAATGACAGGAAACACACCTTTTCACAGTGCCTGCACTGCTGATCAAAGTTGAGGTTCGAAGCAGCAGCTTTTGTTTTCAACTTTGCTGTCTTTCCAACAATCACCCAATTTTTAATGAAGCTACTGTAACGCAAGCAAGAGGGGGTAAGAAACACTACGAAATCAAGATGAAGATAAGTTAACAAGTGAGAAGTTAACCAAAACCTTGAATCGGAATGTATTTCATCTTGATAGCTCATTAATGCTTTGATTCCACCACAGCAGCTGTGGCCAACAACGAGTATATTTTCAACCTGCAGAAATTGGTTGATGTTCCGCTGGCGGTTAGTTACTTTATGATAAAATGAAAATGAGCAGATCTCAAAATACAAAAACTTCTTTAAAAAAATAAATAAAAAATAAAAAATCTTTTTAACCGTTTGTGGCTTTCTTAAAACCTTTCAAAATGATATCTTCACTGATGTTTCCTGAATTCCTAAAATTTTCAACAGTTTTTTTATATAGATGATTGCTAGAGAAAATTGATAAGAGTCGCAGACAATCTAAAGTTCGATGATTTTGTTTGTAGCGGATAATTACTTACTTCAAGAGAATTAACAGCAAATTCAAGGGCAGCATTTGTTTCTGACGGTCCATTCTGCATCAGAAGAATATATGGGAATCACGTACAAGATAATGTCTTTAGTAGTACATAACAAAAATCAATATACGTAAACTATCACGCTCCTGAATTTAAAGTTTTGTATGCCCAAGATAATGACTGCATCGTACCTCGTGAGGAGGCACCAAGTTTGCCACATTGCGAACCACGAAGGCTTCTCCTGGCTCAAATCCTAGGATGCTGGTGGGGCAAACTCGTGAGTCCGCACATGCAATCACCATGAACTGTTCTTGAATATGTTAGAATTTTTCCACGAATTCAAGATTTATAAAAATTGCTGGAAAGAAACAGAAAATGATACCTTAGGTGCTTGGTTTTCAGAAAGGCTTTGATAATGTTTTAAGTTTTGCCTACAAAAATGAGATGAATGTAAAACAAAGTAGGTTTTTGATTTTATAATTTCAGGTAGATTTACATTATCTTACAGGTATTTCTCTTTTTTGAAACCAAGAAATCGATGTTTCAACTCCTTGAATTGATTGAGGGCCTTGTCGGTCACTGCTGCACTTATATCCATGATCTCTGAAGTTAGGACAGGAGACTCCATTAAAGCATTCAATCGGAGTGTTGGATTCCTTTGAGTATCCATAAAAGGATGTTGACAGTATAAAAGACACTGAATTAGTATAATCTCATGATGGCATGATGCAAATTTAATTATAAACAGAAGCATGCTTGTCTCTTTGGATCAACCTCATGGTGTTTCATACGAGTCTAGAATCTTAAAAGTTGAGCACATCACTGAAAACACCATGCGACAATACTTAACATATCTAAGATATCCCTGTCCCACTTATGTAGGAAGGATATAAGATTTAAAAGGCTACATAAATGAATCCTCTAGTAACTCAAGTTACTCATCTTCATAAATCAAAAACGAATGCGAAATACTAACTAGTAGAACCATGGTTCAGAATCTTAGCACAAATTTCAAATGATATTATTGGTGATATTGGAGGCCAGTGTTTCCAGTTTTGATGAGAAATGATCATGAAAAATGGAATCTTGGAGATAAATCATTACACTCACCCCCTGTCCTTTCATAAAGAAAGGATGCCAAAACAGAGAGGTAAACATACTCATATTCTGCAAAATGAAAAGATCATGTATGCCACGCATAGAATTGCCCACCATTGCCTATCCAAGAAGATCAAACACCCGTTTCTATTCTACATCATATCACTACTTCTAAACAAACACATGTAGGCACGAAATGTGAAAGTTGATCTTCCTTGGCGAATTCTGTTAGGTGATTCAAACAAATTAATCCTTGGACGGAAATTGCGTTTCTCAAATTATCATTTGCAATTATCGTAACACAGGTAAGATCTGGCTAACTCAATGACCAAATATAGTAAACAGCAACATTTCATCAAATATGTTCGCTTCGACATGCAGCCGTGCGAAAAAAACAAGAAACAACGACGACACACTCAAAAACCATATATGATTGCAAATGAATCGCCTCTACACGACTGCTGTGATCACCGGGAAAGAGAAGAACGATTTTATCAACAAACAAGTCCCACAGAAAACAATAAGCAGAAAGATCTGAACTTTGCAGCACCTACCTGAAAGAATCCGGAAATCTCAAACGGGTCTGCTCAATTTCCCAAGATCTCAAATGGGTACCAAAAATCTGCTCCAAAAGAAGAAACAACACTTCAATTTCAAGAATCAAGCCAAATTAAATCAGACAGGATTGCATACATTTTTTTACATAGACAGATAACAGAGGAAGAACAAAAGTTTACAGAGGAAGCTATGGCTGGAGTGATGGAGATGTCCGCAGATGAGGAAGAACGCAGAGGTGAAGAATGAAACATTGCCTTAGCCATTTAACAGATTTCTTCCAAGCACTTGAAGCTGCAGAATCTGCTGCTAACCAAACGATATATCAAGAAATGTCGAACCAAGAAATCTTACAGCTGATAGTGCATAAATACGTGAATCTAGTGTCAGCCTGGAACCAATGTTCGTTGGTTGGATCGCAGGCCACGTGTCCTCCAAGAAAGGCGGAGATAACAACGTTTCCTAATTGTTAGAAATCGATCGATTCAATCGAGGACAAGACTATCGAAAGAATAATCCTCAAAAAAAGGTATTGAAAAAACAGAGCAATTAGGCGCAACATTTCTATAAACGGCTGTTTGCATCCATCTAAGGTCAATTTATCCTTGGCACACTACGCGCGGCGCGTATTTAAACAAAAAAAATAAAATTTTTTGTATTAAGAATTTTTTTATATATAAATGAAAAATTAAATATATATGGGTTTTATGATAATTTAAATGACGAGTGAAATGACGATTTAATCTTATGTAATATTTGGATAAAATAACATAATTTTGTACGGATGGTGAATTTTATGAAATCATGCATCATAATAATAATAAATCAAAATTGAGATTTTTTTATCACCGTAGAATCTGCAGCTCTTGTTCTTCGATATTCATTGATAAATTTTTGTGTTTACGTAGTAACCTATAAATCGTGCTGATCAGGTAAATCACGTTGGGTCATCAACTTGAGTACCCCTCGAGAGCATTGAAAAATTTTCATTTTTCCTTAATTCAAGTTAACCGTCTCATACTCTCATTTGTAAAAAATTTTGTTGTATCTAATAGAATACACATCATATTACACATATAACAAATTTTCAGACCATGTAAAGTTGAACTTTAATTAACACCAAGAGCAATTAGACTTGTTAATTATGATCATCATTAAAGTTGAATATCATCAAGCAAACACATTAAATTGCTCTATAAATCAAGTTAATTATATATTTCACGTTTTAAAATGTATTCAATGTATTGCTATTTGCTATGCCGCGCCAATTTTTTTTTTTTTAAAAAAAAATAAAATAAAATAAAATATATATTTCCAAAAACAAAATCTATTTCACAAAATGACAGAGCATTTGTTATACCAACAAAATTTTGCAAATCGAACACTCAACCTATACATTATAGGTAAATAACATATTCAAATATACCTTTAAAATTAAAGAGTTCGAAATCATGAATTTCAAATCAATTTGATCATTTAGATGAATATGTTTCAATTTTGAATCCGATTGTAAATATTATTTCAGATTCATTATTCATGTGAGAAGAAGCTCCGGCAAGAATATAACTTTCCCAACTCAAAATTACATGCCAATAATATTTCATAGGAAAACAAACCAATGCCAAGAAGAAATAACTCTTCAACAAAAATGACCCAAAATAATGAATGGACGCAGAATGCTTCAACTAGCCCCCAGACGCTGGATTTTAGGAGGAACCAACTTCAAAGGCATGAATCAAAAAACCACACTTTTCTTGGAGATTCAAGACGTCTGCCTTTGAATAAAAAAACCCACACTTTTCTTGGAGATTCAAGACATCGACAGACGACAACACAATCCAAATGCTTCGATTTTGATGTTACATCCTACGGGGAAAAAAAATTATTGATTCACTACAAATGAAAGATGGTAAAGAAGGAAATAGAGTTAGCATTGCTTGAACGAGAACAGTGCAAATTATCCGCGTTCTGAAGGATACGTCTATCACATTTAGCAGCTCTATTAGCATGGAAACATCACAAATTGCAAGATGGAGACTTGAGTATAATATCTTCACACATATCTTCACACAGGAGAAATAACTCTCACACATAACCAACCAAAATGCTGAAGTTATAGTAAATATTTGACAGGAACGGTGCATTGAAATGTTCTTAACTATTGATAATGAGATTCCACTGGTAATACAAACACGTTGGGATGATTTCTAAAAGAAACTCATACATGTTGAACAACAAGGGTACAATTTCGCAAAACTCAATCAGACTAGGTGCTATGTGATATCCGAAAATACAAATCGTTCTTGTACCTTCTTCAGGTGACCCAATCACCAAAAAAAACCAGGGTCAGCTAGAAACAAAAGTCAAGAAAGCATACTTAGCAAATATAACTTGCTACAACATATCAAAACGACACTACAAGGCACAAAATATGGCTTTCTACAACATACAGCCTCCAGAACCTTACCAAAATGCTACAAAACCACAAGGTCTTGCTTTACTAAGCAGCCTTCACGACTTTATCATCACCAACAACATTAAGAATCGGAAGACTATTTAGAAATTCATCAAGACCCTCGAAAAAGCCAATCCCTTCAATGTTATCATCCTCACCACGACCAGGTCCACTTCCTTGAATCACCTTAGGAGCAAGCTCCTCAGTTTCATTGCTAAACTCAACATTTAAATCTAATTTTTCGAAATTCTTGGCAACCCTGTTAGGTTGCTTTCGAGCATTGACAGTTGCCCCTTTCTTACTAGGGTCACTAGCTGTCTCATTCAGCATCTCTACCACCCTATTTCGCGATGCAAATCCATCTTCTACATTGAAATTTTTAAGTTTATCGTCTTGAACTTTATTGGCGCTGCTGGTAGGCCTTGTGCCATTAGTCCCTTTCCCCTTGACATTTTTCACTGTCTTGTTCTTTGGCTCCCTATCATTCTGCCAATCATTGTCAGACCCACTCGAGTCCGAGATCTCAACAAAAACGTCTTCTTCATCAACATAAATTCTAGGACCCGAATTCTTCTGTTCAACCCCCTTTTCCTTCCCATTTCGTGGGGCACTGAACATAGGTGAAAATGGTGTCCAAGTAGAAGATGCAGACTCATTTTTCCCCCAATTCTCCATTGACACGCCCAATGGAAAGAACCCCCAGCAGCAAAAGTAACCTTCTTGCCCTGCCATGACTGGTGGTGGTGCGGGAATTTTCACAGCCTGAAACGCTCTTCTACAGTTCTGGCACCTCAGAGTACAGTCGGAATAGACGCCAGAATACTGGTACATGTAATAGCAATACGGGCATGCCGTCCAAAAAGGCAAATCATCATCCTCATCCTCATCCTCAACTTCCGCTGTATCTATTTCTACCTCATTCATTTCATCATCTTCTACAGTCCCACCAACATTACCATCATCCTTATCACTAACATTAGAGTAATCTTGCATTGGCTGTTTCTGCTTATCATTCACAGGTTCCTGGATTGACCCAGAAACACGAGTTGCATTACCAGAAAAATCAGTATAAGTGGATGGTGCCTGCTTATATGCAGGCTGCTCTTGACTCGTCGACTTAGACCCAGACCCAAAAAATAAATTAGAACCCGAAGGAAAATCCATAAGATTGTGCTGTTGCGGTTGTGTATGCACCTGTTGGTCGCGAAAATAATGACCCCCACCACCGTGTACCTCAGGCTGAGCTACGGTACTCGGACCGCCACCACCGAAAAAGATGAAATTTTGCGGCATTGTGGTGCTATGGTTATGAAATGGGTCCGGCAGCTGAGCGTGAAAATAGAAAGACAATTCTTTATCGTAAATGGCTTTCCGCGAAGGGTTGGATAGCACCGACCATGCGTCCAGAACCAGGCGGAAGGCCTCCTCAGCTAAAGGGTATTTGTTTCTTTGCGGGTTTAGGGTAAGCGCGAGGTTCCGGTACCGGGTGGCGACGAGCTCCGAGTCCTGGCCCTGCTGCGGCGTGAGGCGCAGGATTGAGTACCAGTCCTGCTGGTTGTTTCTGATCCGACTGTCTCCGACGAGAAGCGTATCCACGATGGCCAGGATCTCGTCGGCGGCGGAGAGCGTGGGATCCGCCTCACGCGCGCGTGTGGCAAAGGATTTGCTCCCCATCAGATCACGTCCAAAGAGTAGCTTCTCCGAGATTGTCAGCCACCGCAGAGCCTCCGCCCGCGTGGTGGCCGTCGGGAAAAATGGGTGTTCCATTTCTCTTTTTACTGTTTCTCAATCAAATTTCTGCACATCGAACTTGGTGAAATCAAAGAGCCCAGAGCTTCAATAATTTATTTTTTTTATCTACTTTTTTTAAAATAATTTAAATGTGAAATATAATAAGGATGAATTAGAAATCAGTCCCTAAATACAAACATATATATGTTTTCAGTCCCTTGTCAGTAAAAAATTTGTTTAAACTCCCTGGGCCCATATTTTTTTCGGATGAAAATCGGTACAAAACATTAAAAATATGGTACGAATGCATGATATTCGAGCACTAATTGTTCAATATCGAGTACAAAAAATAAGATTTTGAGTATAAAGTCTGAACACCATTACTAATATGAACTTTAATATATGTTTGAATACTAAAAAAATCATACAAAGTCGGTACAAAACAATGAAAATATGGTACGCTATACATGATATTGAAGAACTAATTATTCAAGACCAGGTATAAAAATAAGATTTTGAGAGTAATTCGTACCATCTTTATTAAAATTAACTTGCAATATATGTTTGAATACTCAAAAATAATAAATTTGTACCAGATCTAACACATTTGGTACTCAAAAATCATATATTAATACCATATTTTCAATGTTTTGTACCGATTTCCATCAAAATAAGATAAATGTGTCATTAATATCAATATTTTCTTAGTACTCAAAAATCATATATCTGTACCAGATCTACCACAGTTGATACTCAAATATCGTGTATTTGTACCATATTTTTAACGTTTTGTACCGAATTCTATCAAAAAAATTATGTGGGCCCAGGGAGTTTAAACTATATTTTTCTGACAAGGGACTGAAGATGAAATTGTGTTTGGGTTTAGGGACTGATATCTAAATTACTGATATAATATACTATTGTTAAGTAAATAAATATCTATTTGAAACTAAAAATATTCTTACACGAAATCAAATTTAATTTATATTTTTTTTAAAATTAATATCCTTAAAAAATAATATAAAAAAATTCACAATGAGAAAACAATCCATATGATATTTGGAGCCATCAATTCGAATCAACTTATCCCGCCATTAAAAAAAATATGGATTAAGTTGAAATTTCGGGAAAGTCTCGATCGATAAATCCCCATGAGCAAACTCAAATGATTTATCAGTCCTTGTGTAAGAGAATTTGTGTTCTAGCTCCCTGACAAATGCCTGCAATATATTTGAGCTCCCTATTTGTGACCAATTGACCAAACTACCCCCAATTTCTTTGATAATCCCACAATACCCAATACTCTTATTTGAAAATAAAAGAAAAAAGAAAGAAACAGAAAGGTAAAGAAGAACGATCAGAGTAAGAACGATCGGTAATTTCCCTCCTTTTTCTTTGTAGATCGGATTAATGAACCATTTGTACTTTCCTTCCATCGCCTTGGGTTTCTTGTAGATCTGCGTTGACTGAAGAAAACCGTCAATCCTTGTGCTCAGTGCTCGTAGTCAGTTTTTCCTAGATTTAAAGGTTTTAATTTCGATTTAAAATATTATAAACCGTGGGCGAACATTAGATTGTCCCAAATTGATGTATTGTGTGCGTGTTTAAAATGCTGAATCGATGGAATTTTTTGAGATTTTGTTATGATTTTAGAGGTTGCGTTTAATTTGTGGCATTGCGATAATTTTACATATTTGCTTACAATATTTATTTTACACGTCTGTTACTGGGAATCATGTTCATTTTGTGGAATTTTGTGATAGATTAGCTGGTATTTGTTATTGTTCTCGATTATAATGTTTTAATTCCTAATATAATGGTTTTAGTTTTAAAACGTACTGTAATTGTTCTTGAAGTTGTTATCGTGTAGTATTTGTCTGTGTGTAATGTGTTATGAATAAGTGTATCATGTTTTGATTTTTGAGCCTGTGTTTATGTAGTTTGAAAATGGAATATGAAAGTGATTAAAGCAATGTTACGTTTTTGGGTTGCTGTAAATAAAAGAAGAAATTTGTCATCTAAATCTTTAGAGGTTGTAGCTTGATGGATGATTTATGGAATTGTTTGAGATTTTGTCATGATTTTAGAGGTTGCGTTTAATTTGGGGCATTGCAATAATTTTACAAATTTTCTTACAATATCCATTTTATATGTCTGTTACTGGGAATGCAGATCATTTTATGAAATTTTGTGATAGATTAGCTGGTATTTCTCATTGTTATTGTAATGTTTTAATTCCTAATATAATGGTTTTAGTTTTAAATCCTACTGTAATTGTTATTGAATTTTTTATTTTGTGTCTGGTTTTTGTAGCTTGAAAATGGAATCTGGAAGTGGTCCTTGCAATCTTTCATTTTTGGGTTGCTGCAAATACAAGAATCAATTGTTTGTCATCTCAATCTTCAGTGGTTGTAGCTTGATGGATATTTTTATGAGTCTAGGCAAAAAATGTGCAGAAATATCTCCAGAATCCTTGATTCTTCACTACGTAGCTCCATTGCATAAGATGCTTGTGTCTTTGAATGATGATGATGATGTCCTTAATATGATTCATCTTCATATGTGTGTAAAGCTTACGACAATTGAATTGAGGGCAGAGAAAAAAACCGAACACCTCGGAAACTTGAATGATGGGAGGTAAAATATTACATTTATTTATTATTAAACACAATTTCGTACTTCTGTTTTGATAATATTTTAGTACCATGTTTAAGAAATTAAAAACAAAGGGTTAAATATTGTAGATTGGTTCTTATACATTATCAGTTCGTTATTTATTTGAAACAAATACAAATCTGGCAGATATTTTATATGTGTTCTTGTAGTTGTTGTTCTTTTTCATATTATTAATTGTATATTAAACTGGTAAGGGTTGATGAGGAAGACACGCAGTCGAGGAGTGATAACGAGGTTGAAAAGGCCCCTTGCTCCAATACCATAGATGTCTGGGTTAATTGCATTCGTGGTGTAGGACAAACATTCGAGGGTGCTTCTGAATTTAGGAAATGTTTGAAAAACTATTCTGTTGCTACCAGACGTTCATTTGTGTATGTTAAAAATGACAGTGAGAAAGTTATTGTCATTTGTACTGAGAAGAGCTGTGAATGGAGAATTTATGGTTCGAAACATAAATCAGACAATATTTTTGGCATCCGAAAATGTATGTTGAAGCATAGTTGTGGTGAGAACAATCTACATAGTAGAGGGCATCCTAGAGCTGATGTGTATTGGATAGCGAATGTTGTGAAAGAAAAATTGAGAGGAGAGCCCTCTTATCGTCCTTGTACAATGCAGCTGGACTTGCAAAGAGAATTTGGGGTAGAGTTATAATACCGCAAAGTTTGTGTTAAGCCTTAAACGCATATAAATCTCGAATTATGAGATTAATGTTTTTAATGCATTAACAAGTCTTATTTTTCTATGTTTTGATGATTAACAAAACTAGGTAAAAATGTTACTAATATTTACATTGAGCTTATTACAGAGTTAAAATTTTCAAGATGAATTAAGACTAAATTCATACTCAAGATCAGAAACAAAATTCGAAAAAGTATACTGCTACGGGATCGGAAGCTCCGATTGGAGATCGGAACCTCCGATCATGATCAGAAGCGTCTTCGGAAGCTAAGGGTAGATTGGAAGCTCCGATCTATTTCCAGGGAGTTTTATATTGTTCGGAATGAAGAACGGAAGCTACGAAGAACAAGTTCGAAAGCTCCGATCTATGATCGGAAGGTTCGATCATTTTCTAAGAATATTATATTGTTCAGAAGCAGATCGGAGGCAACGAAGTGAAGCAGATCGGAAGCACCGAACGTGATCGGGCGTTCCGATCTTGAACGGCCTCCTGATAATCTTGTCCGAAAGACTTTTGCCCGACAACACATTTATTGCGCCGATCGGAAGCTCCGAAGTGGATCGGACGTTCCGATCCAGAACACCCGCGAGTCTCAGAATTCAAATTTCGGAAGCTTCGATGCAGGGATCGGAAGTTCCGATCGATGCCAAATTTTCAGCTATAAAAGGAGGCATTCCGAGGCCATTCAACACATCCCAACATCTTCAAGTCTCTCAATCCTCTCAAGCATTATTCAAGCCATTTGTTGAGCAATTTGTAGCCCCTTTTGAGTGTTCAAAATATATTCACATATCGAGTTGTATACGGGGTTGTAAAATCGAGGGTTGTTTGTTTGTGAGTTGGTTGCTTGGTTTTGTAAACACTTGTGTATGAAGCCAAGTGTATTTTACGAGTGTTGAGGCTATCCTTGGAGCCCTTAAGGCCAAGAGTGTTGAGTTGTATCGGCACGGTAATCGTGTCAAGTTGTAAGGCTATCCTTGGAGCCATCAAGGCCAAGACGTTCGAAGTGCTAGTGGATCCTTGGTTAATCGACTTAACCAAGAAGGGGAGACGTAGACGATTTATCGTCGAACTTTCATAAACATCTCTTATCCCTTTTACTGCTTTATTTATATTACGCATTTATTTACCGCACTTATTATTTGATTGCTTAAGTCTTCCGCTTGCGTACTTGCATAATCGCTTTAAATTGCTAAAGTTGCCAATAGAACCTAAATCCCCCCCCCCCCCCATTAGGTTCTAACAAGTGGTATCAGAGCCACCTTTTTACAAAATATTTTCAAAAAGGCTCTATGGCAAATCTAGCGAGCGACTATGCTCAAGGGCAATCAACAAATCGTCCTCCTCTTTTCAATGGCATAAACTACGGATATTGGAAAAACCGAATGTCCCTATATATCCAATCCGTAGATTATGATATTTGAAAAGTTACTGTGAAAGGTCCCTACATACCTACTAAAGAGGTTGAGGGTGTCAAAATTCCAAGGGAATGGACGACTTTTCCAAGGAGGACATGCGATTAATTTCTCAAAATGCTAAAGCCATGAATATTCTTCATTGTTCCTTAGATATGAATGAGTACAACCGGATCTCAATGTGCTCATCCGCTAAAGAGATATGGGACAAGTTGGAGATATGCCATGAAGGGACTAATCAAGTCAAAGAGATGAAGATCGATCTACTCCAACTCAAATATGAAACATTCGAGATGGAATCAAACGAAGATGTAGATACTATGTTCCGAAGGCTTACTCAAATTATCAATGAGCTAGCCCAACTCGGGGAACAATATCCAACCAAACAAGTGTGGAGGAGAGCTCTACGCGCCTTACCCAAGGAGCGGGATGCCAAGAGAACGGCCATCATCGAGTCAAACAAAGGCGACACCGCATCCTACGATCTTGATCAACTACATGGGACTCTAAAAACCCATGAGCTGGAATTATCAACAAGGAAGGAATTAAAGAAAGAAGATACCAAGGCAAAGGGGATTGCTCTATCTAGCCAATCCAAAGAAGATGATGATGATGATGATATGGCGCTCTTCGCAAGAAAGTTCAAACGATTCATGCGAGGAAACAAATTCCAAAAGAAGCCGGATAAGAAAGTTACTTGCTACAACTGTCAACAACAAGGCCACTATGCAAATGAGTGTTCTCTTAAGAAGAAAGTTGACAAGGGAAAGAAGAAAGCACTTCTAGCCACTTGGAGCGATAGCGACGATGACGAGGAGGAAGCCAACATCTGCCTCATGGCTAAAAGTGATGAAATCGTCTCCGACGACGATGATGAGGTACCTTCCTATGACGAACTACTACATGCATATAAAAACATGTTTGATATGGCTAAATCTCTTAGAAAAGAAAATAGAAAGCTCAAATATGAATTAGAAACTAAGGAGCATGAAAACCTAAGATTAAAGGATGACATAGCTCACTTAGAGAAATCTTTTGATAAATTCAATGTAAGTAGTAATAACTTGAATAATTTACTAAGAATGCAAAAATGTAGTTTTGATAAGGGTGGAATAGGGTATGGTAAGAAATCTATTGATTTCACTAGTCTAATTGCTAAAGCAAAAATGAGATCACCCCCTGCATGTTCTTACTGTTGTAAAATAGGACATGCTAGACATAAGTGTAGATCTTTAAAATATCAATATGATAAAAAGAGCTATATGAAATAGAGGCCTAAGAGTACTTAACAACTCATTAGTCGGCATTATGAGATCATGATCCAAGGGAGTTCATCATAGACCGGTTTAAACTGCCTTGACTTGCGACTGGTCTTCCTGATGAATGCTGCACTGTCCAAGGAAATAGGTTTTTAAAGAGGCATAGCCCTACCTACAACTGGGAGCACTCTTGGAAAGTGGCGATGATGTCGCTATGAGAGACTGAACTCTTGGAAATCTGTTTTGTATTTTTCTTTTCTAACACTGTGGACCCAAAAGAACTAAAGGGTACCAAAATCTCTTCTTGTAGGGAAATAGGAAAATTGTTCTCCTTAGCATATGGTATCTAGACAGTGGATGTTCTAGACATATGATGGGGAACAAGGAGCTACTTCAATCAATCAAACCAAAGGAGAAGGGAACTGTAACCTTTGGAGACAACAGCAAAGGAATCATTGAAGGAATCGGCTCAATAGGTATATCTGAATCTTGCTTGATTGATGATGTACTCCTAGTGAAAGGGCTTAAGCATAATCTACTAAGCATAAGTCAATTGTGCGATAGAGGTTATGAAGTCAAATTCACTCCCCAACACTATACTATATCACTCATGACTGACAAATCCATAAATTTCAAAGGATATAGAAGTGAAAATGTTTACAAGGTTTCTTTAAACAATTTATCTTTATCAAATATTAAAAGCCTTGTATCCTTGAATGTTGATGACAACATCCTTTGGCATAGACGACTAGGTCATGTTAGTCCTAGTACCATAGAAAAACTTTTTAAACTTGATTTAGTTGTTGGTATGCCAAAACTCAATTTAAAATTAGATTCTATTTGTGATGCATGTCAACTTGGCAAACATACAAGGGAATCTTTTAAAAGCAAAAATTTTGTATCTATTTCTATGCCCCTTGAACTTCTTCACCTAGATCTATGTGGTCCATCGAGGAACTCTAGCTTAGGAGGAAAGCTTTATGCATTTGTCATTGTGGATGATTTCTCACGATTCACGTGGACATTGTTTTTAGCCCACAAAAATGATGCCTTTGATTATTTTAAAACTTTTGTGAAACGTGTTGAGAATGAGAAAAATCTTTCAATAAAGCAGATCCATAGTGACCACGGAACTGAATTTCAAAATGAGAGTTTTTCAAACTTTTGTGAAGAGAAAGGCATCGGTCATAATTTTTCTTGTCCTAGGACTCCTCAACAAAACGGGGTCGTTGAGAGGAAAAATAGGACACTTGTGGAGATTGCGAGGACCATGATATGTGAGCATTCTCTACCAAAATATTTTTGGGCTGAAGCAATGAACACGGCTTGTTACATCATTAATCGTGTATCAAATAAGGCCAATTCTCAAGAAAACTCCATATGAATTATGGAGAGGGAGAAAGCCTAACATTTCTTACTTTCGAACGTTCGGATCAAAATGCTACATACACAATAATGGTAAGGACAACCTTGGCAAATTTGATTCCAAATCCGACAAATGTATCTTTCTCGGATATTCTACCACAAGTAAGGCTTTTAGAGTTTTTAATAAACGTACTTTACTTGTTGAAGAATCTATGCATGTGATTTTTGATGAATCTATGTCTACTATTGTTCGCACTAACATTGATGATGTAGAATTACTCGAAGAAGAGTTGGCCTCCTCAAGTCTAAATGATCTAAATGTTTCTGTTGAGGAAACATCACTTCCGAAGGATTGGACGCTTCACAAAGATCATCCTATGGATCTTATCATTGGAAGTCCTTCGAAGGGAGTAACTACTCGATCCTCTCTTAATAATATTTGTAATCATCTTGCCTTTGTTTCGCATGTTGAACCTAAATGCATAGATGATGCTTTATTAGATGATGCATGGATAATTGCGATGCAAGATGTGTTGAATGAGTTTAAACGCAATGATGTTTGGTTTCTTGTTCCTAGGCCGCATGATAGATCTATTATTGGTACTAAATGGGTGTTTAGGAATAAACTTGACGAGCATGGTACTATCACTAAAAATAAAGCTAGGCTTGTAGCGAAAGGATATAGTCAAGAAGAAGGCATAGATTATGATGAAACTTATGCGCCTGTTGCTAGACTAGAATCTATTCGCATGCTACTTGCTTTTGCTTGCTCTAAAAATTTTAAGTTATTTCAAATGGATGTCAAAAGTTCCTTTCTTAATGGTGAATTGAAAGAAGAGGTTTATATTGAGCAACCTGATGGCTTTGTTGATCTTTCTTTGCCTGATCATGTGTTTAGACTAAACAAAGCATTGTATGGTTTGAAACAAGCTCCTCGAGCTTGGTATGATAAACTGTCTACTTTTTTGCTTTCAAATGGTTTTTCAAGAGAAAAAATTGACATCACCTTATTTACCAAGAATGTCAAAAATGATCTTTTGATTGTGTAAATTTATGTTGATGATATAATTTTTGGTTCTACTGACGAAACTCTTTGTCAAGATTTCTCCAAGCTTATGCAGGAACACTTTGAGATGAGCATGATGGGGGAACTTAACTATTTCCTCGGATTGCAAATCTAACAGTGTAAAGATGGGTTCTTTGAATACATTAAGGAGATTCTAAAGAAGTTTGGGATAGAGAACACAAAATCATCATCCACACCGATGAGCACAGCAATCAGACTCGACAAGGATGAAAATGTTAAAACTGTAGATCAATCTTCCTTTCGTAGTATGATTGGCTCCTTATTATATGCTACTGCTAGTAGACCGGACATTATGTTTAGTGTTTGCTTGTGTGCACGATTTCAATCATGTCCAAAGAAATCACATTTGTTCGCCTTAAAATGCATTTTCAAATATCTTTCAAATACTCCAAATCTCGGCTTGTGGTATTCGAAAAATTCTTTCTTTGATTTAAAAGCTTATTGCGATGCCGACTTTGGTGGATATAAGGTGGACCGAAAAAGCACTAGTGGAACTTGTTTCTTTTTAGGAAACTATTTAGTTTCTTGGTTTTCCAAAAAGCAAAACTGTGTTGCGTTATCAACGACCGAAGCCGAATATATGGCTGCCGGTAGTTGTTGTGCGCAAATTCTTTGGATGAAGCATCAATTGCTCGACTATGGTGTATATTTTTCAAAAATCCCTATTTTCTGTGACAACACTAGCGTCATATGTCTTACAAAGAATTCGATTCAACATTCGCGCACCAAACATATTGACATTCGTCATCATTTTATTCGTGACCACATCGAACGAAATGAAGTTGAACTTCAATATGTTGACACGTCAAATCAAATTGCCGATATTTTTACAAAACCACTAGATGAAAATACTTTTATTCGTTTGCATGGTGAACTTGGCATGATTGAGTTGTAATCACTTGTAGGTATAAATTAAATTTAATGTCATATTAAGGGGGAGCTTAATATTAAATTCGAGCAAATTTAATTTTAGATAATACAAATCAATTGTATTTATTCAAAATTGAGAAGTTCACATTTTTATGTGAATTATTTGCTTAAATGCTAAATAAAATAAATTTTAAAGAGTCGAAATCATGCTTTCTTCCTAAGGCAGATCGGAACCACCGATCCAGATCGGAACTTCCGATCTGTATCCCGCCACTTTTCAACTTGCGCGGTAAATTTTTTCTCCAAGATGAGGATCGGAACCACCGATCACGATCAGAAAGTCCGATCCACATCTGATCCGTCTTTTCAAATTACTTTTCACCGCCTTATCATTAATTACCGCCTCAGGATCGGAACGTCCGAAGCCTGTTCGGAGCTTCTGATCGACATGTGGCCTTACCTCAGTAGACCGCACGATCGGAACGACCGATCAGGATCGGAGCTTCCGATCGTTCCAACCCCTATAAATAACAGATCGCTCAGTCCGATTTTTTGCACCTAAATTTCTTCTCTTTTCTCTATTTCATCCGATTCCAACCTATAAAAATGCCTGTCAAACGCCGTCGCGATCAAGCGAGTTCTAGTCGCCCTATTATTATCCGTGATCCTACCCAACCAGCTGTTTCTAGGCCCATTCCTGATGATTATTTGCATCGTCTTATTCATCCGGGTCGTATCTTAGATACTACCTACTTGGCCCAATCCCATCTCCTACTGTTGAACTTAATCAATGCTCAACATTGGGAATCCTTTTTTCAGCCATCTGTCCCCGACCGAATCTTTCCTCCACTGATTCACGAGTTCTATGCAAACCTTGAACTCGAATTAGGGCATGGTGATATCACCATTGCCACGATCGTTCAAGGAAGGCATATCATCTTTTCTTCTGCTGATCTGTCCTCCTGGTTTGATCTTCCTAGGAATGGACCCGGTGAATACTTTTCCCAAACATGGCCACAAAATGATCCAAACTTTGATCGTAATCTCTTTCTTACTACTATTATCGGTCGACAAGCCACTGGTGCTGACGATCGAATCCATCTCAAGAGTCTTTGTCCTGATTTCCAAATCATTCAAAAACTCATTACCACATCCATAGTTCCCCGCAGTGGAGACCTCTCCACTTGCAAATATCTGGATTTGTATATCCTTTTTCATATCATCTCCTCTCGACCTTTTAACCTTCCGCGCCTTGTTATGCAGACTATGCATCACACGGCAACGACAACTAAAAAGGTTTCCTTTCCTTTTGCCCGGTTTATTAACCGGATTTTGAGTCGTTTTGATATTGATTTTGAGGGGATCCCTTCTTTTGAAATCCAGTCGAGTCATATCATCAACCATCAGTCTATTATCAGGATGGATTTATCTTGGAATCCTGTGTATTCTCGATGGGTTGATGATCCTAGTCGAGCTTTTTCTAGATTTTCTCCTATTACTGATTTTCATCGAGACTTTTCCTCTCTTCCTCACTCTATCCAAACCAAAGGTTTTCCGACTGGTCCGCCCAACACTGATATTCCATCCTCTTCCAGTTTTGAGGCCTTTGCATCTACCATTGGTGATCTTCCTTTCCAAGCTCCTGAGGTTCCTCCTACACCAATAAACCAATTTCCTAGCGACCGACTCTTCGAGACTCTTCATCACATTGAGACGAGTATGCACACTCATTTTACCGAGTTGACTGCTAGAGTTGCCTCTCTGGAGACTCGATTTGATGACTTCGCCGCTCGCTATCCTCCTCCGCAGCATGATGATGACTCTTAGATTTTTATTTTATTTTTATTTGTATTTTTTTCTCTTGCTTTGTATTAAAAATTATTATTGTAATGAAATTATTGCGTATTTTTTAATTCTATGTTTCATTACTTTTTGCTTATCACAAAGGGGGAGAATTAATGGTTAAAATATTAATTGGGATAAAATTTGTTTATCTGATAAAATTTGTTTATCCGTTAAAATCTGTTGCTTATAAAAATTGTTTATGATTATCGTATATTTTATCTCCTGTTTTTAACCAAGTTTTGTGATCATCAAAAAGGGGGAGATTGTTACGCCTTAAACGTATATAAATCTCGAATTATGAGATTAATGTTTTTAATGCATTAACAAGTCTTATTTCTCTATGTTTTGATGATTAACAAAACTAGGTTAAAATGTTACTAATATTTACATTGAGCTTATTACAGAGTTAAAATTTTCAAGATGAATTAAGACTAAATTCATACTCAAGATCAGAAACAAAATTCAAAAAAGTATACTGCTACGGGATCGGAACCTCCGATCATGATCAGAAGCGTCTTCGGAAGCTAAGGGTAGATCGGAAGCTCCGATCAGGGTTCGGAAGCTCCGATCTATTTCCAGGGAGTTTTATATTGTTCGGAATGAAGAACGGAAGCTACGAAGAACAAGTTCGGAAGCTCCAATCTATGATCGGAAGGTCCGATCATTTTCTAAGAATATTATATTGTTCGAAAGCAGATCGGAGGCAACGAAGTGAAGCAGATCGGAAGCACCGAACGTGATCGGACGTTCCGATCTTGAACGGCCGCCTGATAATCTTGTCCGGAAGACTTTTGCCCGACAACACATTTATTGCGCCGATCGGAAGCTCCGAAGTGGATCGGACGTTCCGATCCAGAACACTCGCGAGTCTCAGAATTCAAATTTCGGAAGCTCCGATGCAGGGATCGAAAGTTCCGATCGATGTCGAATTTTCAGCTATAAAAGGAGGCATTCCGAGGCCATTCAACACATCCCAACATCTTCAAGTCTCTCAATCCTCTCAAGCATTATTCAAGCCATTTGTTGAGAAATTTGTAGCCCCTTTTGAGTGTTCAAAATATATTCACATATCGAGTTGTATATGGGGTTGTAAAATCGAGGGTTGTTTGTTTGTGAGTTGGTTGCTCGGTTTTGTAAATACTTGTGTGTGAAGCCAAGTGTATTTTATGAGTGTTGAGACTATCCTTGGAGCCCTTAAGGCCAAAAGTGTTGAGTTGTATCGGCGCGGTGATCGTGTCAAGTTGTAAGGCTATCCTTGGAGCCATCAAGGCCAAGACGTTCGAAGTGCTAGTGGATCCTTGGTTAATCGACTTAACCAAGAAGGGGAGACGTAGACGATTTATCGTCGAACTTTCATAAACATCTCTTATCCCTTTTACTGCTTTATTTACATTACGCATTTATTTACCGCACTTATTATTTGATTGCTTAAGTCTTCCGCTTGCGTACTTGCATAATCGCTTTAAATTGCTAAAGTTGCCAATAGAACCTAAATCCCCCCCCCCCCCAATTAGGTTCTAACAGTTTGGAAGGGTAAAGAGTTGGCGATGCATGATATTCATGGCACAGATGAAGGATGCTATGATAGATTACGATGGTACTGTAGTGCTATTAAAAAGACTAATCCCGGTAGTATTGTTGAGTGTGAGATTGATCCTTTGACCAAAAAATTCAGAATGTTGTTCATTTGTTTTCATGCATGTGCTGTTGGTTTGTTATTGGTTGTAGGCCATTGATTTTTTTGGATGGTACTCATATAAAGAATAAGTATAAATGATGTATCTTAGTTGTTGTGCCAAAAGATGCAAACGATGATCTTTTCACAATTGCCTATGCCGTAGTAGATGCTGAGAATGATGAGAACTGGGATTGGTTTTGTTATCATTTGATAAGTGTGCTCCTTTTCCATCAATGCATTCCATTCGACGAGTTCACATTTTTTTCAGACAGACATCCTAGTATTATCAAGGCAGTGAATCAACTATTTTCTGGGAGTGACCATGTGTAACACCCGGAAATTTTTAATACGTAAATTTGCATGCATAATTAAGAAAAATAATTATTTAAAATTTATATTTGGGTTAAATGACATTTATGTGTTATTATGTGGATTATATGCATGATTTAAATTTATGAGATCATTTAACCCGCAGTTATTGTATTTTTAGATTTTTGAGAATATTTTTGAGTCGATCGCGTAGACGGGACTGTGGACGGACGAGGTGCCAAAATATTTAGCCAAAAATATTTTATGAGTTTTAGGAGCCTTAAAATAATATTTTAAGATATTTTGTCAAGAAAATTTTAGTATTTAGTTATATATTTATTTAATAATTGATTTTTAGCCAAAATAAGTCATTTTATTGACTTTTATTAATATTTAAAAATTCCCAAAATTATTATTTCGGGATTTTGGTTTAATATCAGATTTATTATTAATTTTAATAGTTTAAAAATTTTATATTTTATGTCATATTATCTACCTAACTATATTATATTAATTAATATCCTATTTTAATTCTATTTAATTTATTTAAAACCTAAACCTACCCTACCACTATCTCCTTCAGCCGACAACTCCCTTTTATTCCACCCTCCTTCACGCCTCCATCATCCTTCTTGGCAGAAAACCCCATAGCCGATCATTCAAGCTTCATTCCTTGAAGAATTTTGGTCCGTTCGTCGTCCCGGAGACCCGTAGACGCGATATTCTTCGTCAATAATTTAAAGGCATGTTTAATTCCTTTCTTTAACACCATATAAGCTATCTATTTTGGTTCTTGTCAGATTTTTCATCAAGATGTAAGTGTTATGTTCGAAAATGGTTGAGGTTTCATAGTTAGAACATTATTGACTCATGGTTTTGCTTTGGGTGCATGAACATATTCACGTTTTTTCTTCATGGTGTGTTAGCATGGCTTCTGGTCGAGGGTCTCAGGGGGTGCCTTAGGGTCCCTAGGTTCATGTGTGGTGGCTGCGTTAAGGGCTGGAAGGGCTGCACGTGGGCTGGAACCAGAATGGTGCAAGGGGCCGCAGGGTTAGAGTTTTTGGGAAGAGGGGTTCGGCCCTGGGCTATGGAGCATGGCTGGGGATGAGCCATGGCAGGTTAGGACCGCCCAGACGTGGGCTACGTCTGGGCGGTGGTGCTCCGGCCAGGGGCGGCCGGAGCCGGGCGGCAGCAGGCCATGAAAGCTTGCTGCTCGCGCAGCCGAGAGGGTAAGGGAGGGGGGATCAGGTTTTGAGCTGGGGCTGGGTTTTGGCCGGGTCCTGGGGGTCTGGGTCGGGTCTAGGTCATAGTGGGTCGGGTCAGTAGGGTCCGGGTCTGGGTTAGGTGGGCCGGGCTCGGATATTTTAATTTTTAATTAATTAAGAGTTTAATTGGTTTTTGGGCTTTAAAAATTAGTTAGAAAATTATTTGGGCCTCCAAATAATTTTATTTGGACCTTAAATAATTTATTTAAGTTAACCTAATAATTTTTATGGGCTTGGGATCCCATGAGAATTATTGGGCCAGTCAGTGATTTTATTGGGCCAGTCTAAGAATTTTTATAAATGAATTAGTTAATGGGCCTAAATATTTTTATTTAAGCCCAATAATATTTAAGTATTTTATTTTAGTAAAGAATATAATTTTAAAATTTATTTATTTAATTATGGGCTTTAAATGAGTTAATGGGCTTTAAGTCAGTTAAGGGGCTTAGTAAAGAGACCAGCAGTCTGGACCAACCCATGAAAAATAAATAAGTCCGGAATATATATTTAATTATTTTTATGCATGAAATCTATTTTAAGTATATTATGAAAAAAATTAATTAAATATATATTACGAACATATTTTCAGTGCATGCATTCATGAAATTTCTTATGTATATAATTATGTAAATGATGAGCAATAAAATATTTTGGTGGAAATTGAAGTATGTGTGACATAGGGGTGATTTTCCACCATATGATTCGGTAGTTTTACTACCATAGGGGTGGTTATCCACCATATGATTCGGTAGTTTACTACCATAGGAGGTGATTTATCACCGCCATCATACGTTGGTTTATGAGACTGATCAGTCGACACATGAGCGTCACACTTATGGATAGGACCATCTTCAGGTTTCAAAAACATTGCTCAATTATGTTATATATGATAAAGAAATAATATGTTTATGATTATGGTTATGATTCAGTTTATGATTCAGCAGTTTTATTATGTGATGAAAATATTTTCATGCATGCTCATGTACATGTATATGTATTAGTAATTATGTGATGCATTATTTTTAACATTGTTATAAAGGATTAGACATGTTGAGCCCCTAGGCTCACTACGCTTATATGGTGCAGGTGAGACAGATAACTTTTATGTAGCTCCTACCGGTGGTGAGGACGTATGAGTTCACGGAGCAGTGGACCCCGTGACCGTCGCAGATTTTAGTTGATGTTAAAGAAACATTTATTTTATTATGCTGAGTTTTTAAACAAGTTCATCTTTTTATTATTTTAATTATGGAAATTTTGAATTATCAAACTTAGTATTTTTAATTCTTGCATAAGGATATTTTCAGCAATTAATTAAGTTATTTTTATGTAGTAAAATTATTTCTTTTATGTTTATACATATATGTATGGGCGTATATGTATAGTATTATTTATAGATTATTTAAAAAAAAAATTTCCGCATTTAAGTTTAAAGAGTTCTAGATGTTTCATTTGGTATCAAAGCGCGGTCCTTGGAGGGTGTCCTACTGCCACGTGAAGCTCAGAAATCCTACTACCGGTCTGTAAGTTTTAAATGTTTTCTTATGAATTATAAGGAGCATATGTAATGATTTAAGATTTTCATGTTAGAAAAGTTTTAGAACCCTTAAGTTATGCATTGCGATTTACGTAAAGAAATATATGGTGGTGCAGAATGCCTCCGAGACAGATGAATAGGCGAGGGGGACCTCCACCTCCACCTCCGCAGAATCCGCTTGCAGCATTGGAGCAGGCCAATGCGAATATGATGGCTAGGATTACTGCTCTGTTGGAGCAGCAGGCGGCACGTCCTAGGCTCACCCATGATGAGGATGTTGCCGAGCGGTTCCAGAAGAAGGGACCTAAGGAGTTTGTTGGCACCACTGATCCACTCATTGCTGAGGGGTGGATTCGATCACTGGAGTCCATATTTGACTACATGGGGATCACTGATGCTGACAGGGTGAAGTGTGCAGTGTATATGATGAGAGGTGATGCAGCCTCTTGGTGGGAAGGTGCGGTTCGAGGTGTGAATCTACCTACATTGACTTGGATAGAGTTCAGACGCATGTTCTATGCCAAGTATTTCACTGAGGATGTGCGCAGTCGCATGATCCGGGAGTTTATGAGTCTCCGCCAGGGAGACAAGTCTGTGGTGGATTACATCACCCAATTCGAGAGAGGGTGTCGTTTCGTGCCTCTTATTGCTGACAGTGCACCGGATAAGTTGAGGCAATTTGTGGATGGTTTGCGGGCTGACATCAAACATGACGTTCGCATGTTGGATGTCACTACTTATGAGGCGGCAGTTAGCAGAGCATTACGTTCTGAGGAAGGGAGGCGAGAGACGCAGCGAGAGCAGCAGAGTAAGAGGCAGTTTCAGCCAGGGTATCAGAGGGCAACTTCGCAGCCTCCTGCGAAGAAGCCGTATACTGGGCCGTCTAAGGGCCCGAATCAGCAGGGACAGCAGCAGAGGCCTCAGGGGCGTCAGCTACAGCAACAGCAGAGGGGCGGGGCCCCTAATACTGGAGGAGTTCCGATCTGCCCACAGTGTCAGAAGCCGCACACCGGGAAGTGTCTAGTGGGGTCCAATGTATGCTATGTTTGCAAGGAGCCAGGGCATGTTTCATATAACTGCCCGAAGAGGAAGAACACCACTGGGAGGGTGTTCGTCATGCAGGCTGAGGAGGCAGACCCAGATACCTCCTTAATCACCGGTATTTCCTAAACTTCTTCTTTTAAGAAATTTTTTTGGGAATTTACTTCATGATTTTAAATTGCATGAATTATCTGTTTGTTTGGTTAGAGTAGGATGCTCATTTTATTCGTGTTTAATTAAGAGAAATAATTTTGTAACTTGTATTGGGAGAAAAGTAAGTTTAGTATGCGATTGTTGGGATTTTCTGCGTGCAGGGAGAATTCTAGTGGGAGGAAATTCCACGTTTGCGTTGCTAGATTCAGGAGCCACGCATTCGTTTATTTCCCTAGAGTATATCAGGCGGATAGGCATCAAGCCTGAGGTTGCTGTTACAGGTTACGATGTCACTATGCCGTCTGGTCAGGTTCTTACTACCACTAGTGTCTGCAGAGATTTGGAGATGGAGTTACAGGGGCATACTATCAGAGCAGATTTTGTGGTTTTACCGTTGACTGGATTCGATCTGATTTTGGGTATGGATTGGTTGTCAGTCAACGGAGCAGTGATTGATTTTCGGCAGAGGACAGTGGCAGTGAAACCAGTGGTAGGCGACCAGTTTGTTTTCTATGCATCTTCGAGCAGTGAGATCTCGCCTGTTATCTCTTATACACGTGCGAGGAAGTTATTGAGACGTGGTTGCCAGGGGTTTCTCGCCAGTGTAGTCACTTCATCAGAACCACCTAGCAGATCATTGTCAGACATAGAGGTGGTTTGTGACTTTTCAGATGTCTTTCCGGAGGACGTTTCGGGAGTCCCACCAGCTAGAGAGGTGGAGTTCAGTATTGATCTGATACCAGGTACTGTGCCTATCTCTAAGGCACCGTATCGACTTGCTCCTACAGAGATGAAAGAGTTGAAGGAGCAGATTCAAGAGTTGTTGGAAAAGGGCTTTATTCATCCTAGCTTTTCTCCTTGGGGAGCTCCAGTGTTGTTTGTGAAGAAAAAGGATGGTAGCATGAGACTTTGTATCGATTACCGAGAGCTCAACAGGGTCACTGTAAAGAACAAGTATCCACTGCCGAGGATTGAGGATTTGTTCGATCAATTGCAGGGAGCTTCGGTTTTCTCCAAGGTCGATCTGCGATCTGGCTATCATCAGTTGAGGGTCAGAGATGCAGATGTGACCAAGACTGCTTTCCGGACACGCTATGGGCATTACGAGTTCTTAGTAATGCCGTTTGGATTGACCAATGCTCCAGCGGTCTTCATGGATCTCATGAACCGCGTATTTCAGCCGTACTTAGATCAGTTTATCATAGTCTTTATTGATGATATCTTGATCTACTCGAGGAGCATTGAGGAGCATAGGCAGCACTTGCAGACAGCATTGCACACTTTGAGGGAGCATCGACTATATGCGAAATTCAGTAAGTGCGAGTTTTGGCTAGAGCAGGTGGCATTTCTTGGCCATATAGTTTCGAAAGATGGGATAGTGGTGGATCAGACGAAAGTGCAGGCAGTGCAGGATTGGGGAATTCCGAAGAATGCTTCAGAGATTCGCAGTTTCTTGGGTTTAGCAGGCTACTACCGGAAGTTCATCAAGGGTTTTTCTTCTATTGCAGTACCCTTGACTTCCTTGACCAAGAAAAATGCAAAGTTTATATGGAGTTCAGACTGTCAGAGGAGCTTCGATCGGCTTAAGGAGGCACTCACATCTGCGCCAGTGTTGGCAATGCCTGTTCCACACGAGGAGTTAGTGGTTTACACGGACGCGTCTAAACTTGGGTTGGGCGCCGTATTGATGCAGAGTGACCGGGTCATTGCCTATGCATCGAGACAGTTGAAGATTCATGAGCAGAACTATCCGACGCATGACTTGGAGCTAGCAGCAGTGGTTTTTGCCTTGAAAATCTGGAGGCACTATCTGTATGGTGAGAAGTGCAAGATTTTCACAGACCACAAGAGTCTCAAGTACTTTTTCACACAGAAGGAGTTGAACATGAGACAACGCCGATGGTTGGAATTAGTTAAGGATTATGATTGTGACATTAGCTACCATCCGGGTAAGGCTAATGTAGTGGCTGATGCGTTGAGTCGGAAGACTTCAGTGGTATCTTGTGTGACAGTTCAGTTGCCACTTCAGGAGGAGATTCAGAGATTCGAGCTGGAGTTGTACTCGAGTGGTCAAGCACCGAGTTTGGCAGTGTTAGTGGTACAGCCGAATCTTCGGAATCGTATCAAAGTTGGACAGCCTGCAGATGAGGAGTTGCAGCGATTGAGGCAGAGAGATGAAGCCAAGGGCGGGCTTCTTTATACAGTTGTTGATGGTATCGTTCAGTACCGTGGTCGTATGTGGGTACCTAACGTTGATCAATTGAGGATTGAGATCTTGACAGAGGCTCATACATCTCCGTACTCCATTCACCTCGGAAGTACGAAGATGTATAGAGATTTGCAGTCATTGTATTGGTGGCCCGGCATGAAGAGAGATATTGACCAATTTGTATCAGAGTGCTTGACTTGTCAGCAGGTCAAGGCAGAGCATCAGCGACCAGCAGGGTTACTTAAGCCTCTACCCATTCTGGAGTGGAAGTGGGAGAACATCACGATGGACTTTGTAGTTGGCCTTCCGAGGAGTACTAGAGGATGTACAGCTATTTGGGTGATCGTAGATAGACTCACCAAGTCAGCTCATTTCTTGCCAGTGAGGACTACTTACTCATTGACGCAGTATTCAGAGCTTTACATCAAGGAGATTGTTAGACTGCATGGCATACCAGTGTCGATAGTATCGGACAGAGATCTGAGATTTACCTCTGCATTCTGGAAGAGTTTGCACACAGCTTTGGGGACTCAGCTATTATTCAGTACAGCGTTCCATCCCCAGACAGATGGTCAGTCGGAGAGGGTGATCCAGATTCTTGAGGATCTACTGAGAGCTTGTGTCATTGATTTTCAGGGCTCTTGGGAGACTAAACTGCCATTAGTGGAGTTTACCTATAACAACAGTTTTCAGTCGTCTATAGGTATGGCTCCTTATGCAGCTCTCTACGGGAGGAGATGTAGATCGCCAGTGCATTGGGATGAGGTTGGCGAGATGATTTTACTTGGTCCCGAGATTGTACAGCAGACTGCCGATATTGTGACACAGATACGGGATCGTATGAGGACAGCTCAGAGTCGTCAGAAGAGTTATGCTGATACTCGACGACGAGATCTTGGGTTTGTAGTAGGTGATCATGTGTTTTTGAAAGTATCACCTATGAAAGGGGTGATGAGATTTGGTCGCAGAGGCAAGTTGAATCCGAGATATATTGGGCCATTTGAGATCTTGGAGAGAGTTGGCACTTTGGCATACCGTTTAGCACTACCGTCAGGGCTTGCAGCAGTGCACAACGTTTTCTATGTATCCATGCTTCGGAGATACATCTCTAATCCGACGCATGTGTTGGATTACGAGCCTTTGCATTTAGCACCAGATCTAGCATTTGAGGAGAGTCCTGTTCGTATCTTAGCCAGAGATGAGCGGAGATTGAGGACGCGGGTCATACCGATGGTCAAAGTCCAGTGGCAGAATCATTCCGAGGAGGAAGCCACTTGGGAGACCGAGGCAGACATGAGGACTCGCTACCCGGAGTTATTCGAGTAAGCACTTTAATTTCGAGGACGAAATTCAATTTAAGGGGGGGATAATTGTAACACCCAAAAATTTTTAATACGTAAATTTGCATGCATAATTAAGAAAAATAATTATTTAAAATTTATATTTGGGTTAAATGACATTTATGTGTTATTATGTGGATTATATGCATGATTTAAATTTATGAGAACATTTAACCCGCAGTTATTGTATTTTTAGATTTTTGAGAATATTTTTGAGTCGATCGCGTAGACGGGACCGTGGACGGACGAGATGCCAAAATATTTAGCCAAAAATATTTTATGAGTTTTAGGAGCCTTAAAATAATATTTTAAGATATTTTGTAAAGAAAATTTTAGTATTTAGTTATATATTTATTTAATAATTGATTTTTAGCCAAAATAAGTCATTTTATTGACTTTTATTAATATTTAAAAATTCCCAAAATTATTATTTCGGGATTTTGGTTTAATATCAGATTTATTATTAATTTTAATAGTTTAAAAATTTTATATTTTATGTCATATTATCTACCTAACTATATTATATTAATTAATATCCTATTTTAATTCTATTTAATTTATTTAAAACCTAAACCTACCCTACCACTATCTCCTTCAGCCAACAACTCCCTTTTCTTCCACCCTCCTTCACGCCTCCATCATCCTTCTTGGCAGAAACCCCATAGCCGATCATTCAAGCTTCATTCCTTGAAGAATTTTGGTCCGTTCGTCGTCCCGAAGACCCGTAGACGCGATATTCTTCGTCATATTTTAAAGGCATGTTTAATTCCTTTCTTTAACACCATATAAGCTATCTATTTTGGTTCTTGTCAGATTTTTCATCAAGATGTAAGTGTTATGTTCGAAAATGGTTGAGGTTTCATAGTTGAACATTATTGACTCATGGTTTTGCTTTGGGTGCATGAACATATTCACGTTTTTTCTTCATGGTGTGTTAGCATGGCTGCTGGTCGAGGGTCTCAGGGGGTGCCTTAGGGTCCCTAGGTTCATTTGTGGTGGCTGCGTTAAGGGCTGGAAGGGCTGCACGTGGGCTGGAACCAGAATGGTGCAAGGGGCCGCAGGGTTAGAGTTTTTGGGAAGAGGGGTTCGGCCCTGGGCTATGGAGCATGGCTGGGGATGAGCCATGGCAGGTTAGGACCGCCCAGACATGGGTTACGTCTGGGCGGTGGTGCTCCAGCCAGGGGCGGCCGGAGCCGGGCGGCAGCAGGCCATGAAGGCCTGCTGCTCGCGTAGCCGAGAGGGTAAGGGAGGGGGGATCGGGTTTTGGGCTGGGGCTGGGTTTGGGCTGGGTCCTGGGGGTTTGGGTCGGGTCTAGGTCATAGTGGGTCGGGTCAGTAGGGTCCGGGTCCGGGTCCGGTTTATGTGGGCCGGGCTCGGGTATTTTAATTTTTAATTAATTAAGAGTTTAATTGGTTTTTGGGCTTTAAAAATTAGTTAAAAAATTATTTGGGCCTCCAAATAATTTTATTTGGACCTTAAATAATTTATTTAAGTTAACCTAATAATTTTTATGGGCTTGGGAGCCCATGAGAATTATTGGGCCAGTCAGTGATTTTATTGGGCCAGTCTAAGAATTTTTATAAATGAATTAGTTAATGGGCCTAAATATTTTTATTTAAACCCAATAATATTTAAGTATTTTATTTTAGTAAAAAAATATAATTTTAAAATTTATTTATTTAATTATGGGCTTTAAATGAGTTAATGGACTTTAAGTCAGTTAAGGGGCTTAGTAAAGAGACCAGCAGTCTGGACCAACCCATGAAAAATAAATAAGTCCGGAATATATATTTAATTATTTTTATGCATGAAATCTATTTTAAGTATATTATGAAAAAAAATTAATTAAATATATATTACGGACATATTTTCAGTGCATGCATTCATGAAATTTCTTATGTATATAATTATGTAAATGATGAACAATAAAATATTTTGGTGGAAATTGAAGTATGTGTGACATAGGGGTGGTTTTCCACCATATGATTCGGTAGTTTTACTACCATAGGGGTGGTTATCCACCATATGATTCGGTAGTTTACTACCATAGGAGGTGATTTATCACCGCCATCGTACGTTGGTTTATGAGACTGATCAGTCGACACATGAGCGTCACACTTATGGATAGGACCATCTTCAGGTTTCAAAAGCATTGCTCCATTATGTTATATATGATAAAGAAATAATATGTTTATGATTATGGTTATGATTCAGTTTATGATTCAGCAGTTTTATTATGTGATGAAAATATTTCCATGCATGCTCATGTACATGTATATGTATTAGTAATTATGTGATGCATTATTTTTAACCTTGTTATAAAGGATTAGACATGTTGAGCCCCTAGGCTCTCTACGCTTATATGGTGCAGGTGAGACAGATGACTTTTATGTAGCTCCTACCGGTGGTGAGGACGTATGAGTTCACGGAGCAGTGGACCCCGTGACCGTCCCAGATTTTAGTTGATGTTAAAGAAACATTTATTTTATTATGCTGAGTTTTTAAACAAGTTCATCTTTTTATTATTTTAATTATGGGAATTTTGAATTATCAAACTTAGTATTTTTAATTCTTGCATAAGGATATTTTCAGCAATTAATTAAGTTATTTTTATGTAGTAAAATTATTTCTTTTATGTTTATACATATATGTATGGGCGTATATGTATAGTATTATTTATAGATTATTTTAAAAAAAAAATTCCGCATTTAAGTTTAAAGAGTTCTAGATGTTTCACCATGCTTATTGTTTGAGACATTTAGTGGATAATTTTGTGAAACAGGTAAATTCTAAATCACGTATCCTTGACCAATTGTACTGTAAAATTTTCATACTATTTTATTATTTTAAGCTGAATGTAAATTGTTTTTCTTCATTTTAGGTGTTGAGAAGTTATCCCAGACATAACAAAAAACATTGGTCTTCAGTATTCAAGAAAGCTGTGTATGCTCCGTCCTTCCAAGAATATGAACAACATATAAACAGTATATTCGAGTCAATGCCACTTGCTAGAGGGTTTATTCTAAATTTTGATCCACAGAGTTGTGCGAATGCGTTGTTTGTTGGTAACAGATGGGGTGTTATAAATAATAATATTGCCGAGTGTTGGAATAGTTGGGTTAGGCCAGCTCGTCATCTGCCTATTGTTGGTATGGTGGATCACATACACGTGCAGATAATGATCATGATGCACCGACGGCGTGAATCAACTTTATCCATGAATATGGAATTAAGTCCAAGAAAAGAAAAGTATGTTGCAAGCGTATATATCGAATCAAGAACATTAAGAGTGCATCATTCGTGTAATTGGAAGTTTGAGGTTTTTGATGGTGAAAAATCATTTGCTGTGGATTTAGCGGATAGAACTTGTTCATGTAGAGCTTGACAGATCAATATTCTTCCATGCAAGCACGCCTGCTCTGCCATTGAGTCGAAATCGCTGTAATTATATGATTTTTGTGACAGGTATTTCAAAATCGAGATGTATCGTGCGGCTTACAAAGGAATTATTAACCCAATCCCAACCTTTGACACGAGTGAGGCATGTGTTGATGAATCCAAAATAATCCAAGCTCCTTGTGTGCCTAGTCATCCCGGTCGTAGGAAGATGAAGAGGATACCGTCGCAAGTTAATACACGTGTGTAAACATGTGGTCGTTGTCATACGAGAAGACACAACAGACGCAGTTGCAAAGAATCTATATAGTAGCTGTAATTGCTTCAAAAATTTGTGTTTCCATTTTTTTGTTATTAGTAAAATTTTGTAATACACTTTTTTAAAAAATTAATCTACTTTGCGCTACACATATGCAGGAGAAAGTGATTATTGGAAGGGGGTTCGAGCATGGAATTGCCCTCGAGACGACATACACGTTCGAGCGGAAGCATTGCTGGATTGAACTTGGTTTGAGGCATTTGTGGAATCAACAGTTGTGATATTTGAACTTGATATGTGGTTGTAGTGTACTCTAGGAATTTTGTGTTGTCTTATGTTCTTCCGAAACCAACTTCTTTTGTGGTAAACAATTATGCCACACATTTGACTACTATGTAATGTTCGAATTTGAGAAATGATCTTTTCATGGATGTTTCAGTGAAATATGTTTCCCCAATTACGAACTAATCAAATTAGTCGTTCTTTTTAAATTTTCAAATGGAATGTACCAATTGCTATGTAGTTCGTACAACTTGTATTTAATTTGGAATAAAACTGAATAAATCTAGAACTTATTGTCTGATTATTACAATAAACAGAGCTAGAAGTAAAACTAGCACAAGAACAAAATACGTGCAACCAAAACAACAACATATTTCTACGATATGGTCGGGCCCGGCTGTTTTAGTAGACTGGTTGTCTAGAACATCAGAGGACGAATGCTCCTTCTTCTTGTAATTGAACTGTTCTGTTGAATCATGGATGGACGATGATGCAGATTGTTGATTCATTGAATATGTGCAGCTCTCTCTACCTTGCTTACTCGGGTATGGTTTGAAATTTGATGATTTTTTGAAGAGATTCACCGTGATAATCATCGTACCAAAAAAAAAACGATTTTTATGTTGCAGCTCACGAGGGCAAATATAATACAGCTCCCCTGGGCGGGTCGAACGTGGTCCCGCTCTTCGTAAAATCATTTCTCCGAAACCATATAAACATTGTGGTGCAATCTTCATTTCCATTGTGCTTGATCTTGAAGAATGAAATTTTATTTTGAAAAGCAAAACCCTAACCAAACGAGAAAGAAGAAGTGATGGATAAAGTGTACCGACAGAGCTTAATAATGAGGGGTAGGTGGGAGCAAAGTCTTTTTTTTATTATTTTTGTTTTATTGTGAGGATAAAAAGAGTAATTTCAATACACGTGACATGTCATCTTGTTCCATAAATCAAACAGATCATTTCGCATAATTTAAGGATTGTTCCATATATGTAACATTTTGAGCCGATACACCTTAGTCATCTTGGTGCATTTGCAAACGATAAATATCAAGTTCACAATGACATGTCAACTTGTGCCTTAAATCGAACAGATTATTCTGAATATGTCTCTGGTTATTTTGGACAATATACCCCTACTATATACATGGTCAATCTCTAAGGATTGAAAACTCCTCTCCACTTGTGTCATGCAGTGTAGTATATGATTTTGGTGCATATTAACATGGGCATGCCTTATTGTTCCTCAAATCGAAAAGATTATTCTTTATAAGGCTAAGATTATTCCTAATACATGAAATTTTGCTCCAAATGAACTTTCACTAGGAGTGTGTGATCCACATGGCCCACAATGTTTGTCCTAAAATTGGAACACATTGCTCTCGATTTAATAATATTTATCCCATCCATGCGTACTAGTTGTGCTCGATCCCTCACTGACTTGTTCTTAAAGATGTGTGAAATTATAGCAAATTTTAGTCCTTAAAGATGAGAAAACATCATATTAAATAAGTTATGAGTTAGGATTTTGGACAATATACCCTTACTATATACATTGGGTGTCAATGGACATCCCCAAATGGTGCTCTTATTGGTTCATGGTCAATATCTTTCTCCTACACCTTAAACAATGTAGAGAACAATACATTACTAGACAAACACTTGGAACAAATTGGTTCCTATCAATCTCTAAGGATTTAAAACTCCTCTCCACTTGTGTCATGCAGTGTAGTATATGATTTTGGTGCATGTTAACATGGACATGCCTTATTGTTCCTCAAATCGAAAAGATTATTCTTTATAAGGCTAAGATTATTCCTAATACATAAAATTTTGCTCCAAAGGCACTTTCACTAGGAGTGTGTGATCCACATGGCCCACAATATTTGTCCTACAATTGGAACACATTGTTCTCGATTTAATAATATTTATCTCATCCATGCGTACTAGTTGTGCTCGATCCCTCACTGACTTGTTCTTAAAGATGTGTGAAATTATAGCAAATGTTAGTCCTTAAAGACGAGAAAACATCATATTAAACAAGTTACGAGTTAGGATTTTAGACAATATACCCTTACTATATACATTGGGTGTCAATGGACATCCCCAAATAGTGCTCTCATTGGTTCATGGTCAATGTCTTTCTCCTACACCTTAGACAATGTAGAGCACAATACATTACTAGACAAACACTTGGAACAAATTGGTTCCTATCAATCTCTAAGGATTGAAAACTCCTCTCCACTTGTGTCATGCAGTGTAGTATATGATTTTGGTGCATGTTAACATGAGCATGCCTTATTGTTCCTCGAATCGAAAAGATTATTCTTTATAAGACTAAGATTGTTCCTAATACATGAAATTTTGCTCCAAAGGCACTCTCACTAGGAGTGTGTGATCCACATGGCCCACAATGTTTGTCCTACAATTGGAACACATTGTTCTCGATTTAATAATATTTATCCCATCCATGCGTGCTATTTGTGCTCGATCCCTCACTGACTTGTTCTTAAATATGTGTGAAATTATAGCAAATGTTAGTCCTTAAAGACGAGAAAACATCATATTAAACAAGTTATGAGTTAGGATTTTGGACAATATACCCTTACTATATACATTGGGTGTCAATGGACATCCCCAAATGGTGTTCTCATTGGTTCATGGTCAATGTCTTTCTCTTACACCTTAAACAATGTAGAGAACAATACATTACTAGACAAACACTTGGAAAAAATTGGTTCCTATCAATCTCTAACGATTGAAAACTCCTCTCCACTTGTGTCATGCAGTGTATTATATGATTTTGGTGCATGTTAACATGGGCATACCTTATTGTTCCTCAAATCAAAAATATTATTCTTTATAAGGCTAAGATTGTTCCTAATACATGAAATTTTGCTCCGAAGGCACTTTCACTAGGAGTGTGTGATCCACATGGCCCACAATATTTGTCCTACAATTGGAACACATTGTTCTTGATTTAATAATATTTATCACATCCATGCGTACTAGTTGTGCTCGATCCCTCACTGACTTGTTCTTAAAGATGTGTGAAATTATAGCAAATGTTAGTCCTTAAAGACGAGAAAACATCATATTAAACAAGTTATGAGTTAGGATTTTGGACAATATACCCTTACTATATACATTGGGTGTCAATGGACATCCCCAAATGGTGCTCTCATTGGTTCATGGTCAATTGGAACACATTGTTCTCGATTTAATAATATTTATCCTATCCATGCGTACTAGTTGTTCCAATGACATGTCATCTTGTGCCTTAAATCGAACAAATTATTCTGAATATGTCTTGGGTTGTTCCAAATATCTGACATTTAGACCCGATATCAATTTCACTAAGAGAGACTGATCTCGATGACCCAAATGATAGTCCTCAAATTTGGGACAAATTATGCTCGATTAAATCTAATGTGTCCTATTAACGAGTACTAGTAGTGCCCGAACTCACTAACCATATTTTATATGATTAGTGGTATTAAAGTACATGATTCTGAGTTATTTACCATTCGTTCTTAATTTTTCTAAATCTATGATACTTTTATCCTAAATTGAATTTTACAAAATATGAGTTTAATCCAACTTGTTTCATCCCAAATAGAGTTTTACAAAATAATTTAAACATACTTACGTATTGTATCTTCATAAACTATAAAAGCATAGAAAGATTATACATGTTAATCAAAGTTGTTTTTCAGCATTCCCCTTTCGTGACATAAAATACTTGCAGCTACTCTTGCACGGTAGGTGTCTATCTTCACAGTCTTTTGATATGTCCACATTTCATCTGAGTCACGGGCTAGACACTCTACCCACATACATGCATAAACACCACAGTCAAGTGTTTCGCCTTGATGACGCATACGCTCCCTCAACATATCAGAGTCGGGTATGATGAAATTTGAATGATATCGAACCCAACCAACCAAAAAACGTGCCTTCAAAGATAAATATTATCAAAATACATTTATACAATTCACATAACATGACACAACGAAGACTCACCAAAGTTCTACATGCCCCTAGGCTGAACGAATCGGGAAGTGAATTCCACATTTTGAATATCCCTTTTTTTGCGTGAAACACTAGCAGAAACCAATGCACTCTGCTATTGATTGGAAAAATGAGGTATTTGCATCTCTTAAACAAATCACCATTCATTTTCTGCAAAAATAACTTCGAGGCAGAAGAGAGTCGCGAAAAAAAGGAGCCGTAATCATTGTTTTGAACCTTCATTTTTTTTCCAAATTTTTTGAGGTGCTCAAACAATTCTTCCTGCAAACAAAAGAACAAGAAAATTGAAAAACTAACTCAAGTGTATAGTATATCAAACGTAAAACATTTAAATTTTACTAACCTGCACCAAAGTGTCCATGCAAAATATTTCATTTCCATTGTCCACACTGTATTTTTCCATCATGCGCATTTGAACATTTATAATCTCATGACTAACAAGCTTACCAAACAAGAAATCACAAAAAACGGACCCTGGTAAATGGACAATTTCGTCTTGCCAAACATCAACACTACAAGAAAATATGAATTATTTTGTATTAAAAAAGATCCCAAAAAAAAAATTAAAAAATACACGATCTTTCAGATAGAAAGTCATACGCTATGTCATCACTCGAAAGATATTCTGTCATAAAATTTTTCTCATCGTCAGTGGCTTCTTCATGTCCACAGAAATCTGTTCTACCTTGATATTCACCAGTCCAAGCCTTACTCAAGTCGTTATCAGGTAGCTTCTCAACATCAATTACTTTATTTGCCTACGCCAGAATACACAAAGATGGTAAAAAACAATAAAGATTTCCAAGAATTAAAATATAGGACTTTAATATCAAATAATCAAGGTTAAAGTAGGTTCCTATCAAAGTCACACCTTTTTTCTGCCCTTCCTCTTTGGCGTGGTACTGGGTGGAGTCACGAACATTGACGGTTTTCTTTTCTTTACCCGATCACCCCTCGTTCTGACATTATCGACAATAGAAGATTGGAAATTAATGACTTTCTCAACCTTCTCAGAATTATCGTCAGTCTCGTCCAGCCCAACACTTTTGTCTGAAGTATCCTCATCAATACGACTTTCAACCACATTGGTTGAAATATCACCCGCAAAAACATTATTCTCTTTAACCACTTTTGTTACAATATTATCCAACAACTTATCAATCTCATTCAGATCTTTACTACTACCGTCACATGATCCGTTAAGAGAATTCTCTCCATCGGCTTTGCTTTTTTTCCATTTCCATGTCACAACTTTCTTCATTTTTATCCCTCTCAAGCTCAGCACCAACAACACTTTTTTCATCCCCAAAGTCATCAACACCTATACTTTCTTTCATCTCAAATTTGACACAAGCCACATTCTTTCCCTTATCCAATCCATCAGCACATACATCTTCACCCTTCTTAAATTCACAAATATCTGGAATTTTGGTCTCAACCAATTTCTGAACAACCTCACCTTCTGCATTCACATTTTCAGATAAACCAACACTTTTGCTCGTAACCATTTGGTCATCATCTGCCCTTTTTTCCTTCAACGAGTAATCAACAGAATTATGGACAGGCACATCAAAAAATAAAAAAAATTACCACCTTGGTCATGTCTCAAAATCAACTCTTCTTCTTCAATTGTCTTATCGGCCCCATCAACACCGTCATCAGAACTCGGATCATTGTCAACTACAACATCCTTTCCTTTGTGATTTCGAGCAACTTTCTTCTCCAACACTACATTTTCTTTCACATCAAACAGCTTCCTCTTTGCTCCAACTCTTTCACGTTTCAACTGTGCACAAATGCATTTCAACATTTTTATCTCAGCCATTTGTTTCTTTACCGTTTTGTCGAGTTCACAATTATCTGGACTGCCTCCTTGTTCCTTCAAAACTGGCAGCACCAACTACAATAATAAACAAATTATAATACAGAATGATTTTTATTTCTAAAAATATCAAATAAAGGATGCTACTAGAATTACCTTGTTGTCCAATAACATTTCCTCCTCTGGAAAAGGGATATATTGACAAAATCTGATCCAAAAATAAATATATATATTAATGCTCCTACATTCAAAATAGGATAAGTAATATGAAAGATATCTTGGTTGAAGATATGGAATCGAAAACCGATTCAACTTTGACAGCATCCAAATGGATCTTGCTTTTTCCAAAACGAAACAAACGAGGAAAGATATGAACACCACGTGGTATACCTAATGATGACACTCTCTCGTAAAACCAAGCCTAAGCCAAAAATTATATATTTAAACAAATTCAAAAAATTAATAGCATAATAACTGATAGAACTTAATACTCACCATCAATCCAACTGTGCAACCATCCAAGTAAAGTTTGCTTCCTTGATTATCTAATTCTCGGTAAAGAAACCGAAACGCAGCATCTCCCCAAGCAAACTTAAAAAATGTGCTCAGATCATCCATATAAGGAAAAATAAAACCAGGAGTAATATAATTACCAATGGAGAATATTACACAATTGAATACAAACAAAATAAACATCCGAACAAAATCATCAATGTCAGCTTCAACATTACTACTCGCAAGTGAAACAAGCTTTTTTTTTTATAACAATCCTGTGAGTGTTGCTTATTTTTCCTCCGAAGTATCGAGACAGGAAGCTTGATTCAAGCTTGAGGTCCAGATCAACTTGTTGATCTCTCTGATGCAAACCAAGCACGATGGAGAAGTCTCTTGACGAGAAAGGAATGAAAATATCACCACCAATAATGAAAGAGCACGAAGGGCTATCAAATCTTTTAAAGAGATAGTCTACTCTGCCACTACTCACAGGAAGAACTGACATGTCTATCCATTTACCAACTGAAGTATCCTTTATCCTACTGAGTTGTTTGTTCCCTACAATCGGCTTCAACTCTTCCATGATTTTTTTACAATAAGCAGGGAAACATCGTGTAAATATTACCTTTCCACTATTCATCAACTCAACATCATCATTTATTTCCTCTTCATCGGCCATTTCTAATATTTAAAAATTTGTACAAAATATTATCATTATCAAATCAAATAATAAAATATGGAATGGTCAAGAACAACCCAATCATATTTGGGAACAATTTACAATATATTTCCAAAAACTGGTCATTTGTCGAATTAGCTATATAAAACTATCCAATATAAATTCACAACAACAAAACCGTCAAATTTCATAACAAAATGTCATTCATTGACAAAGATTGATGTTCTAAACCAAGATATACTTTAACAAACATCTTCAAGAACAAAACCCTAACAATTGGGGATAAAATATATATCATGAAGAACTGTAACAAATAAATACGAAATTCAGAATAATCATTTCAATTTTTCGACAAAAATATCAATCAAAACATAACAAATTATGCAAAAAATAAAAGTACCAACACATTTGACAACAATACCCTAAAAAATTGGGACAAAACGAAACTAGAAAAGATTTTAAAAATTAAATGAGACCAAAATTATTCATCAAAACGCTAAAATTGTGGGTTACTCGCGAAAAATAATACATTGTGGTCGATTTCAATAATAGAATATATGTTTAACGTGTTTCGGATTTCTTCTTCTTCTTCTTCATCTTATTCGGCGATTTTTTTTCCCTCACTTTACTAGTGCCTGAACCTGACTTCTCTTTCGAATGTTTGCCTCTCCTCGTCATCGGTGCCATCATCAAGACTAAGCAGATTGTCGCTAAAGATCAGTGCTTTCTGTCGTCGAAGAAGAATTGGTTGATGAAGGAGGGAAATAAACGTCTGACTCTGATAATATTAAGTATTTTAAAAATGAAGAAAGGGTATTGTGGGGTTATCAAAGAAATTGGGGGTAGTTTTGTCAATTGGTCACGAATAGGAACCTCAAACATATTGCAGGCATTTGTCAGGGAGTTAGAACACATAAATCTTACACAGGGACTGAGGAATCATTTGAGTTTGCTCATGGGGATTTATTGAGATTTTTCCCTTGAAATTTTGATGGTCTGTTTGGAAAATGGACGGGATCGATTGGGCCGCGGGTCAAAGCGAGACTGGACGGTCTGCCAGTTTTTTTTTTATATATAGTATTTTTAAAAAAATTTATATTGTAGTTATTATTTATGATACCTTATATGGTAGTCGATAAATTTTATATGATTTATATAGGATGGATAAGTTTTTAAATATTTATATGATTTTATTATTATTATATTATTTATAATGATTTATATATTATTAATAAATTTTTAAATATGAATATTATTATAATTGTTTGTATATGAAATTTTTTAATTTTTTAATTTTTTGCCAATTTTTTTTTATTATTTTTTTCAAAAAAATTAATTTTTTGATGGGTCAGCTAGTCAAAATCTCGAGCCGGCCCATGCTTGCCCCGTTGATGGTTAATCGAGAAAGTTATAGTTTACAAGTTATATTGTGTTGATCGAGAGTCATGTGAAGTAAATTCGAATCTCACAAGACAATATTATTAGCTTGAAATTGTCTACAATTTTCGTAGATCGAAAAAACAGTTATATGAATTTCTCGTCTCTGAAAAATGCGAAAAAGTTAACGAAAAGAACAGATAGAGAGAGATCAATTGGATGATAAAAGAGTGTTTGAATCTTAAGAATATATAACATTTCAAAATGAAAAAAAAAGTGTAAAATACGAAGAATAAAAAGTATTTTTATTATTAAGTAAAAACGGTTCCAAATGATAAATAATATGTTTTATTTCTATTTTTGTGATTATCTTATGTATTGAAGAAATATATAAACATTTTTTATGCAGAGAAATATAAATAAACATAAACAATATATTATTGATAGTTTTTAGGTGTGTTTATGGTTCAGTTAACTGTTTGAAGCGAACCGATAATTCGGTTTGATTTTTTTTTTTTTCAATTTTTCATATTTTTGGCTTCAAGTTGGATTTGATTTTATTTTTTTCGGTTAATCGAACCAAAACTTTTTTCATCACTTTTATTGTTTTATACAGTGTTTTCAAAACTGGACCGGACCGACCAGTTCTGTAACGCCCGAAATTATTTAATTTTAATTCGAAAATATTTAATTTGGAAATATTTAGAGTTTTGATTTAAATTCGAATATTCTTAAATTATTTAGGATTGAAATTGAATTAAATGTTTGACTGAGGACTGAATTGCAAATTTTGAAGACTTGAGGGGCCAAAATGCAAATAGTTGAAAATTTGTTGGACATTTGTTACTATGATATGAACTCACGACTCTCACGTGTATGCTACTATTTTCCATCAGAAATTTCAGAGGTAGAACCGAGAGTGCAAAGAAAGGAAATCCAAGTTTCTTCTTCATCTTCAAATGCCAATATTTTGAGTTCCGGTTATCCGATTTCGATTCCGAAAAGTGTTTTGGAATCCTCACAACAAGAGCTACGAAAGGATGTAAGTTTCTTTATGGTTTAGCTGGTTTGAAATTTTTGTTTGGGAAAATCAGAATATGAGCATGACTTTGTGTTCTTACGAGTATATATATCGTATATTTAAAGACGAATCGAAGAAATGATATGCATTTGTTATGATTTATTGAAGCAATTTCGAAATTCTTACCAACTGAACTTGATGGTTTTGAACGTGTATGTACTGGTTTTGATGAGTAGGTGAGGTTATGATTGTTAGTGTTGATAGCTTTGAGTTTCGGTTGCCGAATTTATACCGTTACGCCGCCGAAATTATAATTCGAGGCTGTTTTGATATCGTATGTTGGTCTGAGATATTGTTGAGTTTTAACTGATGTTTCCTTGGAAAATATGCTGTGATTTCAGTTCATAATCAGGGGACGTCAACTCGAGAATCTCGATTTCGAAACCGGGAGAAGAAAGAACAAGGTTGGTAGCCTTTTTGCCTTGAAGTTGGGCTGAAACTTGAGCAGAATTTTAACGCAAGGTGGTGTGGTTATTTGTACAGATTTGGACAGCTAGAAGACACCTTAAACATCACATTTGAAAGGTAAAAGTGGACTTTTACTTGAATGAGATTTAAACTCGAGATGGTTTGTATCGAGTTCCCTAAATCACATACGTATTTGATTAATTGATTTTATGTGTTCTATGTGAATTGCTGAATGAAGATAGGATGGTAATGAATGCTATATTGATGTTATGTCTTGCATTCATCTTGTGAGACATATCTTTTGATTTTGAAATGAACGGAATCGTTCGAGTAGACGTTTTGAGAAACTATATATGTATGGCCTGGGTGGTTGAGTTAGCCTAGCGTCTGACTTGCATATATAGTGGCTTCAAAGTCTAGGGAAGTAAGATAAGTAGCCCCACCTCGATCGGGAGAGTCGGTGGTTTAGTTACGATATCTTCTTCTCGGGATCCCAACCGATGAATTGAGAGATTATTGAGTTTAACCTGTTTTAAAGCATGCATTGTCTCTTATTTGATATCATGAGCTTGATGGTTATAATTTGAAATGCATGTTAGTTGCTTTTACTGGGAAATATGTTTCTCACCGGAGTTATCCGGCTGTTGTCGTGTTTGTATGTGTGCATGACAACAGGTGGTTCAGGAACAGGGCAAAGACGGGCTTGACGAATCAAGACTTGAGAGATTAGAGTGATGATCCGATATAAAAGTCAAGTTGTTGTCACTTTTATGTTAAGAACAAGAGTTGGAGTTGTTTAGTTTTGAGACTTGAACTTGTATCTAGAGTATATGATAATCTAGTTTGTATAACACTTTAACTTGATGTGTTACTCTAGTATTGATATGTTGAAGTTCTTGATATAGTCTTGCTTATGACTCCTCTACTTGTTTGATGATATTGTTTTTAGACTTAGAAAGGTTGTAAATGGACCTTGGATAGTCTTGACAGCAGCTGGGGGTGTGCAGATTTTTTCTGGCCGATTGGCTTGCGCACGGGCGAGCCCCCTGCTCGCGCGCGCGCAGGCCAACCCTTGGGGGCCGCTGCCCCATTGAGCTGCGCCAGCGCGAGGGACGAGCCCCGCGCGCGCAGTTCATCTTATAATTTTTTTTTTTAGCTTGATTTCTTTAGCTTTAATTCATGAGCATTGAGTTAATATTTTGACTTAGAGATTAAGAACCGGGTCGTCACAAGTTCGACCGAGAACCGGTCACTGATCCTGTCCGAAACACTCCTAATAACCGTTTTAACGATTGAATCTCTCAGAACCGGTCGAACCGGCCAAGAAACGGTTCAACCGGAATTTCGATTTTTTATAAAAAAAAATAGTTTTTTATTTTAAAATTTAATTTAATATTTTATTATATATATGATTAATTAAAATTTATACATCCTTAAAAATATTATTTTAGTATTATTAGAGTTTTTTTAATTAATTTATTTACTTTTAAAAATATATATAACTATAATTAATATTTTGAATATATTTATATCGTTATTTATTTTTCAAACTAGGATATATATTTTTTGTCTATTTATATAATCTTTTAGGTTTAAAATTTTAAAATATATTATTAATTATATTATATTATATAAATGGTTTTCCGGTCCGACCGTCTGGTAAAAATGATCCGACCGATTGAATCGTTTTTTTAAGATAGACCGGTTGGACCGTTTTTTCAAGATAGACAGATTCGATTAACGATCCGGTTATGCAAACAATGGTTTTATATGTTTTGTACTCAAATGTAGCAATGCACTTTCTCTTTTATTTCTATATATATTGATTTATGTTTTATATTATATGTTTTATTTAAATATATCGAGTTACATGTTATATTTAAATGTTAGATGTTATATTTATATATATCATTATTTTATTTACGCTTTGAGTTAGATATATACTATATTATAAAATTGAAAATAGCAGCAACAAAATTTTAATATGTTATTGGCATTTTAATAATGATGGATAGAAAAAAGAGAAATAAGTGATGATGTTATTTAATCAAGCTCCAGTAAAAAAAAAATGTTAATTAGTAGGCTAAATTTCATTTACGATCATCATAGTTTTTTTAAAAAAATAAAATTCGAATATACTTTAAAATGAGTATATGACGTCAAAATTTATAAAAAAAATCATTTATGAAAATATCGTCGCATGTTCTAAAATTAGAAGTTCCGATTGATCTAAAATTGATGATTTTGATTCCAATTAAAGATGGAATCAGAACTGGATCGCTTGATTAAAATATGGCTCCAATTCTAGTTCTAGATTATATTTTTAATTGAACTGAAATTTATTAAAACATTTAAAAAATAAATACGTGAGAGTAATAAACATGTCAAAGTGTCGATGACGTGTAGCTCATTTGACACCAAAATTTCAAGTGTGGTACGAAGTCTCGAGTTCGAGACTCAATTGTAACAAATCCCCTCCTCCCAACTCAAAAAAAAAAAAACATGTCAAAGTTAAATATTTCATATTATATTGCAAAATATTTTTTTAAAAAAATAATTGTATTAAAAATAAGTTAGAATGTGTTAAATTTAATTCATATGAAATAAGAAGTTTATTTTCATGAATTAAGTTTTGTGTGTGTATATAAGTACGTAATACAAGGTATTAAATAGTTCTGATATCAATTTATGATTTCAGTTACGTTTAATATTGTAGTGATTCGACTTGAATCACCTACCAACTAGAACTTAAGCATGCAATTGACTTTAAGTAATAAACTTAATCAGATTATAAATAACTTGCAGGAAATGGTAAATCATCTAAAAAACAACGGAATACACTCGGCTTCAACAAAAAAAAAAAAATGTTATGCCAACCCAATCGAAACTCAAGTAACAACTAAAACAGGAAACTATCAGCTAACCTCCTCAAGCGATCGCTGGCTCCGTCTCTAACCCTAGCTTAAGCCTCCGGCCTCCTCCAATCTAAGACTTGTCCTGTCTAATTGGATATTCAAGATAAAAAAAATGACATGAGCGAATAACACTTAGAAAGTAAAAAAAAATGAGTATGCAAACCGATATGATCAGGGGCGGAGCCACCCTTGGGCTACGGTGGGCTCCAGCCCCACCTCAATTTTTTTAAAAAAAATAGTATTTACTTTTTTTTTATTTTTGTTTTGTAGCGCTAGGTTAAAAAATAAAATTTGCATCTAGCCCCTCCATCATTTGTAAAATAAACATAAAGTCCCTTAAATTGAATTAATAAGCTAATAAGATTTTCATTTTTCAAATTTCAAGTTGAATACATCTGTTTTGAAACATTTATTTGCTAGTTTTTTTTGTCAAATTATTCACATAATTGGACAGAAACCCTCTAAAATTTATTTGATTAGGCTTTATTTTTGCTTTATCAATAGAAGATTTTAAGCTACCAAACTATTAAAAATCGTTTTAAATAAAAAAAAATTAAAAATTTTAGATGATTTAAATATATATTTGATTCATTATTTATATATTTCGAAACACAATGTGTTGCTTTTTTAATACACAATGTGGTGTATTTATAATTTTTTGAGTTTGAATTTTTATCCTAAAAATCTATTGTTGCGAATTTTGAGAAAATAATCTTTTGGTTACGATATTTGAGAATATTGATATACAATTATTATTGACTTGTATTGCGATTTTTTAGTTAAAAATATTCGAAAGTTGAATAATTGTGAAATTTGAAAAATAATTATTCATTGAAAATTTTAGAAATTTTTGGAATTTACAGTCAGATAAATAAGAGAATTAAGGGGAAAAAAACCATCAACTCAATTTTTAAACCAAAAGAGCATATATTGATTTTTTATTTAATTTATTGTATTAAATTATAGTTGAACGTCGGACGGAACCAACCCCAGATAATTTTAAATCTTAGTTTCGCCGCCCTTAGATATGATGCATGTAAATATGCTTGTGTCACTACAAATATGGTTTCGATCCCCGATTTGTTTCTCAAAAATCAGAATTTATTTTGATTTTGATTTTGGAATCAAAATTGAAAAACGATTTTAGTTTCGATTTTTATGTGAAAGTTCATACTACCACACCATTAGTTCTTATTTTCAACCATTGCTTCTATTATATCACATTATATATTTTTAAAAAATAAAAAAATAATAATTTAATGTGTAATGGTTTCGTTCGCATAAGTCGATGCAATATGGTACGGATAAGACTAGTTAATTAATGAGGGACGCATCGAATGCAAACGCAGACGCATTTGTTTTGAGCATCGTACACTTGAACTTGTAACATGTTTTTCTTGGGATTCCCAAATTTTAATTTTACTTCCCTTCAACCCAAACTAAATTACTGTGGAAAATGGTAGAAGTATAATAAATATGATGTACAACAATATTTACAATAATAATATCGTAAGATTTTATAATTTTATTGTGAGATTTTATATTTAATGTATCGTTAGATTATGATAAATTAAATTCTTGTATTGAATTTTTGTGTTGTAAGATTTGATGTACAAATTTCGTTGTACATGTAGCATAATTCAAATTAACATAGTATACTTTTCGATAGATTATTTTTAATTTTTTTTTTAAAACTTTAATTCTCGTTTTTCGAAATTATTTTAAAACGAGTACTCGACCCAACCCGGTTAATTATTTATTTGCTCCTTGCACAAAATATGGTTTTAATTAGTTTTTTTCTTTAATAAGTGATAATATGAAGCCATTAGAGGATGAGCGTGACAATGGATTGTCAACGGGTCAGGTCCACTAGGAACCCAATTAGTACTAGTTTTTTTTTTTTTTTTTTAAAAACAAAAATCTGACTCGTACTAGCTAGCTAGTTCAAAATGCTAAAACCTAAACATATATATCTTAATCTTAAGTGTATGGGTTCAATCAGTTAGACTCATCAGATTACATATACTAGCGATCATGACACGTGATTTTCACGTGCTCGACAGTTTAATTATTTTTAAAAAATTGTAAAAAATTATTACGATAAAAAAATATGGGATTTTTGATATAAAACAGAGAGAAGTTGTAAAAAAATTATGTAGATAATTTAATAAGAATGGATAAATGAATAAATTTGAAAAATGAGATAGATATAAAAGGCGATAAGGATGTTAGAGAAAAGTGGGGATAATTTAATCATTTAAGATCTAACATAAAAGAGAGGTGTGTTAAATTTAGTGGTAAAATGGGAAGATTTTTTGGTATGATTTGACATACAAAAAACGTTTAGTATAAGGTGTGGAACTATTATAGAATATTATAAGGCGTGGAACTATATTTTGACATGCTCTCTAATTTTTAATGAATAAAATAATAACAAATACAAATAAAGTATATCTTGAGTAGGTTGCAAGACTGTTGGAAGTTTTGGTATTTGACAAACTAATCCGATGGAAGTCAATAAAGCAGGAAACACAAAACTGCTAAAGAGCTAAACTGGGTTGACCAATGACCTAAACCGAAGATACATTGAAGGGTCGGAATTTAATCTTCAAGAGAAGAAAAACGCTTTATTAAAGAAAGCGTTAAAACGAGTCTCCAAAGAAAAAGGGGTAAAATGATCACATGAGAATTTGTACTAAACTGTTGACAGACGAAGCTAATAAACTGATCAATAGCAAGAACGTCTCACTCATCATATCAGTTTACCACCACGACTTGAAGTGGATCGGATAAAGTTTTCCGTACAAGGTTGACAACGCAAAGCTACCTATAGGGAGTCAGTACTATTGTAAGAGAATGTTGGAGAAAAGACAAACCAACGGTAAATGATTTGAATCCAAATGGAGTCATTAGAGAAAGCTTATAAATACAAGATCGGAAAAAGAGACGCACAAAGATACAAGTGATAGCGGGAAAATATTCAGTGGGCAAAACAATTAAGAACAATAATTGCGGTAGCCAACTAATCGAGCACATAAGGATTATTCTGATCGAGTGTAGGATCAATCTGTGCCTAGTTCTATCGAGTTATAACTGTGTTCTTGGTCTAGAAATTCTGGGATAGGCTGTGTGTGTAAGTCCTAGTCTTGGATCGGGCTTTTACAAATTACTTGTAACTGTCAAAGTCTTCTAGAGCGAATCCTTCCGAGGTGGAAGAAAGAGTGACGTAGGAGTGATTGAAACCTCCGAACATCCATAAACATCACTTGTGTTGCTTAACTTTCAGTTTATCATTTCCACACACTCACGAAACTGATTAACCATTTGAATCATGTTATAATATATTGATTGAAATTTTTCGCACATCCCTGTTTGTTAATCAACATCGACACAAGAAAAAAAAAGAACTCAGTTGACTAATCTCAACTGAATTCAACTTGTAATATCTAAAAGGATAAACTGCTACAATGAACACCCCCTAACAGATCCTAACAAAGACATTATAATGGATATTTAATTTAACTATTTATAATAAAAAGTAATAATTTTAACATAAAAATCAATATTTTTTTAATGAGTGATCTAATTAAGAGATTCGTCTAACAAAATTTACCCGTCAGACCGTCTCACAAGAGTTTTTGTTTAAAAAGTAATACTTTTGGAAAAAAAAGTAGGAAAATTGTTTTTTTTGGTCCCATATATATATCATTTTACGATTTTGGTCCTTTCAGTTGTCATATTTCAGTCTGCCATCTTTTTTTTTTGTGTGACAATTTTAGTTCTTTTTCGACGTGGCATTGATGTGGAGCTGACATGTATAGTTCCATTTCGGTATTTTCAATAAAAAAGACTAAAATTTCCAAAAATGGAACATGCAAGACTGAGCTTTTGTGTTCAAGTTAATGTTTTGATTGTGTCTTTAATTTTATATTTTAGGCTTAATTTAAAATTATTAAAAAAATTTATTTATTTATTTATATAATTTATTTAGGGTTATCCGACCAATAGGCCATGCATATCTATCAGCTCCCAAAATTCAATATATTTATTATATACATACATGACCAATACCTATTTTTCATGAAAAATACCATACGTATAACAAGATTACACACAAAATTAAATATTAATTTTAAAATTATAAAAATAAAAATTATTATATTTGTGCAATTGGAATAATCTTAAAACTAAAAGGCATGATTGGTATAAAAAAATAGCATTCTCATCTTATTCCTCGTACCTATATTTGGTATGAGTCGGGGTGGCTTTTCGGTATCTTTTACTACAAATATTGGTATGAAAAAAATTTATACCGATACCGATAGTAAAATTCTGAAACTTTGGTACGAAAAAAATCCATATTGATACCGTATAGATACCGAAAAAAAAATTCGATATATCGAAAAAATGTCTTTATATCGAAAAAATTTCAGTACGATATGCCAAAATTTCGATATTTCGGTACGGTATGCCAGCCCTAGATATGACCCTTGGAATGAGATTATGAGCATGACCATTATCCATTTTAAATGGGAATGGTTGTTCCCACTATTCCTTCTTATTTTTGTAAATTTTTTTCTTATATATTTAGTTTATTTCTAACAATATACCCCCATATAATAATAATATATAATATTATTGATAATAATTTAATATTATATATAAAACAAAAATTATATATAATTATTTTACTATTATATATAAATAATTATTTTCACATATAAATCATTATTAGTATTATGATTTATTTATTTATTTATTTATCTGTCATTATTATTATTTATAAATTATTAATTAAAAAATTGTTATTTATTTATTATTTTTATAAACACTATATTATATTATTTAGTTATATTATTATAACTAATATTAATAAAAATAATAATTGTTATATTATTTATTTTTATTATTATAAAAATTATGATTATATTAAAAATAATTATAAAAATTATTCTTATTAATATATAAATTAAATAAAACTAAATACAATAATTATATAATATTATTATTTTGTTATTTGATAATAATAATAATAATAATAATAATCTATTATTAACTATTACTTTACTATTTAATAAAGTGAGAGAATGTTATAGTAATTTTTTTGGTACTTTTAAATGAATTTCCAAAATTATCGTCCACCTAGTAAAGTAATTTTTAATTAAAAAAATCAAATGTGTTGATTTTCAGATTTTGAAAAATAACTCCCATCATGTGTTTAACTGTTTCAGGATAATATCTTTTTTTTTTTAAAAAAAAATAATAATAATAACAACTATTACATATATTTTATCTTCTGTAGTTTAATAATACATATATTAACAAACACACGCATTGCGTGTACAAGTCATTAGTAATAATAATAACACTTTTGTGTACTATTATTTTTCCCATTCTGACTAAAACTATTTGATTATTAAAACTAATTTCATTCTAGTCCTTTTCATTTTTTTCAATACCAGTCATTGAATTAGAATACAAGTACCATTCTCATTCTTATTCCACTCCAAAGTTTCTATTCCTACCTTATTCCATTCTAATATATCAATTTTTTTCTCAATGTAACATATAATCATGTGCAACCCATGGTTGCACATACTACTAGTATAGCGCGTTTTTCATATTCATATCGGTCCCAAACGGGTTGTCCAGGAGCGGACCCAGAAAAGTTTTTCAGGGGGACGCAATTAAGAGGGGAGCCACGTGTTGGTCTGTCGGACGTAGCTTAGGTGACCATTTTGTTTTTTTCTATTTTGTATACATTAAATTTAGTTCATTTTGTCAATATATGTGTTAAAAATTTTAAAAATAAAAATATACAAGCTAAACACATTAAAGAATTCAGATATCAAAAAAATGCAATTCAGGCAAAAATAAAAATCTAACTATGTTAAACGATACAATTCATAAAAAAATTCACGAATGTATAATTTATATCATTAAATGGCAAACAAAAAATTTAAAATAGTGCCATCAATACGTAATAATTTATTATATTATTTGATAAATTCCTAAATAATTTTATTTTTCAATTTATAACACAAATATGAATTAAAATTAGTATGTATTATATTTTATTTTATGAAAAAATGAGGGGCACCCTATATGGGTCCGCCCCTGTGGGTCGGGTCATGATCCGGTACCATGAGGGCCCTAGAGCCTAGTACCCATTGGATCATTCATTTGAGAGAAGTCAGCTGAGAATAGTAAGCTATTCAGCTCACTTTCTCTCTCTCTCTCTCTCTTTATCTGCGCCTAGGGCTCCTTGATTTTGGGTCTCTCTCTTGGAGGAGGTGATGTCCTTTCTTCCCTGAACTAGCAAATCAAATTCACATTCATTCCAAATCCTTGTGTCTTTTTATTGCTGTGAAATTTGCAAAGATTCTGTGTCATTTTTGTGCTTATTTTTGGTAAACCAAGGGTTTTGCTTGCAGATTGTGGTACTTCGATACACGGGTTCCTTTTTCTTTTTATATATATATATATTTCACCTTTTGAGTTCCTTAATTTTATCAAAAACCCATCTCGCAAAAACCCACGAAGAAATATCCCTACCGCCTTGTCCCTAGCTATAATATCATCATGCTAATTAATAACAGTACTGTTATCTGCATAAATCACACGATCGAAAGCTTGTTCATATTTTCTTGGTTTGTTATGGTGAAGCAATATATCTTTTATATTTTGAAGCTTGATTTGCAGGCCTTGATGAGATAAACAACAACAAAAAAAGAAAAAAAGAAAAATGGTGAGGCAAAAGATTCAGATCAACAAGATTGACAACCTAACGGCGAGGCAGGTGACCTTTTCCAAGAGAAGAAAAGGGCTTTTCAAGAAAGCTCAAGAACTCTCGGTTCTCTGTGATGCTGAAATTGCCCTCATTGTTTTCTCAGCTACTGGCAAGCTTTTCGATTTCTCCAGCTCCAGGTAGCTAGGTTCTCTTCAATCTTTTTATTTTCATCCATCTTTCTCATGTGTTCTTTCTTTCTTTCTTCTAAAAACTGCTGAAACTTGAAACCCACATCAGGCAAAGGTCCAGATCTGCGAGTTTTTAGTTGGAAAGCTGATATCTTTACCACATTTTAACTGTATTTTGTGTGCATATATAAGTATTTATATCATATATGTTTCCAGTTCAACATGCCCTCTTCACTTCTCTCTCTGTGAATTCTTGGTTTCCTTAAAAATGGCTGAATCGCGAAGCCAATAAAAGAAAAGGGTTCAGATCCGTAAACATAAATTGGGCCACTGTGTATATATCATTACGCTGAATATATAAATACATACATATATGCATCTATATTTATATTATCGTATGATTATGTTTCTGATATTAAGCTGTGTACGTGGGGGAGTCGGGTCTGTGGGGGCATTTGCTTTTCGGAGAAGACGCCAAGAAAGTAAATAATGTATCATGGAAATATCAGCATAGATTTTACTGATTCCGTACCGTGAAATCCCAAAGAAATCTTCATTTACGCAATGTTGTTCTTATTTTCAACGATCCATCAAAATCAAATAGTACTAATTTTGCCATATATTGTAATGTTTGATGTTGTATATATGACAGGTATATTCGTCAAAAAAAGTAAAATTTCACGCACATAAAACGGTAGAACACGCTCTGATCAATTGAGATACACGGGATCATTTTTCATTTTTTTTTTGGGGTTTTTTCTTTTTTCTTTTTGGAATGAAGCTTTTATGGAATAATAAATAAGAATCAAAGATTATGGGAGGGTTACACGTTAGGTTACACGATGCACATGAAATTATAAAATTATCACTTTATTTTATTTGAAAAAATTTTCTCCAAAATAAATTAAGGATATTTATGTAATTTCAAGTGCAACGTGTTATCCAACGTGTAATTCTCCGTGTACATGTAGCATCACCCAAAGATAATTTTTCTTTTTTGTGATACGTATAGATGCATTAATGATGCGGACCACTGGCGTGTGATTTGCACATCCAAGGCCACAAGTTGCTGGACCAACACCTTTGTGCTTTGTAGCCATTCTATCTTCCATTAGTCTTGTAAACACCATTATCATCGATAATCAATATTCAACTTTATGTGTTGATTAAAATATACAAAGAAAAAAAAGATGATTTTGCAGCATTAATACTTTGGTGGTTTCTCATTCAACCCTCTTCATGTATACTAATTTAGGACCTCGTTCAAGATGGATGAACTCTATGATTGAATGAAAGAAAACGGGCGTTATCTTATTGACTCGACTTTATATTTTGCTATTTCTTGTTATTTTATCATATACTATTTACCTATCTTCTCTTTGCCGAATCCGAAAAGATAATTTCTCATGTTAAACAAGAAAGAGAACTATTTTTTGAGTTTGTCCGTTTGAAAACTGGATTTGTGAGTTCATGCATAGCGAGAGTCTAGCTGGTAGTTGAACTATCAGTCTACCTTATGTCCAAATCATATTTCATCTTCATATTATATGGTGCAAGTGATCATCTAGCTGATTAATGGCTCTTGGCGATTGAAAAAACAAACTCACAGTTGTACATCTAACACGTAGAAAAACGCGTATTAACGCAAAAAAAAACGTAAACTAGATGTTAGAATTATGCCAATTATCATGTAAAAAGATCACATTACCTGTGTTCTCCCAGATTAATTTTGTCTTTTAACTGTTTTGTAATGGAATATATAAGCCCTATACCAAATTTTGTTTCTTGAATGCAGAATGATCAAGATGTCGCATGTACACGGATGCAGTTAGGTTTTACAAATTCATGATTTAATTAAATGAATTGGTGGATATCATATGAAAATTAATTATGCTTAATTTATTCGCTTATTCGGTAAGGAAACTAGCTAGCTAACCTAATTAACTTGAAATTTTGCTGTTTCTTGTGTCTTTGAAGAAGCATGATGCAGCTCATACAAAGGTATTCTGTGCAAACGGAGAACTCTAATAATCAAAGCCAGCAACCTCTCCTCATAAATCAGGTACATTAATTACACGATTTCTATCTTTGTTATATATATGTGATCCTAAATTTCAGTCTTAGTCTACTGTCTTTGTTGTTGTTGTTGTTTTTTTTTTTTTTTTGCTAGCTAACTTTAGTCCTTTCTTAAACGTCTCGTTGATATGACGCTGACGTGTACAAATGCCACATCAGCATTCAGGAATATCAGCAATTCATATACACTTATACTTTTTGTTGTTTATTATCATAAAAAAAAAAATTATTTTTTTTTTGTCTATTAACTTGTCCATTTTTTTTTTGCTTTTGGTTAACTTTCCAAAGTTTGGTTTTGGTACACTAACTTATAATTTTCGGTTATTTTGATCCAATTGCTGACGTGACAGCTTGGCATGTCAGGATTTTTCGATGTCACGTCAACATTTTTCGGTGCCACATCATTCGTTGGACTAAAATAGCCGAAAATAAAAAATTAGTATATCAAAACTAAACTTTGAGAAGTTAATGGACCAAACCAAAAAATAGATAAGTTAATGAACAAAAAAAAATGATTTTCCTTATTATAAAGTAGGAATTTTTTAAAAGAAATTTAAAGGTTTCTTAACAATAGAAGATATTAGCACAGAAAAGATACGTTCTTGATTTACTAAATTCGAAGAAAAAATGCTCATGTATGGTTTGATTTTTATGCCCTTTGTTGATTAGGAATAAGTTGGATTTTTGTTTAGTGCAGACGAACACTTTGCTTCACCTTGCTGCCAATAGACCTGCAGTACTTATCATGTTCTCAATTTGTTCGCGCTTCAATCAAATACAAAACAATCACGTATTCTTTCTTTCAAAAATAATTTCAAAAAGTATTTAAAGAACACATAAAACATAGGGCTATATATAGTATCCGAACGATGATTTTATCGATCTTATCTGATATTCTAATGTTCATCAAGTATGCATGACTTAAGATAGATAACAAGAGCAATGTTGGAACTTGTCAATGTTTAGCTGGGAAGTCCAGGAAAAACCTATTAAGTAATAACTTTTTCAAATATCATTTCATTCTCTTAATTATTATTTATCATTTCAGGCCGAAGGTACCAGGCATGACATGCTCAACAAGGAACTTGCAAAGCGGACTACCGAGTTACAGTATGTTGTAGCATCTCCTCATCCATGTTACCTGTTCAATCTATGTAAATACACATACCGAAAATCATTGGAATGATTTTATCCCACAGGCAAATCAAGGGAGAAGAGCTTGAAGGACTTAGCTTGGATGATTTGATGAGACTAGAGAAATATGTAGAAGGTGGATTGAGCCGCGTTGGAAAATTTAAGGTTAGGCTGTTTCAATTCCATCAGGCTCTTCAGTTCACTTGGCCGGGGCTAGAATGCATGGTTCAATTCAGCAATTTTTCGATGTCACATCAACATTTTTTGACGCCACATCATCATTTAGACCAATAGCCGAAAATTAGAAGTTATTGCATGCCATTAGAATATTTATGAAACTATCTTGTGTATGCTTATTTTTGTATGTCACAGGATGAGAAGTTCTTGAATGAAATCAGCACCCTCAAGTCTAAGGCATGTGTTGAAACCAGACCTTGATCTATATAACCTTTGATTTTAATTTATCCAAGAACATTAAAATGTTATCTAAAATTTCCAGGAGTCAGAGCTAATGGAACAAAATGCACGATTGAAAGAACAAGCAGAGGTGAGTTCTAGATTTCCGATAACCCGAAAAATCGGATTTTCTTTGTTCAGCAAGTTGTTTATATGAATTATACCATTCTCATTTCAAGACCTGTGATTTTTGCATGTGTACCACAAAATTTTATGTTTTCTATTCGAAATGGTTGTTAAAAAAAAGATGAATTATGGTAGTTTTTGAAATAGCTTCTAGGAAACAGTACTTCTCAGCTTTTTGAAATTTTATGAAGGAAAAGATGAGAAATTCTGTTTTCTAGCTAGAAGCTCTTCCAAACATGAGAGTTTGATTAATCTAGCTAGGTACATATTTGATTCAGAGATATGAAGGCACGAGAATCGCAGTTGAAGCTGATCAAGGGAATTCAGCAAGCTCCATTACTAACAGCCATAGCTTTGCCTGTGCCGAGGACAAAAGCGACTCCGATACTTCCCTCAGGCTTTGGTGCGTGACTTGGAATATATATTTGTAAATTAAATTGCATAGGCTTATAATATATATATTTTTTAATGAAGTTACCTGGTTTAAGAACATATATAATTCTCAACTAATTGTTGCAGCCTGTAAACTATTAATCAAGAGAAGGGTTGATGACATGCAGCATTGAAGAACCGGGTTCTCATCATTTGGGTTTATATATGCTAATTTAATGTTGTATAAAATAATTTGGACCGGAAGTTTCCCATTTTCTTTGTATTTAAATACTTTGATCAAATATATGATATCCTTATTTTCAATTTCTCTCTTCAGCGGGAGAAATTACGAATTTCGTTTTTGTAGCTTCACCGTTGTTCCTAAGTTTTCACTTTTCAGGTTAATTTTAGCCATTAATTAAGTATGTACACTTGTTCTCATTTTCAGCTCTTTTTTTATCGGATTGGACACGTGACAAATGTTTGACGTCATATCAGCAATTTTTGATATTATGTTATCGATTTTTTGATGTCACGTTAGCAGTCTGATAAAAAATGACTAAAAATAAGAATAAATAAACACTTACATGATTAAAAATAAAAAATAATCAAGTTGTATAACCAAAATTGTAATTTTTCATTCTACGTCGCTTAAATTAATTAATCTATCTATCTGTTCTTGTGTATGTTCGTGGAAAAATACGTGCCAATCTAGCATCTAGGGCATACATGATAATAATTCCACTAAGTAAAGAGGTTCAAGACTCGATTGATAATTGAGGTAAAAAAATAATATTTTTGACATAAAAAATAATATTTTTTTGAGTCAGATTGGATAGGAAATTCGGCTTACGAAATTGACCCGAGACATTTCATGAGATTTTTTGTACTTATGTTAAGCTTGCTCATTTAAATCCATAAATTATTAATTATACAATTTTCCTCCTCAATTTATTATTATATAAAAATTAACTTGTTATATGCTATTTTTGTTACAAATGAAAGTGATTATACATCAATAATTTTAAAAATGCATTTTTTTATTATTAAGAATGCATTATAATTATAACATCAAGCTAAATCGAACTACTTGTGAAACGAAGTCCAATTAATTTGAATATATATTTATTGAAAGATCGAACATTTGCAACTTAAAAAAATTATAAATAATAATAATATTGCAACTAAAATATTTTAAATCATACAAAAATTCAAACACCGCATTTTGATTGTACTCCAAATACGAATAATTATTGCACCACATCAATTATTCAGTTTTTTTGTTAAATTTTTTTATGAATCATTGGCTAACGTAAAACATAATAAGATCTCTTATTTAACTGTTTCAAATGGTCGAATAAAAAATATTATGAACGCCAAAAAATAAAATAAAATTGGTACTTTGAGTACATGTAGCGTGATAGAAGATGAGGTACAAAAATTTTGATGAGATATTTGATAAAACAAATTTATTGTTAATAAGAATTTTCAGTTATTATATACCAAAAAAACTATATTTAAATTTATTTATTTCTGAAAAATACATTATTTTTTTAGGCAAACGAAAAATACATTATTACACTATATAATAGAAATTAGAATACCCCCACGCTGAAGACTCGCTCCCCCTGCATAGCACAGAATGTGTCCGCTTCGTAAATCTCCCACTGTTCTCGTTTCCTTTGATCCTCTTCTCTTTCCCTCCTTCACTCTATCTTCTCCTTTGATCCCTTTTTCATATTGTTTACTCTTCTCCTCTATCTCTCTCCAATTTTTCTGGGTTTTTTTTTTTTTGAAATTTGAGGTGAATTCAATTTGTTCGTCGACATGGATGAAGAATATGATGTGATTGTTCTGGGAACTGGGCTCAAAGAGTGCATTCTCAGTGGCCTCCTCTCCGTTGATGGTCTCAAAGTTAGTGCTTTTAGTCCCCCACTCTCCATGCATGGATTTTTGTGAATGAAGTAGGATTGTGTGAGATTTCTTGTCCAATTTAAAAGGTGCCTTGATTGAGCCAAGTAGTTTTCTGGGATGTTTTAAATATGATATGATATGGGATTTATGCATGGATGCTATATTGTTTGTATGATTTTGCTTGCAGTGATTTTCTTGGTCTGGTTTGCGGGTTTCTTAGATTAAGCCCATAAAATTTTTGGCCTTTTTTGGTATGATTTAAGGGTTAGATGATCATTTGTTTGTTCTTGTTAGCAGTGTTTATCATTTTTGTCATTGTCATAGAAAGATCAGGATCTGATGATTTCTGGATTTGTTAAATTGTTGGTGTGTTTGGCACTGCTGTGTGCAATCATTTCCAAATTTGGATTGATTTGTGATGAATTTTCGAAATTCGATTTGGAATTTTCAAGTTTTATTGTTCGTTAATAGCGGATTTGATCATTTGAGTATTGTGAAATATGATGTCCACTTAAACTCATCACTGCTTCAGAATTTATTAAAAATGGAGCTTCAAAGATTCAATCTTGTGTTTTCTGAGCAGGTGCTTCATATGGACAAAAATGACTATTATGGAGGAGAATCCTGCTCTCTCAATTTAAATCAGGTAATATTTGCTACAATCACCGAATATAAGCGGTTTCTTATCAAATGCAAAGTTCCAAGCCCTTTGGGCAAATTTATAATATTTATAGAAACCTTATTGATCAAATAAAAATGGATAATTAGAGTAAATATAGCCACATTGTATTTTGAACTTTTTGTAGGGTTTCCCCTGTTTGTTTTAGCAAATTATATTTTGTTCCATAGCTCTGGAAACGCTTCAGGGGAAATGACCAGCCTACAGAGCAATTAGGAGCCAGCAGAGAGTACAATGTTGATATGATTCCAAAGGTATTTGAGATTTTCTGATGATATTCACTCTTCTACCTTCCTCGCTTTTGCTTCAATGCTCCAAGGTTGATCTGTCATTTGGATCCATCAAATCTCAAGCTATTGCAATACAACTTTTGCTGTTGAGTTTCAAGTTCTGGAAATAGATTGGCTTCTTGCATTTTTCAAAATCTAATTGTTAAATTTGAGTTCGATATTATTATCATTTTTTTTAGTTCATGATGGCGAATGGAACATTGGTACGGGTGCTTATCCATGCGAATGTTACCAAGTATCTGAACTTCAAGGCAGTAGATGGTAGTTTTGTCTACAATAAAGGAAAGGTATGCTGCTTTAGTAAAGTTTAACAGTTATTTGCATTTGTTCTCCTTATCGTATTAAACTTAATCCACCCAGATCTATAAAGTTCCTGCAACTGATGTTGAAGCACTAAAATCTCCACTAATGGGGCTGTTTGAAAAGCGTCGTGCAAGAAAGTTTTTTATTTTTGTGCAAGAATTCGAAGGGAGCAATCCAAAAACTCATGAAGGGATGAATCTGGATACAATCACAGCGAAAGAACTTATTGCGTTAGTTTTTCAGCATTTCATATTATTGACTTGCGCTGCATGTTTTGATCATTTTGTTGATCTTAGTAGAGATTTAAATATCTATTCGACTAGTAAATGCAATTAACTCCTTATCAGTTATTTTTGCCATTGCATTTGATGAATCACGTGTCACAATGGTTATGAAATCACGGAAAGTTAGCTTGAAAATTGTTTGCCCTCTTAATTTAAATTAAAAACCATTTTTGTTATCTGATGCAGAAAATATGAGCTTGAAGATGACACAATTGATTTTATTGGCCATGCTTTGGCACTGCATAGTAACGATAGTTACTTGGATCAGCCAGCTATGGATTTTGTTAAGAGAATGAAGGTAGATGCTTTTATCAATTGTAGTTGGCATGTCTAATGAATGTCAAGTTTTTCTTTTCTTAGCCACACCTTTTAAGCCTAGAACAAGGACCAACAACAAATATGTTAGACGTACATGGTTGCTTTGAGAATGTAATTTATATATCAGTATATATGTATGTGTGTGTACGTGTGTATCGTAATGTTTAGTGTTAAATTTTATATTTTATTGAAATATTTTGAGAAAAAAATTTGACAGGTAAAAATGTATGATTGACAGTATTATTTTTTTTTATCAATTTATGTAACAGTTTCTTTATTAACTATCTTATATATTATATTTAAAATGATATTTGTGCGCAATTTAAAATTTTAAAATATAATGTATATAATATATTTGATGAAAAGATTCTATAATGATAGTGTTTTTTTTAAGTGAAAATTTGAACTAAATGTAATGATTATGTGGAAGGTGTAGGTATTGATGTAAATGTATTTTTGTGAAAAGGATTGAAATTGAAGTGAAAATATTTGAGTCTATTTTGGTGTTTGGGTAATGGATTTGGGAAATTAAACCATCATGTACTCTTTCTGATGAACTGGCTATATGTAGTTCGAATTTGAGGTTGAATATTTCTTACAATGCTCTTTTTTTTTTGGTCTGTGCATTTGTGAAGTTTTTCTTACTAAAGTGTAGCGTTTAATAACTTATTATTTCTCAAAAAGCTGTATGCCGAATCTTTGGCACGCTTCCAAGCGGGATCCCCATACATCTATCCACTGTATGGACTGGGAGAATTACCTCAGGTTTGTGTGCCTATGTATATTAATTTCATGTTTAGAGCAGTATTAATTTAGTTGGTGCATGATTGAGCATGCATGTATTATTATTCACAGGCATTTGCACGCTTAAGTGCTGTTTATGGCGGGACATACATGCTGAACAAGCCACAATGTAAGGTAATATTTCAACCAATTTCGGTCTTTCTTACCAGAACCACCTTTCTTTCCTTGGTATCGTTTTCAAGCTTCATGTCTTCTTTGATGAAGAAATTAAACAGTTGCAAGAATTTCATTTGTTTATAGAATCCGGTTCAATAGAGGCTTCAGCTTTCATGTTTGTTGGATTTATTACCTTGATGTCAATGCAAACATGGAGGTTTTCCATGCATTTCAATCCATCTAATTGTTTTGGATTTTTTTTTTCCGATTTTACAGGTGGAGTTTGGTGCAGATGGAAAGGTTATTGGAGTAACCTCTGAAGGAGAAACTGCTAAATGCAAGAAGGTCGTCTGCGATCCCACGTATTTACCTGATAAGGTAAGTTTAAGTTCCAGCCAGCTCCTAATTAGAATGGCACATCACATAACAGAACGCAAGGTCTCAAGTTGCACGTTCTTGATGTCCACAATACTAGTGTAAAATATGAATGCCTATATCCACAGGTTCATAAGGTTGGAAAGGTCGCTCGTGCTATTTGTATCATGAGTCACCCAATTCCGGACACCAATGAGTCTCACTCAGCCCAAGTCATTCTACCACAGAAGCAACTTGGCCGTAAATCAGATATGTGCGTCCGTTAACTTCGTGGCGTCATATTTGCATGCTATGAAAAACTCTTGTTTATGGCTATATTGTTTTTGTCTCGCGCTGACCATGTCTCTGATGCTAAAGGTATCTGTTCTGCTGCTCATATGCTCACAACGTGGCTCCTAAAGGAAAATACATAGCATTTGTTTCTGCAGAAGCGGAAACTGACAACCCAGAGGTCGAACTGAAGCCTGGCGTGGAACTTCTTGGACCAATTGATGAAATCTTTTATGAGACCTACGACACATTTGTACCCACCAACGACAACGACGCTGACTATTGTTACATATCTAAGGTGTTATGCTTGTCTATTTTCCTATTGTTTTTGTCAAGACTGACATAAATACACGTAAACACGTACCTCATTATATCAAAATGTCGTTCCTTTTATCGCGTGTTTCAGAGTTATGATGCGACGACACACTTTGAATCCACAGTTACTGATGTGTTGGCCATGTACACAAAGATAACTGGAAAGGTATTTCTCAAACAAGTGAATTGATTTTCCAAGATTACATTAACTTGTTGATTTTATGTAACTCACTATGTTGTTCTAGCTTCTCGATTTGTCGGTGGACCTGAGTTCGGCCAGTGCTGGTGCTGAAGAATGAGCACCTTCCAATGTCCCCAAAATTTTCATGGATCATCAACTTCTATTTCTAATATATGCATAAACTTGAGTACGTACGTGATTTCGTTAAGGAAAATTCATTTCCTGGAAAAATATCATTAGGACAAGTGTCTTAGGTCCTTGTAGTATCTTCATTGTTGTTCTACTCTATGTTTCTTGAGTTGTTCTTCGTTCTCGATGGAATGCATGTTCGAACAATATCTTCGACTTTTCGGTGAATTTCTTATAAGCAACTGGGAGTTCCAGTAAAAAATCTGATTGTAAATTTGTCTGGTGGCATCTGTCACCAAACTTTCTTTATTTCTTTTCGATAAATTTTTCTTATTTATGATCAAATCGATAATATTCGAAGGCAATGATTGTACGCCTCACTTGCAAAAATGACACAAAAGAATGGAAAGGCACATATAACATCAGACTATTGTTAGACGAGTTAACTATAAAGTTGATTTTTGTAACGCTGTGAATGCTTGATTATACAAATAGCATAAAGACAGTGCTAAATTTTCTAGTTTCTTGGCTAGGGATCTGTAGGGACCGTCCTGATCATCTACTAGTTTACTACTTAGACATGCAATAAACTCAAATAGATAAACATAATTAGAGTAAACCGCAAAAACTTAAAACAAAATATTAATTCGGTAGTATACAACATGAATAAAACTGAAAACCCAAGTAAATATCAATATACAATCCAATCAAATAAACATATAGCAAAAATAACTTAAACTAAACTACTAGAAGCCTCCGCTCACAAACCCTGGTTACCGATCAACAACTGATCCAAATCCTGGTCAACCTGCAATCTACCCCATCGAATGAGATAATGTTATGAACTCAATTTATATGAAGAGATAATTGAGAATAGAATAAAAATATACTGAATTAAACCCAGAGAATAATCTCTTTACAAGAACTTTCATTCTTCCCTAGCTTCGGCTAGTAAAACTCACAATGGAAATTCATCAATGTCCTTAACTCTTATGCAACCAACCCCTATTATACTACCCTTGCCCTTTTCCCAAGGCACTCCTTCTAAAATTCTCTTCCTAACGACATAATGGGTTTGACCCAATATATTACAGCCCATAACAAAACCACCCTTTAAACACCATGAACTTAAGATCATAACAATACCACCATATTGAAAAACAGTCTTGTCCTCAAGACTGGAGTTATGAAGTGCTTCTGTGATGAGTTGAACACCTTCCTTGACAAAGAATGAAGCCCAATATAACAATGTCCATCCAATCATATCAAGATGATCGATACTCCATGAAGTTCCAGTAGTTGGCTTCATTGATAATACTAATTCCCTGTCCACTGACATTTTCCAGAAGCAAGTAGCATTTTGATTTCCAAAGTCACTTCCAGCATCATCAACCATATCGCATAGTGTCCTTTTTGTCGTATATAGGATTTGGAAAGTATTACCAAGAAATTTCATTACTTTAATTGTTGCATCAACCACTGAATTTCTTTCACCAATGATTTGCCCCATCACAGTAGTTGGGCTGTAGGCTCCCTCCTCCATTCCACTGTCAATTCTGGTTTTGATAGAAGAAGAGCTCAATTTTTCGTCCACCCTACCCCTTACTTGTGTTGCGCCCGTTTCCCACCTTCTATCGGGAAACCATAGTCTTCTCCAGTCCCTGCCGATTACCTCATGAATTGAAAACTTCAGAAAAATTGTGGCATTTAACAAGACGCGATAAAACTTCAATTTAGAAGGCGTTGAGTACTTCCTGGCCCAGCCCAGTTGAAACCCCTTGGCCCAAGAGATCTCCAGCATTTTCATCACTAAAGTCCTTTCCCTCATCCTCCTTCGACTTTTGTTCGGCCAGGCTTTGTGCAAAGTCAGTTCGTGGGCCACCAATAATTCCGCTCCAATACCGATTGTGGCCATGATATGAGGTTTGCCCAGCACTTCCGTGACACAAACAACAAACAGTAGCTTTAGTATTCCCTATCTCAGGCTTCAATTTCTCCGAGTGCCACCTTATCTTGCACAGGTTCGAAGACCCAGTATTGACAAAATCAGCCTTGGCCTCAAGACTGAGATCATAAACCTCTTCTCTGAATTCAGAAACTTTCCACCCAACATCGAAGACAACTATCGCAAAACCCAGTTCAAAAAACTCATTACCAAAATAGAAGAAATAAAGAGGATACTCTTCAATTCCCTTTTGCAAAACCGTTAGGCTTTCCGGATTCCTTGTCCCTAGTCTCCTGTTATTTCTCACAGTGGCCGCGCTGCTACTATACTTCCATCCTTTGGTGAAAGGATGACTCCCTAGAGTTTTTCTTCCTTCCTCGTTAGTGTGGCGTCTAGCGAATTGACTTGTCTCGCTCAAATTTAAAGCGAACAAGGATTGAGCCCAACCCTTACTGCAGCTATTGGGCCTGTAGTAAACAAGCCCATTCCCATCTAGCCTAATCCCAAAAGAGACATAATAGCACAACCCTTCTTTCAAGGCTTCTTCACCGTCAAAAGATTCAAAACCCAATTTCTCAACATTGATAACTTTAATCGGGCTTTGATGCCTCGCCAATCTCAAAGTTTCTTCGGGCCCATAAATCACCGGACCTATGCATTGTTCTTGAGTCCGTTCTTGCGCTGACAACTTCTCATTCTTCACGATATGCAGCCCTACTCTCGTGCGTCTCTGAATCAACGTCGCATATCCATCATTCATGGCTTTCCGGCCACTGTAACGTTGAATCAATTCAACTTGACGTTGTTCCCATCTCATCCACGGGATCTTCCTGTCCACCCTCCCACTCCAATTAAAAGTCCTTCTCTCCCTGCAAATTTTGGTGCGCTGCTCCTCTGCTTTCAATCCAGTTATCTCCATGTATTCTCCTAGCGAATTTTTCCGTGCTTCAATATTTGGCGGCTTGCCTTTTGAGAGCTCACCTGGGGCATCGTTCCACTCTTCAGGTTGCTTAATCACAACGTTTGTGTCACTGTGCACTTCTTTGCAAGGCCCTCTTCCTTCAGAGTTTTTTACTTGATAGAGCAACTCATGATTCACCTTCACCTTTGGTTCATTGAGGTCACCTTGTTGGTTTGCTTCATCTCCCAATTTTCTTTTCGCCAATTTCTCCATCAAACCCTTGATATTCTCTCGTTGATCTGCTGCCATCTCGAATTTTCCCTGTCCCTTGATCAGCTGTTCCATCATCGATTTCAATTCCCCAAAGCCTTTGAGAACTCGTTCGATCTTCTTCAACCTCCCTTGCACCTGTAACATATTTTCCTGTAACCCACTCACCGACCTCTCCATGACTTCAAATTTTGCTTCTGTTGGTGTGCTGTCCATCGTGAATCGGCGCTCCCCGAATCCGGCAGGTCGGACCAATGTTACGAACTCAATTTATATGAAGAGATAATTGAGAATAGAATAAAAATATACTGAATTAAACCCAGAGAATAATCTCTGTCAAGAACTTTCGTTCTTCCCTAGCTTCGGCTAGTAAAACTCACAATGGAAATTCATCAATGTCCTTAACTCTTATGCAACCAATCCCTATTATACTACCCTTGCCCCTTTCCCAAGGTACTCCTTCTAGAATTCTCTTCCTAACGACATAATGGGTTTGACCCAATATATTACAGCCCATGACAAAATCACCCTTTAAACACCATGGACTTAAGATCATAACAGAGATGTCCATGATAAAAACATAGACGTGAGCGACACCCGCTTTGTACGTAAATACGAGTACATAGATTGATATATATGATGAATGCAAATGAAATGTCTGGGTAATTGGTCAAGTACAATCTTGCTTAGATTAGGCGCCAATGAGTATGCGGTACCTATCTGGGATTCCGACCACGGGGTAAACTCTCACACTCATCGAGATCACCGTACCATCTGTCCCAGTCATCACGGTATCTCTTGCTATCCGACCACAAATAAAGAAAATAGGACTGAGCGACCTTATTACAATGACTATATCAAAGGAGATACACGCTGATCAACATGATATATGCACATCCAACATATGTATAAAACAGTAAAACATGTATTATGTCACATAAAATACAACATATAAACATGCATACTTGCTGGATATCTCAGTCGGTACTTACCTATAGTCCATCAATACAAGCCAAGTGAAAATCATATCACTATTACTTATCTAAAAGCCTTAACTAAGATAATAGATACTACCAACTAACTAATAGGGATCTCAGACTATACTGTTAGGATAATATCTACAGATATCCTTCGTGATATTCTTAGTGATTTGTTTATATCTTATCCTTGTATATTTGTGTTTATATTAGGAGCTTATCTAGGCTAATCTTCAATACTTGTTGTATATATACATCCTCTTGTGATTAATAAATTATTGATTCACAATACGTTATATGGTATCAAAGCCAGACGGCTCACGCCTCTAAACCCTAAACCTACACGTCTCCCTCCCTAGCCCTCCACCATATCTTCGGACGGCACCGTTGTCAATCCGGCTAACATCGTTGCCCCATCTTCTCTCATCGCCATTAATATGGCAGCCCAAGCTCCTCTCAAACTTACATCTACAAACTACCCTGCATGGAAGCTTCAGTTCAACTCTCTTCTTATTGGTTATGACCTGATCGGCTATGTTGATGGCACGCACATGTGCCCTCCTGCCACTCTCACATCGGCTACCGGCACCATTACCAACCCTTCTCACTCTCTCTAGGTCCGTCAAGATCAGCTGCTTCTCAACGCAATCATCGGTTCACTTTCACCCACTTTGATTACGTTCATCGCTGCGTCCACCACATCTCGTGATGCATGGACTACGTTGGCAAAAACATATGCTTCTCCTAGCCGGGGTCGTATCTTGCTGTAACACCCGGTATTTTAAATACGTAAATCCGCATGCATAATTAGGATATTTAATTATTTAAATGTGATTGATTTATGGGTTAAATAATTATGTGAATTATTTGTGCATGATTTAATTTATTTTTAAGCATTTAACCCATAATTAAGGATTTTTATGATTTTTAGTATTTTAATTATTTTATCGCGTAGACGGGACCGTGGACGGACGAGATGACAACTTTCTAGCCAATTTATTCCATGAGAATTTTTAGAGCCCAAAAATATTATTTTGAGTTTTATTGCCTCAAAATTTTTAGTATTTAATTTTATATAATTTTAGGAGTCCATTTTTATCCAAATTTAGTCATTTTAATGACTTTTAATTATTTTTAAAATTCCCTAAACTTGTAATTTCGGGATTTTTATAATTTTAACTTAAGTTATCAGATTTTAAATTTTATTTGGAGTTTTAAAATTCTATATTTTATATTTAAAACTTTTAATTATCCTAAAACCTATTTTAATTAAATTAAAAACTCTAACCTAATCTACCCAAAACCTCACGTTTCTTTCCATCAGCCGCCTCACCCCATCTCCATCATCTTCCTCGTCGATCCAGCAGCCGAGGGAGGAGCCCATAGCCGATTCTCTTCAAAGTTTCAAGGTTTCTCGTCGTCCCGTCGTCCCGGAATCGTCCCACGCTCGTTTTTCTCTTCAAACTTCGGTGCTAGGCATGTTTTTATTCTACTTTTTCGTACAATATCAGTGAATATTATGTGTGCGTGGTGTATGCGTTGATTTGTTCTTGAAAATTTTTAGAAATTTATTTGTGTTTGTTCTTGGTGCTCGATTTGATGTATTCTCCATTCATGCTCACGTTTCTTTATTCCATGACATGTTTAGCTGCTGGTCTAGGTTCAGAGGAGATGTGGGGGTTGCCTGGACTCGAATGGCTCGAGTGGTTCGAGCCAAACGAGCCAAGGAAACCACAGTGGTTCGATCGGCCATCGAGGGTGCAGAATAGGGTTTTCGAAAGAAGGGGTTCGGGTTCATGGTAGTAGGCTGCATGGGGCTGGGGGCTGGTGCAGGTCAGGTCCGCCCAGACGTGGGCTACATCTGGGCGGCGGCGCTCCGGCCAGGGGTGGCCGGAGCAGGCCGGCAGCAGCCACGGAGTGGCTGCTGCTCACGGCCGCAGCCGAGAAAGGATAGGGCGACGGGTCTTAGGGTTTTCAGTTGGGTCCGGGTCGGGTCTGTGGTCCGGGTTGGGTCAGTAGGGTAGTGGGTCGGGTTAAGTTGGTCCGGGTCCGGGTTGGTGGGCCGGGCTCGAGTCTTTTTATTTTTAAAGTATTTTATGAATTAATTGGTTTTTGGGCCAATTATTATTTGGGTTTTTAAAATTTTAATTAAGTTAGTCCATTAATTTTATGGTCTTTTGAGCCCATGAAAGTTATTGGGCCAGTCTTTGGGCTTTTGGGCCCATTGGGCCAGTTTAAGTTGTTATTGGGCCTAGAATGTTTTATGGGCTTTAAATTATTTTAATTGGGCTTAGACCAATTTTATTGGGCTTAAGTATGTTATTGGGCCAGATTTAAGTAATTGGTCTTGAGTGTTAGGGCCAGCAGTCTAGTACAATCCATGAGAAATTTGCATGTGTCCTGATTATATATTTAATTATTTTTATGCATTGAAGTTATTTTAATATTTATATGTTAGTAAGAAATTAAATTAAATATATATGAAGGACACACATTTTATTTAAGTACATGCATTCATGAAATAATTTTATGCATAATTAAATGTTTAAGGTTGAGCAATAATAAAATATTTTATGTTGGAAGTTGAAGTAGTGTGACAATTTAAGGGGGATTCGTCCCCATATGTGAACTATTGAAGGGCAGTTTACTGCCAATTTAAGAGGTGATTCGTCACCGCCACGTACGTTGGTTTCCACGCTGATCAGTATTTAATGTATGATTTAAGGTTACACTACGGATACAACCATGCGATGTTAGAAATTTAACTGCTCAACAATGTTTATGTATTATGTTATTTAAGTTAATTTAAGTTATGTTTATGCCATGATATTTTTAAGCATGCTCATTCATGTATATGTTATGTATTAGTATCAAAGTGATTTAAATTATTTTAAACCCTTGTTATGTTAGCATGTTGGGCCTCTAGGCTCACTACACTGGTATGGTGCAGGTGAGTTCGTAGAGGAGGATGTAGCTCCTATCGGTGGCAAGGACATATGAGCGGACAGGCAGTGACCCCGTGACCGTGATAGATGTCTGAGTCACATTGCATGTTTTAATTATGTCAGCATGTTACACTTTTTAATTATTTTTTTCAGTGGTTGTGGTTTTGAATATTTTATTTGAATATTTTCAGTGCATGCAAATTTTACATCATTTTTCTTATGCAGTATTTTTAATTAAATGTTTGACTCAGATATTTATTTTATTTAAAAAATGCAATTTTTATTTAAGTTATTTATTTATTTATTTTAAATTTTTTTATTCTGTGCATGTATGTATGGGCATATATGTGCATATTATTTTTAGTAAGTGTATAAAAAAAAAAAAAAATTTCCGCATATTTATTTATTAATTATAGAGTTAGGGTCGTTTCAGTTGGTATCAGAGCACGGTCCTTGGAGGGGTCATTACTGCTATGCGAGCTCAGAAATCCACGCTACCGGTCTGTAAGTTTTAAGTGTATATAGCATGATTTAATTCTTTGGATTTAAGTTAGCATTAATTTTAAACAACTTAGTTATGCATGACGATTTACGTAAAGAAATATGTGGTGGTGCAGAATGCCTCCCAGACCGATGAACAGACGTGGGGGATCTCCACCTACACCTCCACCTCCACCTCCACCTCCACCTCCACCTCCGCAGAACCCTCTAGCAGCATTGGAGCAGGCCAATGCGAATATGATGGCAGGGATTACTGCTCTGTTAGAGCAGCAGGCTACTCGTCCTAGGTTGTCCCATGAGGAGGACGTTGCTGAGAGGTTCCAGAAGAAGGGACCCAAGGAGTTTGTTGGTACCACCGATCCTTTGGTGGCTGAGGGATGGATTCGATCTCTGGAGTCCATCTTTGCTTATATGGGGATCACAGACACCGACAGGGTGAACTGTGCGACGTACATGCTGAGGGGTGACACAGCGCTTTGGTGGGAGGGTGCTGCCAGGGGAGTTCACCTTCCTACACTGACATGGACAGAGTTTAGGCGTATCTTCTACGCCAAGTACTTCACTGAGGATGTGCGCAGTCGCATGATCCGGGAGTTTATGAGTCTCCGTCAGGGGGACAAGACAGTGGTCGAGTATGTGAGCCAGTTCGAGAGGGGCTGTCGCTTTGTGCCTCTGATTTCAGATAGTCCACCAGAGAAGTTGAGGCAGTTTGTGGAGGGTTTGAGGGCGGATATCAAGCATGATGTTCGCATGGCAGACGTCCTTACTTATGAGTCTGCAGTCAGTAGAGCCTTGCGTTCCGAGGAGGGTCGGAGAGAGATCCAGAGGGAGCAGCAGGGGAAGAGGCAGTTTCAGGCTGGGTATCAGCGACCATCTTCGCAGCCTCCTGCGAAGAAGCAGTTTACAGGGCCGGCTAAGGGCCCGAATCCGCAGCAGCAGAGGCCACAGCAGCAGAGGGGCGGGGCCCCTAATGCCATAGGTTATCCTACTTGCCCGAAGTGTCAGAAGATGCATTCGGGACCTTGTCTATTGGGAGCAGGAGTTTGCTACCACTGTAGGGAGCCAGGGCATCAGATAGCTAACTGCCCGAGGAAGAAGAACACCGCTGGTAGAGCGTTTGTGATGCAGGCCGAGGAGGTAGATCCAGACACCTCCTTGATCACCGGTATATCTTACCCCTAGCATTTTAATAATTTTCCATTGGTTAAAAATTTCGTCTTTATTTTGGAATTGTTGTTATTTGGGTTATTTAACTGCATGTTAGAATAGGAAGCATGTTTTACTGGTGATTAGAATTAAGAATTAGTAGTGTCTCGTTGGGGAAAATTTGGTAGTGGTATGAAATTGTTGGGAATTTTCTGCGTGCAGGGAGAATTCTAGTTGGAGGCAACTCCACGTTTGCGTTGTTAGATTCAGGGGCTACGCATTCGTTTATCTCCCTGGAGTTTATCAGGCGGGTAGGCATCACACCTGAGAGTATTGACAGTGGGTATGATGTTACTATGCCGTCAGGGCAGATTATTTCTACCTCGAAGGTTATTCGAGGACTGGAGTTGGAGCTGCAGGGACACTCCATTCGAGCAGATGTGGTGGTTTTGCCATTGAGTGAATTCGATTTGATTTTGGGTATGGACTAGTTGACAGTCAATGGAGCTTCGATTGATTTTCGTCGGAGATCAGTGTCAGTGAGACCTACAGTAGGCGACCCGTTCACTTTTCATGCATCTCAGAGCAGTGATATTCCTCAGGTGATATCTCATATTCAGGCGAGGAAGCTGTTGAGACGGGGTTGCCAGGGGTATTCCGAAGAATGCTTCAGAGATTCGCAGTTTCTTGGGTTTGGCAGGGTATTATAAGAAGTTCATCAAGAGTTTTTCCTCTATTGCAGTACCCTTGACTTCCTTGACCAAGAAGAATGCGAAGTTTATCTGGAGTTCAGACTGTCAGAGGAGCTTCGATCAGCTGAAGGAAGCACTCACTACTGCACCAGTGTTAGCGATGACAGTACCACACGAGGAGTTAGTGGTTTACACCGACGCGTCTAAACTAGGTTTAGGCGCAGTGCTTATGTAGTGTGGTAAGGTTATTGCGTATGCGTTGAGGCAGCTGAAGGTTCATGAGCAGAATTACCCGACGCATGACTTGGAGTTAGCAGCAGTGGTTTTCGCTTTGAAAATCTGGAGGCACTATCTGTATGGAGAGAAGTGCAAGATTTTCACAGACCACAAGAGTCTCAAGTACTTCTTCACACAGAAGGAGTTGAACATGAGACAGCGCAGATGGTTGGAGTTGGTGAAGGACTATGACTGTGACATTAGCTACCATCCGGGTAAAGCTAATATAGTGGCCGATGCTTTGAGTCGGAAGTCGTCAGTGGTATCATGTTTGACCGTACAGTTACCACTACAGAGCGAGATTCAGAGATTTGACTTGGAGTGTTATCCGAGTGGTCATGCACCGAGCTTGTCAGTGTTGACGGTGCAGCCAGTTCTGCGAGATCGGATTAGGGATGGATAGTCTACTGATGAGGAGTTGCAGCGATGGAGACAGAGAGATGAGGCTAGGGGTAACCTCTTGTATAGAGTGGTGGATGGTATCGTTCAGTACCATGGTAGGATGTGGGTACCGAACGTCGATCAGTTGAGAGCTGAGATTTTAGCAGAGGCTCACACATCTCCGTACTCCATTCACCCCGAAAGTACGAAGATGTACAAAGATTTGCAGCTATTGTATTGGTGGCCCGGAATGAAGAGTGACATCGGGAGAGTGGTGTCAGAGTGTTTGACTTGTCAGCAAGTCAAGGCAGAGCATCAGCGTCCAGCAGGACTTCTTAGACCTCTTCCTATTCCGGAATGGAAATGGGAGAATATTACGATGGACTTTGTGGTTGGCTTACCGAGGAGTGCCAGAGGTTGCACAGCGATTTGGGTGATTGTGGATAGACTTACCAAGTCAGCTCATTTCTTGCCGGTGAGGACTACTTATTCTTTGACACAGTATGCAGAGCTTTAAATCAGAGAGATTGTTAGACTGCATGGCATACCAGTGTCTATTGTGTCAGACAGAGATCCGAGATTCACATCTGCGTTTTGGAAGAGTCTGCACACAGCTTTGGGGACTAGACTTTTGTTCAGCACAGCATTCCATCCCCAGACAGATGGTCAGTCGGAGAGGGTGATCCAGGTTCTCGAGGATCTTCTGAGAGCTTGTGTCATTGATTTTCGGGGCTCTTGGGAGACTAGACTGTCATTAGTGGAGTTTACCTATAACAACATTTTTCAGTCGTCTATAGGTATGGCTCCTTATGCAGCATTGTACGGGAGGAGATGCAGATCTCCTGTGCATTGGGATGAGGTTGGTGAGCGGATTCTACTGGGTTCTGAGATTGTGCAGCAGACAGCTGACATTGTGACTCAGATTCGGGATCGGATGAGGACTGCTCAGAGTCGGCAGAAGAGTTATGCAGATGCCAGACGATGAGATTTGGAGTTCGCTGTAGGTGATCACGTATTCTTGAAGGTGTCACCGAGGAAGGGAGTAGTGTGTTTTGGCCGGAGAGGCAAGCTTAATCCGAGGTATATAGGGCCATTCGAGATCTTGGAGAGAGTTGGTACGTTGGCCTACCGTTTAGCTCTACCACCGGGGCTAGCGGCAGTGCACAACGTTTTCCATGTATCCATGCTTCGGAGATATGTCTCTAACCCGTCGCATGTGTTGGATTTTGAGCCCTTGCAGTTGCCACCAGATCTAGTGTATGAGGAGAGGCCAGTGCGGATCTTGGCTAGGGAGGAGCGGAGGCTTAGGACGCGGGTCATACCGATGGTCAGAGTCCAGTGGCTGAATCACTCAGAGGAGGAAGCTACTTGGGAGACCGAGGCAGATATGAGAACTCGCTACTCGGAGTTGTTCGGGTAAGTACTTTAAATTTCGAGGACGAAATTCAATTTAAGGGGGAGAGAATTGTAACACCCGGTATTTTAAATACGTAAATCCGCATGCATAATTAGGATATTTAATTATTTAAATGTGATTGATTTTTGGGTTAAATAATTATGTGAATTATTTGTGCATGATTTAATTTATTTTTAAGCATTTAACCCATAATTAAGGATTTTTATGATTTTTAGTATTTTAATTATTTTATCGCATAGACGGGACCGTGGACGGACGAGATGACAACTTTCTAGCCAATTTATTCCATGAGCATTTTTAGAGCCCAAAAATATTATTTTGAGTTTTATTGCCTCAAAATTTTTAGTATTTAATTTTATATAATTTTAGGAGTCCATTTTTATCCAAATTTAGTCATTTTAATGACTTTTAATTATTTTTAAAATTCCTAAACTTGTAATTTCGGGATTTTTATATTTTTAACTTAAGTTATTAGATTTTAACTTTTATTTGGAGTTTTAAAATTCTATATTTTATATTTAAAACTTTTAATTATCCTAAAACCTATTTTAATTAAATTAAAAACTCTAACCTAATCTACCCAAAACCTCACGTTTCTTTCCATCAGCCGCCTCACCCCATCTCCATCATCTTCCTCGTCGATCCAGCAGCCGAGGGAGGAGCCCATAGTCGATTCTCTTCAAAGTTTCAAGGTTTCTCGTCGTCCCGTCGTCCCGGAATCGTCCCACGCTCGTTTTTCTCTTCAAACTTCGGTGCTAGGCATGTTTTTATTCTACTTTTTCGTACAATATCAGTGAATATTATGTGTGCATGGTGTATGCGTTGATTTGTTCTTGAAAATTTTCAGAAATTTATTTGAGTTTGTTCTTGGTGCTCGATTTGACGTATTCTCCATTCATGCTCACGTTTCTTTATTCCATGGCATGTTTAGCTGCTGGTCTAGGTTCAGAGGAGATGTGGGGGTTGCCTGGACTCGAATGGCTCGAGTGGTTCGAGCCAAACGAGCCAAGGAAACCACAGTGGTTCGATCGGCCATCGAGGGTGTAGAATAGGGTTTCCGAAAGAAGGGGTTCGGGTTCATGGTAGTAGGCTGCATGGGGCTGGGGGCTGGTGCAGCTCAGGTCCGCCCAGACGTGGGCTACGTCTGGGTGGCGGCGCTCCGGCCAGGGGCGGCCGGAGCAGGCCGGCAGCAGCCACGGAGTGGCTGCTGCTCACGGCCACAGCCGAGAAGGGATAGGGCGACGGGTCTTAGGGTTTTCAGTTGGGTCCGGGTCGGGTCTGTGGTCCGGGTAGGGTCAGTAGGGTAGTGGGTCGGGTTAAGTTGGTCCGAGTCCGGGTTGGTGGGCCGGGCTCGAGTCTTTTTATTTTTAAAGTATTTTATGAATTAATTGGTTTTTGGGTCAATTAATTTGAAATAAAATTATTTGGACTTCCAAATAATTTTATTTGGGTTTTTAAAATTTTAATTAAGTTAGTCCATTAATTTTATGGGCTTTTGAGCCCATGAAAGTTATTGGGCCAGTCTTTGGGCTTTTGGGCCCATTGGGCCAGTTTAAGTTGTTATTGGGCCTAGAATGTTTTATGGGCTTTAAATTATTTTAATTGGGCTTAGAACAATTTTATTGGGCTTAAGTATGTTATTGGGCCAGATTTAAGTAATTGGGCTTGAGTGTTAGGGCCAGCAGTCCAGTACAATCCATGAGAAATTAGCATGTGTCCTGATTATATATTTAATTATTTTTATGCATTGAAGTTATTTTAATATTTATATGTTAGTAAGAAATTAAATTAAATATATATGAAGGACACACATTTTATTTAAGTACATGCATTCATGAAATAATTTTATGCATAATTAAATGTTTAAGGTTGAGCAATAATAAAATATTTTATGTTGGAAGTTGAAGTAGTGTGACAATTTAAGGGGGATTCGTCCCCATATGTGAACTATTGAAGGGCAGTTTACTGCCAATTTAAGAGGTGATTCGTCACCGCCACGTACGTTGGTTTCCACGCTGATCAGTATTTAATGTATGATTTAAGGTTACACTACGGATACAACCATGCGATGTTAGAAATTTAACTGCTCAACAATGTTTATGTATTATGTTATTTAAGTTAATTTAAGTTATGTTTATGCCATGATATTTTTAAGCATGCTCATTCATGTATATGTTATGTATTAGTATCAAAGTGATTTAAATTATTTTAAACCCTTGTTATGTTATCATGTTGGGCCTCTAGGCTCACTACACTGGTATGGTGCAGGTGAGTTCGTAGAGGAGGATGTAGCTCCTACCGGTGGCGAGGACATATGAGCGGACAGGCAGTGACCCCGTGACCGTGATAGATGTCTGAGTCACATTGCATGTTTTAATTATGTCAGCATGTTACACTTTTTAATTATTTTTTTCAGTGGTTGTGGTTTTGAATATTTTATTTGAATATTTTCAGTGCATGCAAATTTTACATCATTTTTCTTATGCAGTATTTTTAATTAAATGTTTGACTCAGATATTTATTTTATTTAAAGAATGCAATTTTTATTTAAGTTATTTATTTATTTATTTTAAATCTTTTTATTCTGTGCATGTATGTATGGGCATATATGTGCATATTATTTTTTGTAAGTGTATAAAAAAAAAAAAATTCCGCATATTTATTTATTAATTATAGAGTTAGGGTCGTTTCACTTGCAACTCAAAGCTCAGATCTCTCACCCTGTCAAAGGTTCCAAATCCATCACCGACTTTATGCACGGCATCAAGGTCAATGTTGACGCTCTTGCTCTTATGGGCGTTACTGTGGATTCCAAAGATCTCACTTTCAAGGTTCTCCAAGGTCTTGATGATACATACAAAGAAATTTCTTATGCTATTCAGGCCCGTGATACGCCGATCTCTTTTGATGAACTGCTTGAAAAACTCATCACCTTTGAAGCACAACTTGCGGCTGCTATGCCTCGATCACCCGTGCCTGCCACCGTCTTCACTGCTTCCCGCACTGGCCGTCCATATCAGCACGGCTCCCCTGCTGGGTCATCTTGTTCATCAGGTGGATCGCGTGGACGTGATCCACGTTTTCATCCTCCCTCACAGTCACGGCCGCCAGTACCATCATCCACCCCGCGGCCTTACCTTGGGCGTTGTCAGCTTTGTGGCGAAACTGGGCACTCTGCCAAGCATTGCCCCTCATATCAGTGAACTCCAAACCACCCTACAGCATCCCGACCACATTACACCGCCCCACAGGCCCATACCGCCTCCCTTCCTATGACTACTCCTGCTCCCGCTGAGTGGCTACTGGATACTGGTGCTTCACATCATGTCACCAGTGACCTAGCCAATTTGTCTCTTCACTCTCCATATGATGGATTGGATTTCATTGTGGTTGGCAATGACACTGGTTTGTCTATCTCGCATATTGGCACTATGACCTTTCCTACATCTCCTACGTCTTTTGTTCTACCAAATGCTTTATGTGTTCCTTCCATGTGCAAAAATCTTATTTCTGTTTCTCAACTTTGTCGCACTAATGATGTGTCTGTTGTTTTTTCTCCTTCCTCTTTTCAGGTGAAGGATCTACGCACGGGGGCCACTCTCCTCATGGGGCCATGTAAGGATGGGATCTACACTTGGCTTTTGTCCCCTTCTTCCTCCCCGTCGCCATCAGCCTACACTTCCACCACTGGGTCACTGGCCCTTTGGCACTCTCGTCTCGGACACCCATCTCCTGATATTGTCCGACATTTAGTTTCCTCTAGTGTTTTTTCACTTTCGCATTCTTCAAGCTCAATTTTTCATTGTAATTCTTGTCATATTAATAAAAGCCATAAACTTCCATTCTTTACGTCTACTCTTACTTCCTCTTCGCCTCTTGATTTAATTTTTTCTGATGTTTGGACCTCACCGGTCATCTCGGATCATGGATACAAATATTATTTAATTTTTTTTATCATTTCTCTAAATACATTTGGTTTTATCCCCTCCAAAGAAAATCAGATGTATTATCTGTGTTCACCACTTTTAAAAATCTTGTTGAAAATCACTTTAAAAAGAAGATCAACACTCTTTACACAGATAATGGTGGTGAATTCCTTGCTCTCAAACATCTTCTCTCTCAATCTGGCATATCTCATCTTACCACTCCACCTCACACCCCTGAACATAATGGTTATGCTGAACGTCGTCACAGGCACATTGTTGAAACTGGTCTCACTCTCCTCCATCAGGCGTCCATGCCCCCATCTTTCTGGCCCTATGCCTTTTCCACTGCCACTTACCTTATAAACCGCATGGCCAAAGCAAATCTCTCAATGTTATCCTCCTTCGAAAAATTCTTCCATCGGCCCCCTAACCTTCAGAAGCTCCGGGTTTTTGGATGCTTATGTTATCCGTGGTTACGTCCTTACACAACTCATAAACTTGATCCTCGCTCCTCAGCCTGTATCTTCCTTGGCTACTCTCTCACTCAAAGTGCCTACATATGTCTTGATATGTCTTCCTCCAAAATCTTCATTTCCTATCATGTTCGCTTCGTTGAGTCAGTTTTTCCTATAATACTCCTCCATCGTCCCTTTCACCAGATCCTGATCCATCTCCCTGTTCTTTCCCTATTTCGCCACCCCCTACCTCTACTTCCCCTTCTTCGGATCCCATCATGTGCCCTGGAATGGTCCCTGCTCGAGATCCCTCGCCATCCATACACGCCCCTGTGGCACCTCATCCATCTTCTGCGAATCACCATCCCATGACAACCCGTTCCAAAAGTCACATCACCAAACCAAATCCCAGATATTCTCTTGTTGTCACCAAACAAGCTGAGTCCACTGAGCCCACCTATGTCTCCTCTCCACTTCGTGATCCACAGTGGCGTTCTGCCATGTCCTCTGAATTTGATGCGCTACTACATAATGACACTTGGGATCTTGTTACTCCACAACCTTCTCAGAACTTGGTTGGCTGCAAGTGGATGTTTCGCATTAAACGTCACTTTGATGGCTCTATTGACCACTATAAAGCTCGTTTGGTTGCCAAGGGTTTTCATCAGCGCCCTGTCATTGATTTATATGACACCTTCAGCCCCGTGGTCAAGCCTGTGACTGTTCGACTTGTTCTGTCCCTTGCTGTTCAACGTGGCTGGCCTCTTCGTCAGCTCGATGTAAACAATGCTTTTCTTCAGGGAACTCTCAGTGAAGAAGTCTTTATGGCTCAGCCCCCAGGATTTATTGACAAGAACTTTCCTTCTTATGTTTGCAAACTTAAAAAGGCCATCTATGGTCTCAAACAAGCTCCCAGAGCTTGGTTTCATGAGCTTAGATCTTACTTACTTCAGCTTGGTTTTCAAGGCTCTCGAGCTGATGCATCTCTGTTCATTTTTCGTAGAGAGCAGCATAATGTGTACTTTATTGTCTATGTGGATGACTTGATTATTACTGGTAGTCACATGCCTCTTGTTATTGATATTATTATGCAACTGGCCTCACGTTTTTCTGTTAAGGACTTGGGTACTCTCTCGTACTTTCTTGCTGTTGAGGTTCTCTCTGCCTCATCGGGCTTTATTCTCTCTCAGAAAAGGTATGTCTTGGATCTACTTGCTCGTTTCAATATGCAGGATTCAAAGCCGGTAAGCACCCCTATATCCACTACTGGATCGTTATCTCTTCATGATGGGTCTCCTCCCACCGATGCTACTCGCTACCGGCAGGCGGTTGGTAGTTTACAGTACTTACTTGTTACTCGTCCGGATGTTGCTTTCGCAGTAAATCGGCTCTCCCAGTTTATGCATTCTCCTTCTGAGCTTCACTGGGGTGCGGTAATGCTCTTACTCCGTTATCTTAATGGAACTCTTGATTATGGTCTACATATTCGTCACTGTGATGCTCCTTCTCTTCATGGTTTCACTGATGCTGATTGGGGTGGAAATCCTGATGATCGTTGCTCCACTGAGGCCTATGTTATATTTGTTAGAGTAGATGCCCTGCAAGCCAAATGTTGGTCAGGGATTTTATTGACTCAAGTGTAATAACAATCTTTATTTTAATATAATTAATCTTTTATCTGGCATTTTCTTTATCTGTATACCCATGCAAGTTGCATAGATAAAGACCTTAAATATACTATAGTAAGATATGAGGTTGTACATATGATGACAATTATGAAACACATATTATTAATTACTGTATATTCTAAATAAAGTTTCTAGTCGATTGGGCCGTCCAAAATAAGGATAAGGATCGCTCGAGCTCGAGACTAGAATCTGTGATGATGTGTACCACGTTTCATTGGTATGGACATAGAGATGTTCAATCATACAGATTGGTGCTCATACGATGAATTCACTGAACTACCCTCCCTCGAACTTCCCAAGTGGTTATCATTCATCGAGTGGATAAGTCCGTGGTTATGGTTGTACACCATTAGTCCTTACGACCCGGGACAACACTGAGGTTCTACATGCTAGGACTTTACTTTGACTCGTTTACCGACTCCATGAGGGTCATCAGGTGGCGAGGTTGGGTACAGTTGCGACACATGTAGGAGCCAGTGCATTGTAGTCGGAGATTCACCGTTCACCTATGTGTGTGGATATCCTATGTGATAAAATGAGATAATAGTGCATGGAATCTCTGGCCAGAGTGTAAGATGTGTAGTAGAGTAAAGTGTTTACCAAGTTACACATGCGATGCCACTATTTATTCTCAAAGACATCACATCTTTATCGAAATTCACATGCGACCCTCGATGAACCAATGGTTGCAGTTTCGATCAGGATATATGAGATGAAGGGACTGTACTGTACGTTAACCATAATCGACTGGTTCTTGCAGGCACTATCAGTGATACCTAGGGAATCATGGGGCGGTGCTACTTAACGCTCTTACCATGATTCGATGGGTTAAATCAGAAATGAGTTCTGACATTTTATGATCAAGGAGTTGATGCCTAGAATGAGGCTAATAAGGGTAAGCCTGGACCCACAGCTAGTTGTATCCCTGAACCATTGAGGGTTATACAAGTACTGGTTTTCCTGTTCCCGTTGAGATAATAAATTCAAAGAGTTGAATTTATGATAAACAAATTTGACTGGATCGATAGATAAGCTTTATAAATGCCTTATAGAAATTTTTGAGAGCAAAATTAATTAAAAGAGTTTAATTAATTTTTCCAAGTAGGACTTGGATATAAGGATCCATAATATATATATATATATATATATATATATTCGATATATATATATATATAGATATATATATATTATATTATTATGGGACCTTATGTTTATATTATATTATTATATAATATATATTAAAAAAAAAAGAATTAATGAGTTGTCGGGAGACAACTCATTAAACCACATCAATTGCAATTGGGATTGTAATAATTGAAAGCATTCAGCTTTCTTTCTTCGGCTCGAATTGTTCGAAGCTCTCTCTGCAAGCTCTTCTGTTCATTCTTCCTTTTGTTTTCTCCTCGATAAATTTCTTCTTCTTTTAAGTGCAAATTAGAAGAGAAACAGGAAATCCGATCGTGGACCTGATTTGAAGAAAGGAGGAAAAATCTAGTTGATTGTTCGTAGGGATTTACAACAAGAGCTATTTTCGAAATAGTTGGAACCATCGTCAATCTTTTAAGATTGATAGGTATAAATCTCTTAACTTCCTACGTACATTAATTTAAACCATATGAGTGTCCAAGAAAATTTTGAACGTCAAAATTAAATTTAAACTTTCGCTGCGTTTTGGGCACGGTAAAGATCCGAGATCCAACAGTGGTATCAGAGCCAAATTCTCTATATCGTATGGTTTATTTCATGTTGAGTATTTTTAATTTCTAACCGCATAAGAAAATATTTCAAAATCGCTACACCATAAAATTTATTTTATAGAATTTAAAAAATATATATATAGATATTTGTATGTATATATATATTACGATATATATATATGTACGTATATAGATATATATTATAAAATATATAGATATATGTATGTATATATACGATATATATATATGTACGTATATAGATATATATTATAAAATATATAGATATATGTATGTATATATATATTACGGTATATATATATGTACGTATATAGATATATATTATAATAATATATATAAGGATATATATTATTATTATCATATATATGTATAGATATATGTATATATTTATTACGATATATATATACATATATAGATATATATATATATATATGCATTATTGTTATTATATATATTATTATATATATAGATATGTGTATATATATGCATTACGACATGTATATATAAATATATATATATATATATATATAATAATAATAATAATAATAATAATAATAATAATAATAATAATAGTAATCATGCTTTGCATTAAATGCAAAGCATGATTGCCGAAACAGTGCTCAATTGCTGACTGTCCGAATTTAATTCGGGCAGTGTTCGGTCAGTAGGTATAGGGGTGAGTCTGAAAATGTTTCGGGCAGCCTTACACCTATACATATTTTTCGAAAAGAGTTTCGGATCCGATGTGATTTTATAAAATATTTTCTTATGAAATAAATAATTAGAATGTGATTTTTAATTATTTATAGTAAAATGAGTTTTACAAGAAAATCAATTATTATTGAATTAATTAGAAATTAAATAAAGGAGTTTATTTAATTTGTTAATTCATTTAATAATTGTGGTGGTTAGTGATAAAATTACAAGATACATGAAATTTATGAGTTATATAATATGTGATATTATATGCATGAAAGATGATCGAGAGCCATAACCAATGTGCTAGGTGTATGCTAGGATATTTTTCATGTCTCAACTTGTATAATTTTATTTGATAAAATTAAAGTGAGCCTGGTTTATGGCTCGTTTCCACCCCTTGATATGTATCCCTTATGTGCCATGGCTATTCAAATGTAAATATTTGTAATAGTGGGAGATCAAGATTGGAAGATGGTGGACCCGATGATCAAGATGACGACATGTAAAATATTGGAAGCTTATGTAATAACTTGCATTTGCATCCCTGCATTTACCTAGGATTTGGACCTTGATCCATGCTTGGCTCGCATGAATCAAATAGTTTTGGCAATCGATCATCCTTATTTAATTGTCATATTATGATATATGCGATATATAGTAATATGCATGTATGTATATTATTCGATAATATAGTTGCATGAATCCAGCAAACAAACAAAATCATGGCACACGATTTTAAATAAAATGATGAGACAATTTCAAAATTAAAATCCCTCATTTTGAATATGATTCAAAATTTATATCAAGCCATAAAAGTAAAAATTAAAAGAGTTTAATTTATTCTTGTCTTCCATCAACAGTGGTTGCATGATGAACGCTACCTGCGATCAGTGTCTGGCTCATATTATTGGGGAGACCTGGACGCCGAAAAACTGTGACTTCCACTGACATAGGTGATGTGAATTGGGTGGAACTCCCATGACTTCGGCTCATATAATTGAGGGAACTCATGGCGACCGTCCACTACGATTCAACATTGATGGGTCGGCTTGACACTCGAAGATAAATGACGTCATATTATTGGGCCCTTATCAAGAGTGAGACGAAACACGTAGAGGTTGCATGGGAATGCAATTGGGCTCTACCTTTTAAAAATTATGATTGGCTGATATTATTTGGGATCATAGTTGTCTAGATTGGACTCTATGTGCTCACTAAGGAAATACGATTTCCCGTTTTCATTAGAGGGTAGTGAAAATGTCAAAATAGTGGGAGGAAATTTATAAAATTAAAGTCCATATTTTATATCTTATAATTATTTTAAAATAATTAGTAACGATTATCTGTTTTTCAATTTCAGTATGTTTAAGATGTCGACACGCAATCCACTTTCTGCTATTCTCGAACAAAACAAGCTAACCGGACCTAATTATCAAGACTGGATAAGAAATCTAAAGATTGTTCTAAACTCTGAGAGGATTGCGTATGTGCTTGAAAAGAAGCTACCGAAGGAAGCTGCTCCTAACATCAGTGAGACTGAGTTAGCCAAGCTTGAGAAATGGTGGAACCATGATCTCCAAGCTAAGAGCTACATCCTGGCTTCTATGTCGAATGAACTGCAAAGGCGGTTCGAGGATGCTGCGAATGCTGCTGACATTCACTTTCATCTGAAAGAGTTATACGGTGTTCAAACTCGATCAGAAAGACACGCAACTGTGAAAGAACTCATGACTACACGCTTGCGAGAAGGGGCTTCGGTCCATGAGCATGGTGTTAGGATGATTGGGTTAGTTGAGAAATTAGTGGGACTCGACATGGTTATGCCTCATGAGCTCTCGACTGATATTCTCTTGTTGTCTTTACCGTCCTCGTTCGACGGATTTGTGGTTAATTTTAATATGAACAAGATAGAGGTCACCCATGAAGAGTTGGTCAATATGCTTGTTAATTATGAGGCCACAATCAAGAAAGAAAAGCCCGTTCTGCTTTTGGGCTCGTCGTCTGGGACGAAAAAGGGAGCCCAAAACAAGGGAAAGAAGCGTTCTGCCCCTGCAGTTAAGAACAAGCCTAATAAGAAGCCATACAAGAAACCTGCTCAAGGGCCCAAAAGGCCAAATAAATCAGAACAAGTCTGTTTCCACTGCAACAAGCCTGGACATTGGAGGCGTAATTGCACTGAATATTTTGCCCAGAAGCGTTCTGGCCATGGTATGTTTTATATTGAAATTAATATCTCAATGAATTCTTCTTCTTGGGTATTGGATACCGGATGTGGTTCTCATCTATGCAATGATTTGCAGGTGATGACAAGAAGCAAGAAACTTAGAGAAGGTGAGACCTTTCTAAGACTTGGAAATGGAGCAAGGGTTGCTGCCAAGGCCAAAGGAGATATTATTTTAATATTAAACAATGATTTTAAGTTGTTTTTGAGAGATGTTTTGTATGTTTCTGATTTGGTTAAAAACATTATTTCTATTTCTATGCTTGATAGAGATGGTTATTCTTGTATTTTTGCAAAAGGTGTTTGCACTATATATAAGAATGAATGTTTGATTGGAACTGGTGAATTACAAAATGATCTCTATAACTTAAAATTAAAAGATATTCCATTAAAAAATGTCCAAACAATAACAACAAACAAAAGAAGACAAGATAGTCAAAACCTTGCACATATATGGCACGCTAGACTAGGTCATATTTCTCAAAGAAGGATGCACAAGTTAGTGGGAGAGGGCATGTTCGACATGTCAGATATATACTCTCTACCTACTTGTGAATCTTGTCTGAAAGGAAAAATGACCAAGACTCCCTTTAATGGGAATGTAGAACGTGCACATGGTCTTTTGGATTTGATCCACACAGACGTATGTGGCCCGCTAAATGTTAGCACTAAATATGGGCAGTCCTACTTCATTACCTTTACTGATGATTTTTCGAGGTATGGGTATGTGTATTTGATGAAATACAAGTCTGAAGCATTTGAAAAGTTCAAAGAATTCAGATCTGAAGTAGAGAAACAATTGAGTAAAAGTATTAAAACACTCCGATCTGATCGAGGTGGAGAATACTTGAGTATTGAATTTTTGGACTATCTTAAAGAGAATGGGATTCTCTCACAGTGGACTCCACCAGGAACACCACAATTGAATGGTGTTTTTGAACGTCGAAACCGAACTTTGATGGACATGGTTCGATCTATGATGGGATTCACTGAATTGCCTAGATCGTTTTGGGGCTTTGCGCTTGAAACTGCGGAAATGTTGTTGAATAATGTCCATACAAAGGCAGTGGATAAAACACCATATGAGATATGGATGGGAAAGGTTCCCAAATATTCTTATCTAAGAATATGGGGATGTCCTGCTTACGTGAAGCAGACAGTGGGAGACAAATTGGATAGTAGATCCATTTTGTGCTACTTCGTGGGATATCCAAAGAACTCTGTTGGATATTATTTCTATCATCCAAAAGAAACAAATGTGTTTGTTTCTAGAAATGCCACCTTCTTGGAGAAGGAGTTTCTATTAGATAGAAAAGGAAAAATGATAGAACTCGAGGAAATTCGAGATACACTCACGACTGTAAAAGTTGAACCCAATCTCCAACAGCCAGTAGTTGAATCACACATACCTAGAAGGTCTGAAAGAATAATCAGACCGCCTGCAAGATATACGCTTCTTCATGAACAAGGCCATGATGAGCCTAGTGATGGATGTGATCCACGAAACTTCAAAGAAGCAATATCTGATGTTGAATCATCTAAATGGCTTGAAGCTATGCAGTCCGAAATGGACTCCATGTATTCGAACCAAGTATGGACTTTAGTAGATCCACCTGAGGGAATTGTTCCCATAGGATGCAAATGGATTTACAAGAGAAAACTTGGGGCGGATGGGAAGGTATTGACTTTCAAAGCAAGACTAGTGGCAAAAGGCTATACTCAAAGACAAGGAGTTGACTATGAGGAAACCTTTTCACCAGTCGCTATGTTCAAGTAAATTAGAATATTGCTAGCCATAGCTGCATGGTATGACTATGAAATATGGCAGATGGATGTGAAAACAGCATTCCTCAATGGAGACATTAAAGAAGAAATCTATATGTCTCAACCTGAGGGTTTCACATCAGTGGGAAGTGAGCATAAGGTATGCAAACTTCAGAGATCGATCTACGGTCTCAAGCAGGCATCTAGGAGTTTGAATCTCAGATTTGATAACACTATCAAAGAGTTTGGTTTTGTTAAAAATCCTGAGGAACCATGTGTGTACAAGAAAGTTAGTGGGAATGCAGTGACATTCCTAGTACTTTATGTTGATGATATCCTCCTCATTGGGAATGATATAGGATTATTGCAATCAACTAAAGTATGGTTAGCAAGTAAATTCTCCATGAAAGACATGGGTGAAGCATCCTATGTATTGGGAATACAAATCTATAGAGATAGATCGAAAAGGATGTTGGGGCTCACCCAAGTCACGTATATTGATACCATACTTAAAAGATTCTCTATGGAAGAGTCCAAGAGAGGATACTTACCAATGTGTCATGGTGTTACTCTATCTAAATCAATGTGCCCTAAGACTGATGAAGAGATAGAGATGATGACACATGTTCCCTATGCATCAGCAATTGGTAGTATCATGTATGGTATGATATCAACGTGTCTTGATATAGCATATGCTTTGAGTGTTGCAAGCAGATATCAGGCTAACCCTGGTCCATTGCATTGGAAAGCCGTGAAAGATATTCTTAAGTACTTGAGAAGGACTAAGAATTTGTTCATGGTTTATGGGGGTGGAGAATTAAAATTGGAAGGTTATACTGATTCTAGCTTCCAATGTGACGTGGATGATTCGAAATCGACTTCTGGTTTTGTATTCATGTTTAATGGTGCTGCTGTCTCTTGGAAGAGTTCCAAGAAAGACACAGTTGCAGATTCCACCACTGAGGCCGAATACATAGCAACATCTGCTGCAGCCAAAGAGGCAGTTTGGATGAGGAATTTTGTCCAAGAGTTGAGAGTTATTCCAAATGGAGTTGATCCAGTCCCGGTGTACTGTGACAACACTGGTCCCATTGCTCAGGCAAAGTAACCAAGGTCTCATCAGCGATCCAAACACATACTGAGGAAATTCCACATCATTCGGGAGATTGTGGGAAGAGGAGACATATCAATCGAGAGAGTTGCCTCTACAGATAATGTTGCTGATCCACTAACAAAGCCCTTGCCAGGACCATTGTTTGAGAAGCATCGCGAAACAATGGGATTAAAACTAATGAGTAGTTGGCTTTAGGGCAAGTGGGAGATTGTTAGAGTAGATGCCCTGCAAGCCAAATATTGGTCAGAGATTTTATTGACTCAAGTGTAATAACAATCTTTATTTTAATATAATTAATCTTTTATTTGGCATTTTCTTTATCTGTATACCCATGCAAGTTGCATAGATAAAGACCTTGAATATACTATAGTAAGATATGAGGTTGTACATATGATGACAATCATGAAACACATATTATTAATTACTGTATATTCTAAATAAAGTTCCTAGTCGATTGGGCCGTCCAAAATAAGGATAAGGATCGCTCGAGCTCGAGACTAGAATCTGTGATGAAGTGTACCACGTTTCATTGGTATGGACATAGAGATGTTCAATCATACAGATTGGTGCTCATACGATGAGTTCACTGAACTACCCTCCCTCGGACTTCCCAAGTGGTTATCATTCATCGAGTGGATAAGTCCATGTTTATGGTTGTACACCATTAGTCCTTACGACCCGGGACAACACTAAGGCTCTACATGCTAGGACTTTACTTTGACTCGTTTACCGACTCCATGAGGGTCATCAGGTGGCGAGGTTGGGTACAGTTGCGACACATGTAGGAGCCAGTGCATTGTAGTCGGGGATTCACCGTTCACCTATGGGTGTGGATATCCTATGTGATAAAATGAGATAATAGTGCATGGAATCTCTGGCCAGAGTGTAAGATGTATAGTAGAGTAAAGTGTTTACCAAGTTACACATGCGATGCCACTATGTATTCTCAAAGACATCACATCGTTATCGAAATTCACATGCGACCCTCGATGAACCAATGGTTGCAGTTTCGATCGGGATATATGAGATGAAGGGACTGTACTGTACGTTAACCATAATCGACTGGTTCTTGCAGGCACTATCAGTGATACCTAGGGAATCATGGGGCGGTGCTACTTAACGCTCTTACCATGATTCGATGGGTTAAATCAGAAATGAGTTCTGACATTTTATGATCAAGGAGTTGATGCATAGAATGAGGCTAATAAGGGTAAGCCTGGACCCACAGCTAGTTGTATCCCTGAACCATTGAGGGTTACACAAGTACTGATTTTCCTGTTCTCGTTGAGATAATAAATTCAAAGAGTTGAATTTATGATAAACAAATTTGACTGGATCGATAGATAAGCTTTATAAATGGCTTATAGAAATTTTTGAGAGCAAAATTAATTAAAAGAGTTTAATTAATTTTTCCAAGTAGGACTTGGATATAAGGATCATAATATATATATATATAGATATATAATATAATATATTTATATATTATATTATTGTGGGACCTTATGTTTATATTATATTATTATATAATATATATTAAAAAAAAGGAATTAATGAGTTGTCGGGAGACAACTCATTAAACCACATCAATTGCAATTGGGATTGTAATAATTGAAAGCATTCAGCTTTCTTTCTTCGGCTCGAATTGTTCGAAGCTCTCTCTGCAAGCTCTTCTGTCCAGTCTTCCTTTTGTTTTCTCCTCGATAAATTTCTTCTTCTTTTAAGTGCAAATTAGAAGAGAAACAGGAAATCCGGTCGTGGACCTGATTTGAAGAAAGGAGGAAAAATCCAGTTGATTGTTCGTAGGGATTTACAACAAGAGCTATTTTCGAAATAGTTGGAGCCATCGTCAATCTTTTAAGATTGATAGGTATAAATCTCTTAACTCCCTACATACATTAATTTAAACCATATGAGTGTCCAAGAAAATTTTGAACGTTAAAATTAAATTTAAACTTCCGTTGCGTTTTGGGCACGATAGAGATCCGAAATCCAACAATATTCTTAGGGCCGAATCCGATTTTTTGGAGTTACAAGAAGCAAAAATCCATTGCTAGATCCTCTACCGAAGCTGAATGCAGGGCTGCTGCTTCTGGCGCTGCAGAACTATCTTGGATCTGTTCCTTACTTGGTGAACTTGGTGTCTCTATTTCGTCTACACCAGTCTTGTATAGTGATAATATTGGTGCTACTTATTTATGTGTCAATCCAGTTTTTCACTCTCGTATGAAGCATATTGCATTGGATTATCATTTTGTCCGGGAGTTAGTTCAGAATCACTAGTTACGTGTCTCCCATGTGTCATCTGCTGATCAACTAGCTGATGCGTTGACCAAGCCCTTATCCAGCTCCCGCCTTCGCAGTTTAATTTTCAAGATTGGTGTTTCTCCAGAATCTCCATCTTGAGGGGGTCTGTTAGGATAATATCTACAGATATCCTTCGTGATATTCTTAGTGATTTGTTTAGATCTTATCCTTGTATATTTGTGTTTATATTAGGAGCTTATCTAGGCTAATCTTCAATACGTGTTGTATATATACATCCTCTTGTGATTAATAAATTATTGATTCACAATACGTTATATATACATGCGTCCGTCTTTAGCCCTATATTGTCGAAGGCCACAACTCCGGTACAGCTCCGCTACAAGCTCAGTAACACCTCGCTACCGTGCCCGCCCTCGGGTATATGACTAGAAGTACTCAAAATATATATCGAGTATACAACACATCGATCTCAAAACATACACTATTGTGAGGATTTCTCAGCTTATTTATATTCAAAGTTCGGAAGGTCTGAACCCTGTATCGGATGGTCCGATCCTGCATGCATGTAGGCTACGTCTCTGGACATCTGTATTCGGAAGCTCCAAACTCGGCTTCGGAAGATCCGATCACGTTCGGAAGCTCCGATCCTTCACTTCGGACGTTCCGATCGTGCATGCATCTCACGTGTCAACAACAATTTGACATCTCACTGTGCATGCAGTACAGAAGCTCTGACTCCCCTTTGGAGGGTCCGAACTCGCCACTTGTCAAAATCCTTTTGACAACTAGCGCACTATACACTCAACGCATGCAGTTCGGAAGGTCCGAACTAAACCCCTGCTTCCGAATCACTTCGGATGGATCCGAACTACTCGGGTCCCCCGACATCTCGGACTATTTTCGAACATCCTGGACATGATTTTTCACTTGGTTTTAACATAATAAAACCCCTTAAATCATGTTATATCATTTTACCCGCTTAGCTATTTTATTAATCACATAAAACAGAGTTTGAGTTACTACAAAATTGATGCAATTAATTGAAAGGGTCTCTGGGGTACAAATTGCATATGGTTTTTGACAAACAGGTCATGATGAAAATTGAAACAACGTTCATTTAATATAGTAGTAGCTAGTGTATTCAATCTAATTCTTACCTATAACAAACATTTCTTCTTACAAATACATTTCACCCGACAATAATACAATTATACAAGTGTAATTATTCTATCTACTACGATGATATTCTGTCGATATATATATATATATAAACTTTTATTTAATTATATTTCCCAACAAAAACGTAATTATGGGGCAAACATGATAGTGATCAATGGTGTTGCTTAAAAGTTACGACATGTTCCAGCCCACTCTATTATCGTGTTATGCAAGAATTGTGTGGTGGAACGATTTATTTAATTCCTCCATTCGACCTGAACATAAATTGTGCGTAATCCAGATTATTTTAAGTAGTGTTTAAGAGAGTTTTTAGGAAACACTTCTTAGTTTTTATTAAAGAAAAACTTTTATTAAGGAAAAGTTGATAAGTGCTTTCTCAAAGCTCTCTCAAACACTACCTTAATATGGTGTCGGTGGTGTTGACATGTATAATAATATCTGTATGGAATTTTTTTTTGGTTGAGTTTGGGAAGAGTGTTGTAATTAGATCTCTATCTCAAACTTAGTACAACGGTGTCATTAATTGTCATATGTACCATTCGAGGTTCATTTTTACACAGTTGAAAAAATTTAAGTCTGGGAACATAAGAAAGACGTAAATATTTTAGCTTAAACTAATATATTTTTATGAGACCATTCAATCAATAACCTTCTTAAAAATCTGTGAAAAAAAATAAAATTTTAATGTCCCCTTCAATAGATATGGGTGTTTCTTGCCGACAACACAATTAAATAGTAATGGCCTTCATTTATTGGAAGATCGAGAGATCCAGAAATCTCCACTCCGATCCATTGATATGAATCATATGATATGGCTTTAAATTTTTTTGTCCTTCAAAAATAAATATCGAGTTTGCTTAAATTCAAGATATGTTATTATATGTAATTAAACAATTGGATGCATTAAAGTAGTCCAATAAGTAATTAAATCGAACGCGTCAGTGAGACGTATTCATTACAGAGACTTGATAATTTTTTTTGAACAATAGATTTTTTTTGGATTTAATAGATTTCTATTGACCTCCATAAAATCACGACAAGAGATGTAATATTAAATCTTTATAGACTCTAGTGGTTTATTTTTAATGATTACTATAAACATGCAACTATAAACTTTTGCATAGAGTTCAATGGATTTTATGTATGGTAGATAATATATATTCATATAAATAAAAATATTATTTACCATTGCGAAAATATAGATTATGTGCTAAAACATGAAAAATCATAGAAAAAGAATTACAAAATAAATTTCTATTAAAGAAGTTGATAAAAAAATAAAATTTTATCGATTAAAATTAAATTATTATTACTTAAAACTGGCAATAAAATTAAATTTTAACTACTAAAAAAATAATTACAAAAAAATTCTATTCAAGACTGATTTTCCTACGTATATATAGTGTAATAGTTCATTAAAAAAATTCATGAGTTTAATTTTGAACCTTGCAGAATTTCAAGAATACTTTTAAGTCATAAAATAAATAAAATAATATTTATTTTTTGGAAAAACACATTTTTATATGAATTATAGAATGAAATCTTGATTGTTTTAATTTACAAATTAGAGTGTTGATTTTTATTTTGTTCACCATTTTCGTTGTGCAACTTTTCAATTATTTAAAACTTATGGGGTGTTGTATTCTTGGACCATTTTTTTTTATTATTGTAATTGAATATTACAATTAGTTGTGTACATCATAGATTAAAAATCACAAATGAAATCCTAAGTTCCAGCTATCAGAATTCAAAAATTTCACATCGATGACTTTTCAAAATATTGGTTTTAATTACAAAGAAACTAGAATTTAGAAATTTGTGTATCTGAATCGCTAGAAAAGAAAAAAAAATCTCAAGAGTAAATGAAAGAATTAACTAGCTAGCGTTAATTGTATAGAGATGTTTTGGAAAAGAAGAGAGAGAGAGAGTGTGTGTGTGTGTGTGTGGGTTAGAATTTTTTAAAGTCCATTAAAATCTTTAGGTTGAATAAAAGATAAAATAATTTATAGTTGCATGTATCTTATGTTTCAATGTTTGCAATTAAATGAATTTCATGAAATCATCTACTAACTTAATTTAGGGAGTGTTTGCAATATATTGTGATTTTGTAGAAGTGATTAATTTATAAATTATAAAAAAGTTAAGAAAAATCAAAAGTTGGTAGTGTTTGGAAACAAATGTGAAAATCTAAAAATCAAAGTTGGGTAGTATTTGTATTTGATAAATAAGTGATTAGAGTGATTTTAGCAATGATCTTCTTATTAGAATCACTTTTGGAGAATCATAATCACCACATGACTAGCTTTTGGATTTCAATTAAGTTAAGCATAAGCTAACACATAATCTAGATTGAAGAAACACATAAAAATGATTTTTTAAGCCAAAAACTAACAATCACTTTTTTTTAGTGATTGCAAACACTCCTTTAAATATGTCTAGATTTTTTAAAAAGTCAAATTTGAATATCACGTTACTTTTAAAGATTCTACAAACTTTTAATTTGGATACGACTTGATTTTTATGGAGCTAGTAAAACTAGATTAGACATCACTAGACTTTCCTACAAAATAACTAAAAATAATTAAGGTAGTGTTTGTAAAATCTAAAAATAAGTGTGTTGGATGCAATAATTGTCTCAGCTGTGCTGTTTAAAAGATTTGAGTTGCACCGTTAGCACTAGCTATAATTTTTGATAAAGCGACAAGCGCTCGATCGTACAAAGTGATTATGAATTTTTTGAATTTTTTTTATATAAAGAATCTATAAACACACTCTCTAAATTTCCTTATAAAATTGATTATACCCCATGAGAATACGCTTGTAGATCTTGTGATATCCAAAGATAATTATGATAAATCAAAATTTTGGATACCTCTAGTTTTTTAATTTTTTTCCCACGATGTAGCCAAGTTCTGTACTTTTAACACTGTGATCAAAGCACAAATTTATTCTAAAGGAAAACTGTAATTTTGGTCCTATATATTTGCCACTTTGCGATTTCGATATTCTATATTTTCATATTTTAGTTTTAGTCCTGCATGTTCCGATTTGTGGTAATTTTAGTCTTTTTTCTTCAAAAATGCTTACGTGACACTATAACGTCAGCTCCACATCAGCAGTGCATTAGTGCCACATCAGCGTCATATCGAAAAAATGACTAAAATTGCTGAAAGAACAAAAATAGCGGATTAAAGCTGAAATCTGAAAATATAGAGGGCCGAAATCGCAAAGTTACAAACATGTAGGACCAAAAAAATAATTTTACCTCATTCTAATAATAGAAAGTAGTGTAGGCCTGAATCCATCCAACACCCAAAACGAGAAAAAAACGACACACAAAGTACTGATCAATGGCCACAATGTTCATGCACACGCTAATTTTTCAGATCAAGCCAAACAAGAATCTTTGGAGTTTTGACAGGAAACTGGCTTCAAAAATGTCCCCTTTAACTTCAAATACCCTTAATATTTCTTGCTCCGCGCTGTCATGTGATGAAGCATTGAACCGGCGCTCCGCAAATTACAAGCCTCCCATTTGGGATTTCGACTTTATACAGTCGTTGAGCAGCGAATACACAGTAATATATATATATATATATACTGTATCATGCATGAAATATTCTTGCGTTCCGATTTCGTATAACATAGCTCCTAGCTATATATATTGGTCACTGTCTTTGCTTGTTAAAGATTTTATATAGTGACAACATACATGTGTATATATGTTGTAGGATGAGAGGTACGCAACAAAGGCCTGTGAACTCAAGGAGCAAGTGAAAAGAATGCTTGAGGGTCAAGATATAATATCGGTCGTCGGTGTGTTGGCCGAAGTGATCGATGATTTACAAAAAATGGGAATATGTTACCATTTTGAGGACGAAATCAAGAAAATTTTGACGTCCATTTATGACAAAAGATATGTTATTAACAATATTGAGGAGTGGAATGAAACCGCGGATTTGTATTCCACAGCTCTTGAGTTCAGACTCCTAAGGCAACATGGTTTCCCAGTCTCTCAGGGTATCGTATTCTTTTCAATTTACATGAATCAACTCCAAATATTACCTTTACTTATAGCTTGTGTCATATAATAATAGCATGCATATATATATATACTATATCTGCAGAGATATTCGATCGTTTCAAGAATGAGAGAGGTGAATTTGAGCCATGTCTTGGGGAAGATACCAAGGGATTGCTTCAATTGTATGAAGCTTCTCACTTGTTGACAGAAGGTGAAGAGACCTTGGAGGCAGCAAGAGATTTTGCTACCTTTTTTCTGCGCAAAAATCTTGAAGAGGGCACTATTGGAGTACTTGACGAAAATCTATCTTCATCGGTTCGCCATTCTTTGGAAATGCCACTTCATTGGAGGGTTCCAAGGCCAAATGCAAGATGGTTCATAGAGGAATACGGAAGGAGACCATATATGAACCCTATTTTACTCGAGTTTGCGAAGTTGGATTTCAATATTGTTCAAGCAACACACCAACAAGAACTCAAGCATGTTTCAAGGTACATCATCGATAAACTACTAGTTTCATTCACTTGGTGTTCTAATAATATCGATTAGCTTTGGCATGATTATTTTATCGTTGGTACGTACTATATATGAATACACAAAATTATAAGAAGAAGATGTGGTTTAACCAAGTCTAACAAGACGCGTTTACGGGATTGGATTTAAACCCGGGCCATTGCCATAATTCCTGTGCATTTGAGCTTTGGGCGATTTTCATATAGGTGGTGGAGTAGAACAGGGCTCGCAGAAAAGCTGCCTTTTGCAAGGGATAGACTTGTGGAGTGTTACTTTTGGAACATTGGTTGGCTCTCCGGCCCTCAGAATGGATACTCAAGAGTTACCCTCGCTAAGGTTAATTCGTTGATAACAATTATAGATGATATATTTGATGTCTATGCTACCTTGGAGGAGTTGCAGCTTTTAAATGATGTTATTCAAAGGTTAGGGATTCCAAACTCTTGTTACATTAAATATTACTAGAGCCGTCAAAATAAGTCAGGTTTGTCGGACGGATTGAGTAAACATTTTATTAGCCCGATTGAAAGCGTGTCTAAACAAGCCAACCAAAAGGGCCGCGGGTCATGGCGGGCCGGCCCGTATGAAATATCACAATAGAGACCAGTTTTCGAAACTCCTTAAATTTCTCCCGACCCTTGTTTTAAAATCATATATTATGTCGTGGCCAGCGAAAATAGAAAAATTTGTCCTATGATTTTTTGACCAAATAGTGATTGCGGTCATTTAACCAGTCAAAATTCAACTTCAGTTTAATAATTTGTTTCTTTTGCAATTTCAATAACTTTTTCGTTGAAGCAATAATGTGGCACCAATTACATCAATAACATTCAGTGCTATACCAGCTATGACAAGAGTCATAGCTAAAATTAAAATCCAGTTTTAAGTCACTACTGCAAGAAAAAAAAAATAAAGAAGAAAAAATAACACTAAAGATTGTAAAATAAACAAGATTATTGAATTAAGATTGAAAATTGACTCGATAAAGTTACGAATCCAATCAATGGGGCTGGAACCAATAAATGACCCGTGGGCCTTGGCTATCAACTACCACTTGGTTAAACGTAATGAAAAATACTAGATGTACACCTTGTAGTGTACATCTTGGTTTACACCCTTACTTAAAATTTTTCTAATTTTTTTTCATTAATTGCAAAATACCCATGATAAGAAATAAATATCTAGTTGATCAAGGAAAGTTTTATAATTAATAAGGAAGGGTGTAAATCAAGGTGTACACCGAGGTGTATATCTAGCATTACTCAAATGTAATACATGTGGGGAGGAGATGGGACCAAGGGAGGATTTAATAAGTTTTGGGACAAATTAAATTAGTAAAACTTGTGTACGTAGGAAAAAATCATGCATTAAATTCCAATTCACTTGTCTTAATTTGCTAACACTTTCAGTCTCAAATCATCGTCATACGTACCATCAAATTGATCCAAAATTTTTAATTTGAAATTTCAAATTTCAGATGGGACATCGAAGCACTCGATCAACTACCGGACTACATGCAAATGTGCTATCTAGCACTCAATAATTTGGTCGATGAAACGGCTTATCATGTTCTCAAAGAACAAGGACTTGCAATCGTCCCTTATTTAAGAAAATTGGTAGGCAACTATGAGTTATATATATCACCTTTTTGTTGACATTGATATTATTCTAAAGAGTCATATATGTGAGAGTAAAATAACCGTATCGAGCATAATATGAAAACAAAATTAACTCTTGAATTAAATATATTTGAGGTTGAGTTCCATTCGAAATTCGAAAAATTTAATATATGTTTTGCTTGAATTCGGTTAAAATCAAGGCTCGAGCTTAGTTTGACTCGAAATATTCACAAGAGCTACTCGAAAAAAAATCTTGAAATATATTTATTTGCTATGTAATTATATATATCAATCAAATATTAACTAAAAGTTGTGAGCGGCTCGCAAACTATCTAACAAATATTTTGGGCTCAAATTCGGCTAAAAAAAGAGTTAAAACATGTTTAAATTCGGCTTGAATTCTGTATATAATTTCTTTAATCATAAAAATGTCAATTAAACCAGAACGATTTGTTTACACATGCACCCTATGATGACCCAATAGAGAAGGGGATGATATGAAGGGCATGCATGCATGTAGTTGCCCCTTTTCAAACAAAAAATCTTCATATTCATTCAAAAATTTTCAAACAGTTACAGGATGATCTCCCTCTTCGATCAAGATACACTGAATATCCTTCTATATATATATATATATATATATATATATATATATATATATATATATATATATATATATTCCTACTTCATGCACACACTAACAATGTTATGTTTGAGACCTTGTAGTGGAAGGATTTGAGCCATACATATATACACGAGGCAGAATGGTATTCCAAGGGTTATACACCAAGATTGGAAGAATATATGAAAATTGCATGGATTTCGATATCGACTCCATTGATGCTCGGGTTCGCGTTTGTTCTAATGACGAATACAATACTCATGGAGGCAGCTGTTTCAAAATTTTTAAGATATCATGACATAGTTCGATGGTCGGGAACATTTGTAAGACTTGCTAACGATCTAGGAACATCCAAGGTACGTGTTTTCTATGAACACTTGTATTTGAAAATTTAAAAAATACGCCATATATATATATATATATATATATAGTGACGGATTCAGGATTTCGGTCTTTAGGGGTTGCCTACAAGATAAACACAAGATTTAAAAAAATAAATAAATTAAAGTAGCAATTATATTCAACTAATTAAACATCAACTATATGTTTCAAACAAAATATTTGTACATTAAAGGTATTCGACTCGACGTTCATTAGAATTTTTAAAGTTTTTTATGATAATATTTATCAATACAAATATTTTTAGCAATTAATTTCAATACATATCATCAATGCATCCAAGAGAAAATAGTCTTCTATTTTGCTCTGAAACTTAGTTTTGTTAATATCTATGACTGAGAATGAATTTTTTCTATAATAGTTGTAGAGTTTGAAAGTGTAACCACAAACACGATCACTCTAAAAACAAGCTCTTATATCTCTATGATGTCTCATTCTCTTTTATTTATTTCAAATATTTTATTTAATTATTTTAAATATATATATATATGTATATATATATATATATATGTATATATATATGTCTATCTTCATATACATATATATATGTGTGTATATATTATTTTATTTTATACTCAATTCATCTATATATATATATATATATATACTTTTTTTCACACATATTAACAATTTTTTTTTTTGAAAATGTCAATTGGTAAATAACTTTCCAATATTATCCTTATTTAATGAATACTTATATGTTATAAAAAAATTATTGAAAGTAATCTATATATTTAATGAAAATCTCAATTAAATATAGGCATATTAATTAAAAAATGTGAAAAAATATTATTAATTATCGTACAAGTCTATAGATTTTAGGAAAAAAATGAAAAAGTGATTATATATATAAAACAAGAAGTCTATTTTGATTTATTTTTTAATTTGTTTATAAATATATAATAATTATTTTTTATTTTGATCATATATATATATATATATATATATGTTGTTGTCTAGATTTTAAACTTTGGTAAGTATATATTATTATTATTATTATTATATATATACATATTTAATGTTTTTAAAATTAAAATATATCAATTAATATATTATATTATTATTATTTTATATAATATAACAATATTCTAGACCGACTGTCCAGTTGAACCTTTTTTAAGGGTTTACCGATTCGATTATCGGTCCGATTATGAAAACAATATTGAATTGAACCATGACGCTTGAGCTGCTGTACGATTTGAAAGATTTGAGTTGCACAATTACCACCAGTTATAACTTTTGGTAAAGCGGCAATTGTTCAATCTTGCACAAAGTTTGATCTTAGTCCAATAAGTTTTTTTTTTTAAATTTAGTCATTTTACAAATAAATGTTGCGCGACATCGATTATTATTATTATTATTATTATTATTATTATTATTATTATTATTATTATTATTATTATTATTATTATTATTATTTATGACGTTTGAATTCGCGGCTACTATCTTTCGGTACAAACTTTGTAAATCCTCAGACCAACGCAACATTTTGCAAACCACACGCTTGTCAGGTAAATGACACCAGGCAAGCTTATGTGACAGGCTAGCTAGTTCAAGAAAATGTTGGTAGAAGGAATCAAACATCTGACCACTGACCAAATTTTTATCCACTCACCAACTCGGGCACCCCTTGGGGGCCGACATTGAATATTAGCAATGTCTTCATAAATTATTTTCCCTGATTGGTAGTATTTCATTTGTATATTTTATTTATTTGATAATCATGTTGTATTTCGGAACGAATTAAGTAGGACGAGATGGAACGAGGTGACGTACCAAAATCGATCCAATGTTACATGAATCAAACTGGTGAATCCAAAGAGATGGCAGAAGAACATGTGAGGGGTTTAATATGCGCGACCTGGAAAAGGATGAACGAAGAATTACAAGCAACAAATTCTGAATTTTCGTGTAAATTTACGACAGGTGCAGCTGATCTTGGTAGAATGGCGATGTATATGTACCAGCATGGAGATGGGCATGGCCATCAAAACCTTGAGATTAAGAGACGTATATCGAGTTTGCTCTTTCAGCCCATTGTGTAGTCGGATCCAATTAATTAAGGACACCAATTCAAACTTATATATAATTCAAAATATATTTATATGAAAAATGAAAATTGTGTGTGATATGTTTAAGTATTAGTCATAGAGGCGATTAAGACGTTATATCTATTATTCTTATAAATATATTGTAGTTTTCAATGTGAATTTTTTTTTTTGCCTCTCATTGTTTCACATTATTTTCCTCCATTTCACCAACGTAAGCCTATTTCTACACTGTTATTTCAAAGGATTAGGATCCCCAACTGTGGGGGATATTAATCACTTTTAAGGCAGTACTTTTCTTTGTTATCCTTAACACCGTAAACATCCTTTCATGTTTTGGTAAAACTTTGACATTGATTCACACTTTTATAATTGATGATGATGACGACGACGAAGATGATGATATAGATAGATATATGTGGCAAAAATTTTATACTAATTATTTTGAATTCACATAAATGAATTGAAATTATCCAAATTATAATTAAAAATGTGTGTGTTGTGTAGTTTAAGAAATAGAAATATTACTCGCATTCAATTATGCAGAAAAAATAATGAATGAAAATAAAATAACATATATTTAAAAATTAAAGATCAAAATAAGATAACTAAATTTAGTAATAAATGTAAATTTATTTAATATTTTATTTCTGATTTTATTTAATCAAAACTTTATAAATAAAACTTTATATATTTCAATGAAGTCGAGATCTAAATAAAAATATATTATAAATTAAACTTAAAGTGTATATTTATTATTATTTTATTTAATTAAATGTATAATTAAATTTTATAAAATAAACTAAAAATTATAATAGTTAATATGAGAAAGTTTAAGTTTGGAAGGTCAATCAATCAATATTACATATATAAAGAAAGTCATATGTAAGGGCATTTTTGTCAAACAAAATAATAAAAATATAAAATGGAGTGTGATTAACAATTTTTGGAGTGTAAATAACACTCCCCATATATATATATATATATATTACGATAAGTAAGGGACATACAAGAAAAATCCATGTTGTTGGCCAATCAAATTAAATGGACGATAATTAAATGTGGAGTGCTGTACACATGGGTTGTGATGGGTTGTGGTGGGTTGCGATGGATTGTGGGCCGGTCCGGCCCGCTAGCCCGTTTTGACAGCTCTAGTTTTTATAATGCTCTCAAGTATTATAAAATAGTACTAGCGGGATAGGCATACACTTTGATAGGATCGAACACGGTGTGTAGAGGGGGTGAATACACACTTTAAAATATTTCTTGAGCTACAATAGCTCGGTTTTTGAAATATTTAGCACCGATGAATTAAATCGAGTTTGGTTTTCAAACCAAGCAGAAGACACTCGAAATAATACTTCGTAGAAACTAATTTATCATTTTGTAAATCATTTTAAAAGGATGCAAGTTGATAGATGAAAACAGTTTAGTTGAAGCATTTTATCAAACACATAAAATGCTTCAACAATGCAATCTAAAACAGTAGCAATGAATAAATACAAGAAATAAAGAGACTCAGAATTGTTTATGGATGTTCTGAGATTTCAACAACTCCTACATCACCCCTTCTTCCTCCTCGGAAGGATCCACTAGAAGACTTTGATTTATACAAGCCATTTGTACAAACCCAATCCAAGACTAGAACTTACCATTGCCTATCTTAGAACTCCTAGCCACCACTCGATTGTAGGCCGCAACCTCACAATCCGCATATAGTTTTACGTCTTTATGCCAAGACTACAAACACAATCTTTAACGTCTTTGTGTAAAGACTCTCACTCAACTAATCTATGAAATACATCTCTCTTTTATATGTGAGTGAGTTGGATGTGAAGAACTTGATTTTTCACGCTCAAGAATTTTGATGTGTTCTTCACACCTTTGGCTTTGCTCTCAACTAGCTGATTTCTTCAAGTAGGCTGCCCATACTTTGAATCTCCTTCAATAGCTTGTGTTTGAACTCCAAAATGTTGTATTTATAGGCTCCAAGAGTGATATAGCCGTTAGACACAAAAATAGAGCCGTTAAAATACTTTTGTACTGTTTCTGTACCTTTTCTGGAGCTAAACTGAATTTTACTAAACTGATCTTGGTAAACTGAATTTGGTGCGAAACTGGTACTGTAGCAGTTTCGGCACTGTAGCAGTTGAGCGATCTTCAGTTTGGGTGGGTAAACTACTCTTGGTCAACTTCAGTTTAGGTAGTAGTTTAGCAACTTCCAAGACATGTGATCAGTCTAGCTCTGTATCTCTTGATTCGTTGATTTCTGGGCAAAGTGATGAATACAAAAGTTGTAGTCTTTGATCTTAGCTGTCCAAATCCACCAATATCATACAATTCGGAGTTCATATGAAAACGTTATGCGCGAAATACCAAAACTGCTCAAAATCAGTTTAGCACAGAATCGGTTGAGTGAATGCGAGTAGTTTAGTGCTATATCTCTTGATCCCTTAATTTCTGGGCAAAGTGATAAACATAAAAGTTGTAGACCTTGTTTTTAGATTTTCACGTAATCAAGAATCACTCAATTCGGAGTTCATATGCGAAGGTTATGCTTAATAAACCACACTATTGCAGAAATTCTGCTCTGCAGAATTTCACTTCCGTACCAGTAACTTCAACTCCGTTTAGAATCTACTTAGGATCCGATTCAGTCTCAACTTGTGAATATGATTTGTAGATCATTCTATTATCTTTACAACGCATGGTGAATCGTTCCATTCGAATAATTGAGCTGCAAGATATGACCAAATTACCAGAACTGCTTGAGGTAAACTGATGGTGTGTTTGCTGCTAAACCGATTCGATTCAGTTTGGTATTGCGACGTCAGTTTGGCCAAGATAACATCCGTTTTTGCTCAACTGACGTGAAATACAATATGTTCCAAATTGCGTTTCCTTTCCAGTTTCTTTGGCGGCTAATCATTTAGATCACTGAGATGTAAGATATCATTGAAACACTGGAGCTCGCCAAAAATTTAGTTTAGCTAATTTTGAGTTTTGGCTTCCAACTTGAGTTATCAACTTCACACTTAGATTAAATATGTTAGAAACACAATAATAAATTTTGTTATCATCAAAATCAGGATTGCTTGTGTTTCAAAAACCCAACACGCTTTGCATATGAAAATATGAATAAACGTGTTGGTGGTTCAGTTTTTTTATTTTTAATAAGTACTGATAGTTCAGTAACCGAATTCTATTTTTTTGGGAAGGTGGGGTGTAGAAATTGATGTCTTTTCAAGTGATATGTTTTTCAAAATGAGCACAAAGTTTTTTCACTAAAAGAGTAAAATGAAGGGTAAAATGGAAAAAAAAACTTGGTATCCCCACATTAGATGAGAAGAAGCAGTTAATATACCTATCTCAAGTTTAATAATAGTAGAGATATAATATAGAGTTATTTGCACCAACCACCTCTATGATATATTTTTCAAAATGAGCACAAATATTTTTCACTAAAAGAGTAAAATGAAGGGTAAAATGAAAAAAAAACTTGGTATCCCCACATTAGATGAGAAGAAGCAGTTAATATACCTATCTCAAGTTTAATAATAGTAGAGATATAATATAGAGTTATTTGCACCAACCATCCCTGTGAAATATTGAAAATGCACACTTCTCCCCTGTGAAATTTTAATAGGCATCTTCAACCTTGAACTTTGAAAAAATTAGCACACTTGGCCCTTCAGATGAGTGATTGTTGCGCACGCGCCCCTCATGCGACTGAGCAAAGATTTTAATATTTTTTTTGCTCCAAATACCCCTGTGAAATATTTAAAATGCGTATTTGACCTCTGTGAAAATAATTTTTAAATATATTCAAACCATAATACACAATTTTTATTAAAATCTAATTATAAAATATTTAGCAAACATTTTTCGTTTTATTAATTTTATTTTTAATTTTAAATTTATTATGATTATATAATTGTTTTCTAAAAAATATTATTATTTTATTTTGTTTTTGTTTTTTTTTTGAAAGAAATTATTTTATTTTGTTATCATTATTTTATTAAACTTTCTTCTTGTTTCCAACTTCTTCATTAAAAATGCATTAATAAACGAGATTTAAATACCTAAAATTACCAAAATATTAAATCAAAATGATAAGTGAATGATAAGTACCAAATATTTTTAATTTTATTTATTTTTATTTTTAATTTTAAATTAATAATTTTAAATTAATTTATTTTTTAAAAATTTATTACTTTATTTCGTTATCATTATTTTATCAAATCACTTCGTGTTTTCAACTTCTCCATTAAACATGATTCATAAATAAGGATTTAAATATCTAAAAATACCAAAATATTAAACCAAATGATAAGTTCATGAATGTTACTTTTTCGATTTAGAATTATATAAGCATATTATTTTTTATTATTTATTACAAATTGTGCAATGCATATTCTCGAAAAATTTAAATTTTGGTTCAATAATATATAGTCCTAAATCGAAAAAACAATATGTTTGAACTTATCAGTTTAGTTCAATATTTTGGTATTTGAAATTATTTAAATTCTTGTTTATGAATGCATGTTTAATGAAAAAGTTAGAAATACGAAGTTATTTTAATAAAATAATGATAACATGATAAAGTAATAATATTTTTTAGAAATTAATTAATTAATGATAATACATTTAAAATAAAAAATAAAAATTAATAAAACAAAAAATGTTTTTTAAATATTTATAATTGGATTTTATTAAAAATTGTGTATTATGGGTTGAATAGATTTAAAAATTATTTTCACAGGGGTCAAATATGCATTTTTAATATTTCACAGGGGTAATTGGTGCAAAAAAATATCAAAATATTTGCCCAGTCGCATTAGGGGCGCGTGCGCAACAATCACTCATCTGAAAGGGCGAGTGTGCTAATTTTTTAAAAGGTCAAGGTTGAAGATGCCTATTAAAATTTCATAAGGGAGAAGTTTGCATTTTCAATATTTCACAGGGGTGGTGGGTGCAAATAACTCTATAATATATATATAAAGAGACTTGATTGGTGCGGGGAATCCGTGCACACCCGTGCCCAAAAAAACTTCGATTGTTTTGAAATTTTGAAGGTAGTATCGTCTCAAAAATGCGAATCCAATGATATATCATAAGATACAAATTGCAATATCGGTGGTCGAAATCGTGAAGATGGCCGAAAATTGCACATTTCACCTTATTTTCGGCCATTTTAACAATTTCGGCCATTGAGATTGAAATTTGTATAATATGATATATCATTGGATTCGTATTTTTGAGACGATCCTATCTGGAAAATTTCAAAGCAATCAGAGTTGTTTTGGACACGGGTGTGCACGGATTCCCCTCACCCTAGGATAAGTCTCATATATATATATATATATATATATATATATATATATATATATATTTTGGAGAAACCAATAATTTAAGTTCAATATGTCCTGTCGGTTGATACAAGATACACGTTTTTCTTGCTATATATATATATATATAATTAATCCATGCGTACAACACATCCACATTTAATATATATATATAATTAATTCATGCGTACAACACATCCACATTTAATATTAATCCATGCGTACATCATATCCATATTTAATTATCGTCCATTTAATTTGATTGGTCAACATTCAACAACATGGATTTTCCTTTTATGTCCTTTAATTATCGTCGGCAAAAAATTTTTTGGCACATGTCGGATGATGACTTTGTAAAATCACAATGGAATCTCATAAATTATAATAGTATATTATCCTAACATATGGGTAATAACAAAAGTATGCATTCAATGGTTCTTATTTTTACACATACACGTAATTAATTATATATTATTGACGTGAAAAATCATGAGACATTAGATCTATCATTAGGGTAATACTTATATGTTAGGTTGAAATCTACCTAGATATTAGATTAGATTAGATACATTAGATATATGTCCCTTAATTACATCATTGGCAACAAATTGTTTGTACATACAAGGAGAATGATTTTGTAAAAATTAATCATAATGATTGAAACTCATATTTCTTCCCGTGGATTCTGGTGGTTTAATTTCTACGTTTTTTTTATAGGAAGATGAGATGCTATCCTAGAAGTATTGCCTCGATAGTATTTTTAATTGTGGATATTTATCAATACACGTGAGCTTTATATTTTTTCATTAGAAGAAGATGAGATGTTATCCCGAGTGCATTGTTTCAATAGTGCTTCTAATCGTGAATATTTATCAATACATGTGCGATCCAAATTTTTTTTCAGCAGACTTCACTTGTCAGAAGAAATACACACACACACACACACACACACACATATATATATATATATATAATATATATATAATATATATATATATATATAATATACATGTGAATCCAATGATGTATCATATGATACAAATTTCAATATCGGTGCTCGGAATCGTGAAGATACCTGGAAATTGCAGATTTCACCCAATTTTCGGCCATTTTCACGATTCTGGCCACCGATATTGAAATTTATATCATCTGATACATCATTGGATTCGCATTTTCAAGACGATCCTACTGTGAAAATTTCAAGACAATCGAAATTGTTTTGGACATAGTGTACATGGATCCCCCTCCTCCTATATATATATACATTTTTAAACGCGCGTACCTTCGTGGAGTATTATCACAAGGGTACGGACTACGGAGCATGAAATATTGTATTTTTATATGACTACAAATCATCCATTTTCCAAATACAAAATCTTTCTTCTCACAACCCCATTCATCCAACTCCCGATCCCAAAAAGAGCCCACTAAGGAAAAAAAAACAAAACAAAGAAGCAATCATCAATGACTACAAGTTTAATGCGCACAAGAATTTTTCAGATGAATCCCACCAAAAAACTCGCCACTATTTTTGACAAGAAATTAGTATCTTCAAAAATGTTCCTTTTATCTTCAAATTATACCCTCATTTCTTGCTCGGCACTGTACTGCAATGAATCATTGAATCGGCGCTCCGCAAACTACAAGCCTCCCATTTGGGACTTTGATTTTATACAGTCGTTGAACAACGAATACACAGTAAGTACTATATATATATATATATATATATATATATATATATATATAAGCTGTATCATTTATATATCATGCAAATTATTTACATAAACATAGCTTTAGCCTTCTTAATTGAGGTTTATATTTTGGGTTTTCTACATATATAGTTCTAAATCACCAACATATAACTACATCAAAATGCTTTAATCAGAAGACTTCCTGCTTGCTGTTGGCTAACTACGTGCGTTTAAACGAGATGTTTCAAATGATTTATAATGAGTTATAACAACTCATATAATAACATATATAAACGAAATAGTTGCTACATGACTACATGAGTACAATATTGCACGGTTCGATTGAGCGTGTATGGGTCTAGCTAAGCCACAAACAGTTTGGCAAGAGTGGACATCTCTTGGACCACTAAGTTTCTAAATAATATCAAGGCAAGCCAGAGACCTTGGCTCCTAGATCTGCCTCGAGATCATGGTCATGTACCAAAAAAAAAATAAAATAAAATAATAATAATAATAATAATAATAATAATAATAATAATAATAATAATAATAATAATAATAATAATATGATGAAGAAAAAGATAAATGCCATTACGAATAGACGTACAATATTGTTAAATTGATTTAAATTTCGTGTTTGTAAATAAAACGTGTGTATTATGAATTTTTTGATTCATGTTGTTGTCCCATATATTTACCATAAAAAATATTACTTAAGAAAAGTTAGAATTAAGATTTTAGAAATAAACGTATGGTTTAGTATATATCTAAATTATGTGAAAAATGAGTTTTTAATTCGATATATTTGATTCTTTGCGATTTGATTTTTCTATGTTATTATATATATAGAGTATTACTATGCTATCCACGTATCATGCCCATCAATGATGTGACACTATTATATTAGACCTGCAGTTTATCACATCTTTATCACGTCTAATAGAATAGTGCCACATCATTGATAGGCATGGTAGGTGGGTATAATAGATGGGCAGCATAATAAAATTATATATATATATATATATATATATATATATATATATATATATATATATATATATATATATATATATATATATATATATATAGTTTTGCTATGCTGCCCACCAACCGTGCCAACCTCTATGCCCACCATGTGCAATAGTTGAGTGTTTTATACATGGTGGGCACAAAGGTTGGCACGATCGGTGGGAAACATAGCAAAACTGTATATATATATATATATATATATATATATATATATATATATATAAAGTGCTTATATGGGAATGACACTACACCGGAAAGTCAACGCTGCTGAGGGAGTACTACTCTGTAGCATCGACGACATCTATCGTATGGATGATTCTTTACACAATAAACACACTCACCCTTCTTACCAAAACTCATAACTCCACAAGATCTCAAAAAAGAAGTAGAAGAAGCAAACTTCTAAAAAAACTGGGCACGCGAGGACCCAAAGATCCAGAAGGTCGAGAAAAAGTAAGAGATCTCCCCTGACTCAAACTGATCTCGGCCTGACGACACCGGTTAACTAACCCCTCGTAAGATGTCGGGTCATCACAAACAACTACACGGTCAAAGAATTCCTGATTAAGGCCCTGAAGAAAGTGATCGTACTTGACCTTGGAACTCGAATGGATATGAGGACAATGTGGCAACAAATCATAGAACTTTTGTTGATACTCGTCAACAGTCATATTACCCCGCTCCAGATTCAAGAGTTCAATAGACTTGGCTTGGCGGAGCGCAGGTGGAAAATAAAACTTCATGAAAGCAGTGAAAAAATCAGCCCAAGTAACCCTACCACGCTCCTGCAATATCAGGGTAGCCACAGATTTTCACCACTTCTTGGCGCGTCCCTCCACCAAGAAATTAATCGCCTCCAAGCGCTGCTCTTCGGTATTATGAAAAACACAAAAACATCCCTCCATCCGCTCTAGCCAATCTTCTGCAACCTCAGCTGACTCACCTCCAACTAACAATTTAGGACCCATCTGAATAAACCTATGCATGTCGAAACGACGACAGCCATCATGGCGATGTCCCTCGTGGAGTCGCTTTCGAGGCTCCCTATGATGTCCACGATCGTCAGCATCATCGTCCCAATGACGGACACTACCATGACGACTCTCGTCATCATGTCCCGCAATCTACAAGATGAAACAAAGGTCAATCCCAAAGTAGAATCTATATCCCAAAATTTCTATGCATGCTCTGATACCATAAATGTAGTGACCCGCTCCGTGATCACCTACTAATCAGAAGCTTAAGAATGCAATTACTTAATTAAACAAAATCAGATAAATCACAGAAGAAACTTAAACAGTTATACAATCCCAAAAAAAAGAATCTAAAAATACTGAATTATTACAACCATATCGAAATAAAATTCTCAGTACCCAAACCAACCAGCAATTACAATCAAACAACCCTACTGATACAAACTCCCACTAGCTGTCAAAACCTGCAATTAAGTCCTCCCTGAGCCTCCTACTCCATCCAACCTAAGGCCTGTCCCGTGGAATGGGGTGTCCAATAAACACAGAAACATGGACTTGAGCAAACTACGCTCAGCACGAGGGTATGAGTATACAAATATTATATGAGCATGAATGCAAGTGTACTGGGTTACCAAGACTCAAGGTCAAGAACACTGCTCAAAACAGACTCGGGCCCAAGGTATGTAGCACTCTGCGCCGTCGCACCAGGAGGTGGCCCACATACCCAACAGTGGATATAGATGACTTGATCATGAAGTCCATGTGTCCAACCATCCACTAGCTAACACTTAGGGTGAGCACCCTACTACAGGCTATCTTAAGGATAAAAGTTCAATATGATAATGCATGAATCATAATATCGTAACATAAAATATGCAGATAAAATCATGCCATATAAACCATGCAACACATAGGACATGTATACTCAGTCAGAGTATCTCAAATAGTAATTTCGTACCTCAATAAAAGAAGTCCAGATAATCTGGCTCTACTGATCCAAGCCTATAATCATGTGATTACTATATTACTAATAATTATCTAAAAGTATTATCTAAGCTAATAGATACTCCCAAAATATTTATAGTAACTCGGATATACCTCAGTACATCGTTAGCCCTTTGTTGTCGATGAGTACCCCAGAACTTGGGCACAAATCTGCAACGACTCCGGAGACGCCTTGTCAAAGCCCGTCCCTCGCCAAAGAAGGCTAGTAACCACTAAAATCTATAAAGAATCGAGAGAGAGAGACTTGAATTTGTTGTGAAAATATGATTCTCGAATGCCATATTTATAGGCGGAGACCGGACGTTCCGATTCTGCATGCATGGACATGTCGCCTGTTGCCTTGATCGGAACTTTCGATCGGGTCTACGGACCTTCCGATCATGTGCATGCTCGAATAATTGTAAAAAACCTTGCCATTTGTCGTGCCAAATCATCGGAAGCTCCGATTACTGCCACGTGCCAAATTGCTGTTGACAACACATCAGACACCTCATTGTTGGAGTTTGGAAGCTACGATCTTGGGACCGGACGTTCCGATCGCACCCTTGGATTCCAAACTTAGATTCTTGCTTCCGAAGTGGTTCAGACCTTCCGAAGTGGTTCAAACCTTCCGAAATCACCCGAGACAAAATTTCCAAAAAATCATATTTTAATTTCAATTAAGTACTTAATCAATCCTTAATCATTTTTAACCAATTATTATTGTAAAATGAAACTAGGTTACTACATTCTCCTCAACTTGAGAGATTTCGTCCTCGAAATCAAATCCTAGGTAAACAAATCTGAACACTGAATACAATGTCTTTTTATTACATATAAACATTTTACAAGATACAATACTGACATCCAAAAGAACAATCTAAATAACTCAGGATGTTCTAAACTCATACGGCTCTCTAGTTCCCATGTGGCTTCGTTAGTGCCTTGGCGCTGCCACTGAACTAGAACGAGTGGAATGATTTTGTTCCGCAGCACCTTGTCTTTATGGTCCAAAATACGCAAGGGTCTCTCCACATATGTCGGATCTGTATCCAATTGTACTTCAGATGGCTACAAAATCTGAGACTCATATTTCATATACCGTCGCAACAGTGATACATGAAACAGATCATGGAAGTGTAATCTAAATCTCCAATAATTTCTAAAATCTCAAATGGATCAATGAACCTAGGAGATAGCTTACCCTTGAGAACAAATCTCAAAATCCTGCGGAACGATGAAACTTTCAAGAACACCTTTTCACCTACCTGGAACTGCAAAGGTCTACGCTTGGTATTAGCATAACTGACTTGTCGATCCTGTGCAGTTCTAATCCGTTTTTTTGATCTGATCAACTATTTCAACAACTTGTTGAACTAACTCTGGTCCTTATACCTGTTGTTTCCCAACTTCTTCCCAGAACAATGGAGTTCAAAAACGTCGCCCGTACAACTCTTTAAATGGTGCCATACCAATACTACGATGATAAATATTGTTATACGCAAATTCAATCAATGGAAAATGATCTTGCCAAGCTGGAACAAAATCCATAATACAAGCTCGTACTCAAGAATACAAATAGTACGCTCTGACTGACCATCAGTCTTCGAATGATAGACAGTACTCAAACTAAGACTAGTACCCAACGCATGCTAGAAAATCCCCCAAAATCTATAAGTAAATCTGGGGTCTATGTCACTGACAATGCTCATAGACACTCCATGGAATCGCACAATATCCTGAATGTACAATCACATCATCCGATCAAAAGTGCAATCTCGGTTATATGGAAAGAAATGCGCTGAATTGGTGAGTTGATCCATCAAAACCCAGATAGCATCACAATTCCTCGAGGATACCGACAAATGAGTCACAAAGTCCTTCGTGATAAACTCCCATTTTCACTCAGAAATCAGTAAACTATGAAGCAATCCTCCAGGTCTTTGGTGTTCTGCCTTAAATTGTTGACACACCAAACATCTAAAAACATACTGGTAAACACTGCGCTTCATTCTTTTCCAGCATATCTGAGTTCGCAAATCATTGTACATCTTATTGCTCCTTGGATGAACACTCAACTTGGTACGATGTACTTGAGATAGAATCTCATCTCTCAAAGTATCATCCTCAGGTACCACAATACGGCTGGATAAACACAGAAAACCATCTGACTGATGGTGAAATCCAAACGTATTGTAACTGTTGGCTAACCGAGCCAATCCTGAGTCTTCGGATCAGACATCTGAGCATCTCGAATCTGAAAATACAAAGCTGGCCCAGATAGAATTGCAAACATCTGAATACTTTCCATACCCTTTTTGTGTTTAAAGGTGTACCCTGAAGAACAACAATTCTAAATCGTACTAGAGATATAACAAGTATGAAGTGCAGATACTCGCACCTTGAGACTCAAAGCATTAGCGGTAAGATTAGTGGCACTTGGACGATATTTGTAATGGACAGGGTGCGTACCTCTGCCTCTGGCCCATCTGGCCTCAGCTCTGAGGGCCCGCGACCATACTCATGGTCTTTTCTCCACATGGAAAGGAGAGTTTTTGCCCTCCTCAGGATTCAAACTTGGACCACCAGACATATATTCAAGTTCAACTCAATCTTGGTACCACTTGAGCTAGTAGAACTGAGTTGAACTTGGATATATGCCTGGTGGTCCAAGTTCGAATCTTGGGAAGGGCAAAAACTCTCATTTCCAGGTGGAGAAAAGACCATGAGTATGGTCGCGGCCTCCAGAGCTGAGGCCAGATGGGCCAGAGGCAGAGGGACGCACCCGGTCCATTAGAATATTTAATCTCACAATCATAATTTTTTAGCAAATCCATCCAGCATCACTGTCTCATGTTCAACTCATCCTTAGTGAACAAATACTTGAGACTCTTCTGATCAGTGAATATTTCAAAAATTTCACCATACAGATAATGACGCCAAATCTTTAGTGCAAAAATAATATTTGCCAGTTCAAGATCATACACTGGATAATTTCCTTTGTGAATATTCAATTGTCTAGAAGCGTACACAATTACATGCCCATTCTGAGTCAGGACACTACCTAACCCTTGCAGAGAGTCATCAGCATACACAACATATCCTCCACATACAGATGGTAGTGCTAACACAGGCACATAAGTCAATCGTCGACGAATCTCACAAAAATTTTCTTCACATGCTGAGGACCACTCAAAAGATACGCCTTTCCGAGTAATTTGAGTCAAAGGTCGAGCTAGCTGGGAGAAATTTGCGATAAAACGACGATAATATGCTGCCAGACCCAGAAAACTACGGATCTCATCCATTGTCATCGGACGCGACCAGTTCATTACAACCTCTATCTTGCTCGGATCAACAGAAACTCTCTCACTGGATATAACATGGCCAAGAAACACCACACGATCAATACAGAATTCACACTTACTCAACTTAGTGTAAAGTTGCCTCGCTCTCAGAGTGAAACAACCGAAAACTCAAGAGATTTTTTTTAATATATATATATATGCCCTTACATATACGCGTCAATACTAAAAATAGTTTTATTCCATGTAATATAATAAATAGTAATTTTATTGTACTTTAGCAATTTGAAACTCACGAAATAATTTAAAGAAAACCCATAAACAAGTATGCGATATTTCAAAATGCGAAAATACGTAGATTTTAAATTTCTACCACAAGAAAATCATGATACAAGTAGATAACACGTGCAAAAGTAGTTTATTACAACATTCGAATAAAAGTCTCATAAAAGAAAATAATGCGAAAACATGAATACTGCAAAGGTCGCGGGTACGCTAGCTCGCCGCATATGCTCAAAGGTCCTCATCGCCGGTCGGGACCGCATTCTCAGCAATAATATCAAACTCACCTGCACACCATTTAGATTTAGTGAGCCTAAAGGTCCAACATGCCCTATATTTAATAACGAGTACTACTAAATAAAACCACATGCAATCACATAATGTATATAAAAATAAACCGAGGATTCTAATGCATGCATGATCGAAAAGTCGTATACATCGTACTAAATCGTAAACATAATCATAACATAAATACGTAGCATAATCATGGCATGTTATAATCATAAAAATCTTTACTGAGGTTCATATCAGTGAAGTGTAACCTAATTCAATTGATCAATCTATAACCAACGTACGTGGTGGCGGCTTGTGGGGTATACCCCTAACGCCCTATGCCACTTCACCCAACCTTTGGGGATTCATAGACTCATAATCGTAAGTGAAAAGGTCATCGGGCCCGGTATCCCGACCTCCAGTCTCGTGTTTGTCACAAATCACATCAATTATCCCAAAAATTATTTTTCTTTCACATGCCAATTTTACGTGAAACATATGCATGAATCGTCAATTAAAAATATTATTTTTCCTTAAAAACTTTGCCCGTAAGTATATATTTAATTTCTTTTTATAAAAATAATATTCATATCAAAATATTACATATACGTCTATTAAATATATATTTACAGACTGTGATTTTATCTTGGCTGGTTCGAGTTGCTGCCCCTTAACCTAGGCCCTAAAACTATGTCCATTCCAATTACACTTATTTAATTTTTCAAGCCCACATTAACACCTTAAGCCCAAATAATTAATTAACTTAAGTCCTATATAACATTTCTACACTCAAAGTGGGTTTAATCAATTGAGTCCAATAAGATTGACCCAAAACTAATTTAACCTAATAAACTGTTGGACCCTAAATAAAATTCCTAGCCCAAAATATTAAGCATAAGAATAACAATCAAATAAACTCAATTAATCACCTTGGGCCTAAGATAATCATTTGAGCCCAATACTAATCCAAAGGACACAAACCCCAATTCACCACTTAAATGCTGGGCTCCAACTTAAACTACCCGGACCAGATAAGTAACCCACACCCAACTCATGGCCCATGAACTGACCCGATCCGGAATATCTTAACCCGACCCGACCCGACCCAACTACTAACAACCCGCTGAGACAGCCCACTTCATCTCCCTTCCTTTCTCCCTCTCGCCTTCAGCCGTGATCCGTCCCTTCCTCAGTCGTCGGCCACCCGGCTCCGGCAACCCACGGCCAGAGCCGCACCGGCAGGTCCACCCCAGACCGGCCATGACTCGCGCCATGGACCTGAATTCTAGCCTAATCCCCACGCTAAGGCCACCCCGTGCGCCCCATTTCATCCCTATCGGCCCCTAAGCTCCATCCCTTGCACGCACACGACTTCAACAAAGAAGAAGAAAATTCCCGTGCCCAGTCCTATTCTATTGAGTCTGTTTCAAAAGCCTCCTCACACCAGGTCCCTAAAGAATCCACTAGACCCGTGAACCAGGGCTCACAGCCGCACGATCGCCCGAACCCAGCCCACTCAAAAAATCCAAGCCGAGACACGCAAAAACAAAGAAGAATGCATGCTAACCGGAAATCGTGAGTTCCAAACCACAACACAACCAATGCACAACATGAATTTTAACTCCACAGTGAATAATATAGCTATCCAAAAGGTGAGAAGAGAAAGAAAGTGAACATGCCCTAAATCGAAGAATAAAGGGATAAGATTGCGTAGCCTGCGACGGAGTGACCGAAAGGTCCAGATTCTTAAAGTATTTCTACAATTTTTGTGAGGTGTGTGCACGGTGTGATGAGCCGCTGGAGTCCTCTGTTTTTCTCTCTTGAAGTGCCGAATGAGAAATGGTGAGGATGGAGATGGTAGTGTAAAATTTAGAGCTTGTATAAAAAAAATTGGCCATATTAGTTAAAGGGCTTTGGGGCCTTAAAAAAATAGATACAAGGCTTTAGAATTAAATAAGCCTAGCCCACATAAAATTATAATTATTAATTTTTTTTGAAAAAAAGTTGCTAATTTTCGGATTTATTATCAAGCCCAAATTTAAAGTGCATTAAAAGCCCTTAAAATGGCCTATTTAAGAAGGAAATGAACATTTAAAATATTTATATATATAAAACCTAAATTTTCATACAAAATAGATCTTAAAATAATTATTATAGGCCCTTAAAAATTCTTGAGTAAAAATTTCAATAAAACATTTATCTCGATCGTTCACCGACTCGATTACGCGTTCGAAAATAATATTCTTCTTAAAAAATTCATAACACTTAGAATACTCGGGTTAAAAGCCCTAAATAAATTTAAAGCACGTAAACTTGGTAAATTAAAAGTCACTTAACCCCTTACTTTATTTATATTATTAATTAATTCTATTTAAAATATTTAAGTCTCCTAATTATGCATACGGTTTAGCGTGAAAGAAATTCTAGGCGTTACAACTCTCTCTCCCTTAAAATAAATTTCGTCCTCGAAATTGAAGTACGTAACGAAAAGCTCTGGTAACGCGTCTGTAGGTCAGCCTCCGCTCCTCTCGCGCCAAGGTCTGCACCAGCCGCTCCTCGACGACATAGCCGACGCCAAAAACAGAGGCTAAAAATCCAAAACATGAGATGGATTCAACATATATTCCCGCAACAGCGAGACATGGAATACATCGTGCACTACTGCAAGGCTAGGTGGTAGCGATACACGATAAGCCAATGCGTCGAACCCCTCCAGAATCATGAACGAAGCAAGATGTAACTATTCGAATCAACAGCGTACCTACTTCAAAAATAAATAAATAAATAAATAAATAAAATCTAACTCAAAATACCATAATCCATCCTCGATATCATCAGACTCAAAATCCCATCTAGTGACCGCCAAACCCTAATTCCTAATGGTGATATCAATCGCTATCAGTTACGAGCCAAAACAATGTCAAGACGACGCTCAATATAACTCAACTCAAACAATAACTTGGTGAGTCATAATCAGATCAAATTCGAAATTGAATGGATATGGTTCAGAACAATATCAAAATGCAATGTTCTGGAAGACATATCTACAAAAAGAAACAATTCTTTTGTAGTTAAATACAAAGGGTGAGTGAATCAAACTCAAAGCTCCATGAATAAGGATGCGAGCCAATCAATCAATATCAAATCAGGTGATCACCCGTCAACGGGTATGATATAATGCCCATCTTCAAGACGAAACAAAGTCAGGGCTGTCAGCGTGGTCTCACACACGAGGAAATACGCACTCTTGAAAAAGAAATAAAGTCTCAAGGCATAATCTGATGTCAATAAAATAGAATCGAGATCACATTGGAATAAAATAACAATACTCACTCAAATCACTATCCATATCCAGAATTAGAATTCAAGTCCTCAAGAAATACGAATTTCCAAAATTCATACTTGAATTTTTTTCAATCGAAACCAAATTGACTAAATCTTCAATGACAAATATCATGCGAATCAAGGAATGCATGAACCATAAGAAGAATTTCAATATTTCCAGAAAGAATCGATAAAATGTCTCAAGTAACCAATTTTTTTTCTATCCCAAAAACACCTTTCTAATCTCTCACAATAACAATTAAACTTCAATCAATGCTTAATTACTCGATTAGGACTTTTGTCAGTTTCCCCAAATCTCATATCTGCATCAAACTAACTATTCTCTATTAAGTACTCTTATATCGAGTCATTTGGCTCAACTATTCATAAGAAAATAAAGAATTCTAAATTCCTCAACAGCAATTAGTCAAATCTCTAAGAGAATTTTCAAAATATTCTCTTCAACCAAAATAAGATCAAATCCTGGCATCGGCAAAACTACTAAATCGGCTCTAACAACATGCCCTGAAAACTTCAACTCTAACCCACTGATAACACTGGTGGTATAAAGAACCTCACCAGAAGGCACGGTAATATCGTACCCCGAACTAGACACCTCGGATACGATACCTACCCGCTCAAAGAAAGATCGAGAGAAAAAAAAAGAGTGTGTCGCTCGAGAATTCTAACAACGCGAAAGTAGCAAAACCTCTAATACTAATTTTAAATTTTTTTTTCCTGCACGCAGAAAAGTTCCCAAATAGATATAAACTATACTATAAAGAATAATAATCCAACCCAATCACCAACAAAATCCAACCTAAATATGTAAATCCACAATTTCAACAAAACTTAAGCATGCAATTCTAAGTCACAAGTACAAACGATAGCATAATTGCCTAAGCAAAGCATTAACTAAACAACCCAAGAGTGGCGGCTAATCATAAATGAGAATTACCTGTGATAAGAAAAGTGTCGGGATCAGCCTCCTCCGCCTGCAACACAAACAGGCGCCCTGTCGTCTCTTTCCTCCTCTGACAGTTCTTCGAAATGTGACCCGATTCTCGGCAATGATAGCACTTGTCGAAACCGACCAAACATTAGTCAGGCTGAGGTTTCTGACACTTCTTGCAGAAGAGCATCCCTCCAAAGCTGGGGGCGACTGCACCCTGATGCTGTCGTCTCTGTTGGCCCTGCGGCCTCTGCTGCTGCTGCTGCTGCTGTCCTCTAAATTGACTGATCAAACTTCTAATAACGGAGTCCCTATAAAATCTAATGTACTAAATCCATGTGCATACCTAGTTCCCAAATTTAAGTATCCCAAAAGACATGCTTTTGTTGTGCACTATGATAAAATAAAATATCTTATCCTTCTCGTGGATCCATTACATCTTAATCAAACCTACACTTATAAACTTTTGTTTCTAATCACAACCTAAGGAAAACTTTTGCAATTTTCCTATAGTCTACTGTAACACAAGTTTGATATTTTTGCGCACTTCGTAGTACCATAAGTAAGAAATTCAAACCAAAATCTTATATTAACTCAAAACTAGACCCCAAATGTATTCTAATGTTCATTTCCCAGACCCAACAGTTGACTTTACCACAACGTCACTAGTTGATCAAGTTTGTGCAATCCACTTATCTGTCCTCAAACATCTGCAAGTCAACCTTTATGTTCCCAGATTTTTTTTTTTCATTTAAACACATCAATTAAAACGTAAATCCCTATAATAACTTAACTTAGCAAATCTTAGCGACACAACTCAAAAACAATCATTACAAATCCACCGAGTCCTTAGTCGAAACTAAATCCATCATCACTCTTCCTAGAGTTCATAGCAACGAAACCAGAAACAATCTTTATCAACGTACACCTCCTATACACCCAGGAATCCAAGAGGACAATCAACCATAGCACTACATTCCCTATAGCGTAAGTGCATATTCCAAAAATAAAAAAATAATCCAATTCATAATGTCCATAGATATAATCTCCTCAACAACTCAATGCTAACACAGAATCCCTAGAATAAAATTAATTGAATCCATAGAGGCAAACTGACTCAATTCTCCAAACAATCACTCAGTTTCAATAAAGTAAGACTATCCTATTACCTTAGGCCTAGCGTCCTCGTCGGTTTCCTCGAATGCTGAGAGTGGTGGAGCTACTAATGGAGATTGATCTTGATTACCCGCATCGCGAAGTTCACGTCTCAAAGCATACTTCAATCCCCCACGCAACCGTATTGCATAACTAAGTATTTTAATTTAAAACGCTTATAACATAAATTTCAGCAAAAATCTAACTCATGGATCCCATTCAGAAACATATACATAAAGCATTTAAACTCACAGACCGGAGATGCGACTTCTGAGCTCCACATAGCAGGCTAGCTTACCCTCCAAGGACCTTGCTCTGATACCAATTTGAAACGACCGAAAACTCAAGAGATTTTTTTAAAAAATATATATGCCCTTACATATACGCGTCAATAATAAAAATAGTTTTATTCCATGTAATATAATAAATAGTAATTTTATTGTACTTTAGCAATTTGAAACTCACGAAATAATTTAAAGAAAATCCATACACAAGTATGCGATATTTCAAAATGCGAAAATACGTAGATTTTAAATTTCTACCACAAGAAAATCATGATACAAGTAAATAACACGTGCAAAAGTAGTTTATTACAACCCTCGAATAAAAGTCTCATAAAAGAAAATAATGCGGAAACATGAATACTGCAAAGGTCGCGGGTACGCTAGCTCGCCGGATATGCTCAAAGGTCCTCATCGCCGGTCGGGACCACATTCTCAGCAATAGCATCAAACTCACCTGCACACCATTTAGATCTAGTGAGCCTAAAGGCCCATCATGCCCTATATTTAATAACGAGTACTACTAAATAAAACCACATGCAAGCACATAATGCATATAAAAATAACCTGAGGATTATAATGCATGCATGATCGAAAAGTCGTATACATCGTACTAAATCGTAAACATAATCATAACATAAATACGTAGCATAATCATGACATGTTATAATCATAAAAATCTTTACTGAGGGTCATATCAGTGAAGTGTAACCTAATTCGATTGATCAATCTATAACCAACGTACGTGGTGGCGGCCTGTGGGGTATACCCCTAACGCCCTATGCCACTTCACCCAATATTTGGGGATCCATAGGCTCATAATCGTAAATGAAAAGGTCATCGGGCCCGGTATCCCGACCTTCAGTCCCGTGTTTGTCACAAATCACATCAATTATCCCAAAAATTATTTTTCTTTCACATGCCAATTTAACATGAAACATATGCATGAATTGTAAATTAAAAATATTATTTTTCCTTAAAAACTTTGCCCGTAAATATATATTTAATTCTTTTTTATAAAAATAATATTCATATCAAAATATTACATATACGTCTATTAAATATATATTTACAGACTGTGATTTTGTCTTGGCTAGTTCGAGTTGCTGCCCCTTAACCTAGGCCCTAAAACTAAGTCCAATCCAATTACACTTATTTAATTCCTCAAGCCCACATTAACACCTTAAGCCCAAATAATTAATTAACTTAAGCCCTATATAACATTTCTACACCCAAAATGGGTTTAATCAATTGAGTCCAATAAGATTGACCCAAAACTAATTTAACCCAATAAACTGTTAGACCCTAAATAAAATTCCTAGCCCAAAATATTAAGCATAAGAATAACAATCAAATAAACTCAATTAATCACCTTGGGCCTAAGATAATCATTTGAGCCCAATACTAATCCAAAGGACACAAACCCCAATTCACCACTTAAATGCTGGGCTCCAACTTAAACTACCCGGCCCAGATAAGTAACCCACACCCAACTCGTGGCCCATGACCCGACCCGATCCGGAATCTCTGAACCCGACTCGGCCCAACTACTAACAACCCGCTGAGACAGCCCAATTCATCTCCCTTCCTTTCTCCCTCTCGCCTTCAGCCGTGATCCGTCCCTTCCTCAGTCGTCGGCCACCCGGCTCCGGCAACCCACGGCCAGAGCCGCACCGGCAGGTCCACCCCAGACCGGCCATGGACCTGAATTCTAGCCTAATCCCCACGCTAAGGCCACCCTGTGCGCCCCATTTCATCCCTATCGGCCCCTAAGCTCCATCCCTGGCACGCACACGACTTCAACAAAGAAGAAGAAAATTCCCGTGCCCAGTCCTATTCTATTGAGTCTATTTCAAAAGCCTCCTCACACCAGGTCCCTAAAGACTCCACTAGACCCGTGAACCAGGGCTCACAGCCGCACGATCGCCCGAACCCAGCCCACTCATAAAATCCAAGCCGAGACACGCAAAAACAAAGAAGAATGCATGCTAACCGGAAATCGTGAGTTCCAAACCACAACACAACCAATGAACAACATGAATTTTAACTCCACGGTGAATAATATAGCGATCCAAAAAGTGGGAAGAGAAAGAAAGTGAACATGCCCTAAATCAAAGAATAAAAGGGATAAGATTGCGTAGCCTGCGACGGAGTGACCGAAAGGCCCAGATTCTTAAAGTATTTCTACAATTTTTGTGAGGTGTGTGCACGGTGTGATGAGCCGCTGGAGTCCTCTGTTTTTCTCTCTTGAAGTGCCGAATGAGAAATGGTGAGGATGGAGATGGTAGTTTAAACTTTAGGGCTTGCATAAAAAAATTGGCCATATTAGTTAAAGGGCTTTGGGGCCTTAAAATTAGATACAAGGCTTTAGAATTAAATAAGCCTAGCCCGCATAAAATTATAATTATTAATTTTTTTTTGAACAAAAGTTGCTAATTTTCGGATTTATTATCAAGCCCAAATTTAAAGTGCATTAAAAGCCCTTAAAATGGCCTATTTAAGAGGGAAATTAACATTTAAAATATTTATATATATAAAACCTAAATTTTCCTACAAAATAGATCTTAAAATAATTATTATAGGCCCTTAAAAATTCTTGAGTAAAAATTTCAATAAAACATTTATCTCGATCGTTCACCGACTCGATTACGTGTTCGAAAATAATATTCTTCTTCAAAAATTCATAACACTTAGAATACTCGGGTTAAAAGCCCTAAATAAATTTAAAGCACGTAAACTTGGTAAAATAAAAGTCACTTAACCCCTTACTTTATTTTTATTATTAATTAATTCTATTTAAAATATTTAAATCTCCTAATTATGCATACGGTTTAGCGTGAAAGAAATTCTAGGCGTTACACAGAGTCTGTAGAACAAGTCTCAGATGGTATGCATGTTCATCCATATTACGCAAATACACCAAGATATCATCGATGAACACAACCACAAACTTGTCTAAATACTCCCTGAAAACATGATTCATCAAATCCATGATTACAACCGGTGCATTAGTTAATCCAAATGGCATCACTAGGAACTCATAATGCCCATATCTGGTCCTAAATGCAGTCTTGGATATATCCTGATTCTTAACTCGCATATGATGATATCCAAATCTCAAGTCATTCTTGGAATATATCGAAGTACCCTAAAGCTGATCAAATAAGTCATCTATACGAGACAAAGGATACTTATTCTTGATGGTCACGCGGTTCAACTGCAGATAATCAATACACAATCGCATAGACCCATCTTTCTTCCTAATAAAGAGAACATGTGCTCCCCACGGAAACACACTAGGAAGAATATATCCCTTATCCAAGATATCCTGCAATCAATGTTTCAACTCACGCATCTCTGACGGATCCAAACGATACAGAGCTCGCGAAATAGGTGACGTACCTGCACTAACTCAATGCCAAACTCAACTTCCCTAACAGGAGGAAAACCCAGAATCTCATCAGGAAAAATACAAGAAAACTTATTAAAGACGAGCAAATCCCCTATACCAATACACTCAGTGTACAAATCAACTGCATAGATGAGGTAGCCTTTCTGGCCTGACTCTAGAGCTCGACAGGCTCCCAAAGCGGATACTAAAGGCATCGGAGGTCGTGTTCCATCACCAAAGAAAAACCAACTATCATCCCCAACCAGTTGAAATCGTACAAGTCTCTGGTAGCAATCCACTGAAGCTCGGTACATTGTCAAAATATCGATACCCAATATGCAATCAAAGTCTTCCATTGCTAATACCAAGAGATTCACTGTCAAAATGTTATCTTCAAATTCTAAAGGACAACCCAAAACTAGACGTTTGGCCAACGTTGACTGACCAGCTGGTGTATAAACAGAACGTACTACGTCTAGGGAAATGTAGGGTAAGTTGAGACTCTTAAAAAAACATGTAGATATGAATAAATGAGATACACCAGTATGAATAAGGACAAAATCAGGTAATCCACATAAAAGAAACATACCCGCTATCACCTTCTCATTCTCCTCCATAGCTTGGTCATGCCTCAGTGCAAACACTTGGATCGAAGTACAAGGTCGCAGATTAGAACCCCCAACTGATTGCCCTGGTGGTCTCTACTAAGCTGTAGTTTGGGAATCAAAACCAGAACCTACTCCACCAGCCTGTGGACAATCCTTCTTGAGATGACCATTCTCCCTGCAACAAAAACAAGCTCCAGCAGCTCTACGACATCTATCGGATGGATGATTCTTCCCACAATGAAGACACTGACCCTTCTTACCAAACACATAACTCCACAAGATCCCGAAGAAAAAGTAGAAGAAGCAGACTTCTTAAAAGACTGGGCACAAAGACCCAAAGATCTAGAAGGTCGAGCAGAAGTAAGAGATCTCCCTCGTCTCAAACTGATCTCGACCTGACGACACCTATTCACTAACCCCTCGTAAGATCGAGTCATCACAAATAACTACACGATCAAAGATCTCCTGATTAAGGCCCTGAAGAAAGTGATCTTACTTGGCCTCGGAACTTCAATGGATATGAGGACAATGCAGAAACAACTCATAGAACTTATGTTGATACTCGTCAACAGTAATATTACCCTGCTTCAGATTCAAGAGTTCAATAGACATGGCTTGGCGAAGCTCAGGTGGAAAATAAAACTTCATGAAAGAAGTGCGAAAATCAGCCGAAGTAACCATACCACACTCCTGTAGTATCGGGGCAGCCACATATTTCCACCACTTCTTGGCGCGTCCCTCCACCAAGAAATTAATCGTCTCCAAGTGCTGCTCCTCGATATTATGGAAAACACAGAAACATCCCTCCATCCGCTCTAGCCAATCTTCCGCAACCTCAGCTGACTCACCTTTAACTAACGATTTAGGACCCATCTGAATTAACCTATGCATGTCGAAACGACGACGTCCATCATGGCGATGTCTCTCGTGGTGTCGCTTTCGAGGCTCCCTATGATGTCTGATCATCAGCATCATCACCCCAACGACCCACACTACCATGACTAATCTCGTCATCATGTCCCGCCATCTACAAGATGAAACAAAGGTCAATCCCGAAGCAGAATCTATATTCCAAAATTTCTATGCATGCTCTGATACTATAAATATAGTGACCCACTCCGTGATCACCTACTAATAAGAAGCTTAAGCATCCAATAACTTAATTAAACAAAATTAGATAAATCACAACCAAAATTTAAACAGTTATACAATCTCAATAAAAGGAATATGAAAAGTGAATTATTACAACCATATCGAAATAAAATTCTCAGTACCCAAACCAACCAGCAATTACTATCAAACAACCCTACTGATACAAACTCCTACTAGCTGTCAAAACCTGCAACTAAGTCCTCCATGAGCTTTCTGATCCGTCCAACTAAGGCTTGTCCCGTGGAATTGGGTGTCCAAGAAACAAAAAAACATGTACGTGAGCGAACTATGCTCATCAAGAGAGTATAAGTATACAAACACAATATGAGCATGAATGCAAGTGTACTGGGTTACCAAGACTCAAGGTCAAGAACACTATTCAAAACAGACTCGGGCCCAAGGTATGTAGTACTCTACATCATCGCACCAGGAAGTGGCTCACATACCCAACAGTGGCCATCCACCAACACTTAGGGTGAGCACCCTACTACAAGTTATCTCAAGGATAAAAGCTCAATATGATAAAACATGAAGAATAATATCGTGACATAAAATATGCAGATAAAATCATGTCATATAAATCATGAAACACATAGGACATGTATACTCAGTCAGAGTATCTCGAACAGTACTTTCGTACCTCAATAAAAGGAGTCTAAATAATCCGGCTCTACTAATCCAAGCGTATAATCATGGGATTACTATATTACTAATGATTATCTAAAAGCCTTATATAAGCTAATAGATACTTCCAAAATATTTATAGTAACTCAGATATACCTCAGTCCGTCGTTAGCCCTTTGTTGTCGATGACCCTAGACCTTGGGCACAACTCCGCTACGAATCCGAAGACGCCTTATCGAAGCCTGTCCCTTGCTAAAGAAGGCCGATAACCACTAAAATTTCTGAAGAAATGAGAGAGAGAGAGAGAGACTTAAATTTGGTGTGAAAATCTGATTCTCAAATGCCATATTTATAGGCAGAGATCGGGACTTCCTAACTGGAGATCGGAAGTTCCGATCCTACATGCATGGACACATCGCCTGTTGCTCTAATAGGAACTTCCGATCGGGTTTTCGGACCTTCCGATCCTATGCATGCTCGAAAAAGTGTCAAAAACCTTTCCATGTTGTGCCAAATCATCGAAAGCTCCGATCGCTACCACGTAGCCAAAATCTTGTTGACAACACATCGAACACCTCACTGCTGGAGTTCGGAAGCTCCGATCTTGGGATCTGACGTTCTGATTGTAACACCTGGAATTTTTAATACGTAAATTCGCATGCATAATTAGGGATTTTATTTATTTAGAATTTTAGATTATGGGTTAAATAATTATGTGAAATTATTTGTGCATGTTTTAAGTTATTTTAAGCATTTAACCCATAATTAGTGATTTTCATGATTTATGGAAATTTAATTGTTTTGATCGCGGAGACGGGACCGTGGACGGACGAGATACCAAAATATTTAGCCAAAAATATTTTATGAGTTCTATGAGCCTTAAAATAATATTTTAAGATATTTTGTCAAGAAAATTTTAGTATTTATTTATATATTTAATTAAGGGTTGATTTTTAGTCAAAATTAGTCCATTTATTGACTTTTATTAAATTTTAAAATTATCCTATATTAATATTTCGAGATTTGAGATATTTTATCAGATTGCTATTTTTATTTAAGAGTTTAAAATATTTTGTTAAGGTATAATATCTTTATATTGAGTAATATCTATTATTATTCAATTATCTACCAATATTTTAAACCTAAATCACTCCCTAATCTATTCCCAAACCCCATCAGCCGACAACCCTTCTTCTCCCACCCCAATCTTCAATCTTTTCATCGGCTTCCCACAGAAAACTCCATAGCCTCGTTTGTTCAAGCTTCAAGTTAGGTTGTTCGTCGTCCCGTCGTCCCGGAATCGTCACCTTCGCCTTTTTTCTCTTCAAACATCGGTGTAAGGCATGTTTTTCTTCCAAATTTTTGTACCTATCAGATATTATAGAGTGTGTATTGTGTAGCATCGATTTTTCTTCAAATTTTCAGATTTAAGGATCGGTTTTGATGTTCATGACATGTTTATGCATTTGTTTGATCATGACTCGCGTTTTCTTCCAATATGATACGACCAACTGCTGGTGCATGTCTAGGTGGGTGTGTTAGGGTCCCTAGGGTCAAGATTGGTCAGGTTTTATGGGTGTAACAGGCTGAAACCGAAGCCATCTATTTCTGATGCGCAACAGGTTGCAGTTTGAGCGGTTTTAGGAGAATGGTTCGTGTGCACTGTTGAAGACGAGTTTGAGGGTGATTCCAATTGGGTTAGAACCCCAAGACCTTGGGGAAGGTTGTAAAAGTAATTTTTCCGGCCGGTGGTTGCCGGAGATGAGCGGCCGAACGGCCTGAAGCCTCTGGTCGCGTTCTGCGCGTGAGCAGAAACTAGGGGTAGATGGTTTTGGTTCGTTCTCCCTCTACAGAGATCCGTTTGAGGTAAAATTTATGGGGTTACAACCGTCTTGATGTTGGTTAAGTATGGGCGGTAGTTTCACATCCAAAGGTGGCCGGAGCAGGCGGCACGGTTAGTTTTTCTAAAGCCGCTCAGGGCTGCTCACGGCCGCAGCACAAGGGGAGATAGAGTTTTGGGTTTTAGGGTTCTAGGTGCTTTCCGGGTCGGGTCATGGGTCCGGGTCGGTTTCAGTAAGTCATGGGTCAAGTCTAGTGGGTTCGGGTCCGGGTTAAGTTAGTCGGGCTCAGGTATTTTATTTTTAAGTTAATTATTAAGTTAAAGTGTTTTAAATGGGCTAATTAGATTAATTAAATTAATGGGCTACATTTAAGTTTCTTAATGGACTTGAATAATTATTTTAAGTTAGTTCAATAATTTTTATGGGCTTTGGAGCCCACGAAAATTATTGGGCCAGTCTTTGGGCTTTTAGGCCCATTGGGCCAGATTAAGTTGTTATTGGGTCAAGTATGTGCTAATGGGCTTTAATTAATTAATTGGGCTTAGAAATGTAATATTGGGCTTAAGTATGTTAATGGGCCAGTCTCAGTGTTAATGGGCCAGATTTAAGTAAATGGGCTTGAGAGTTTAGGGCCAGCAGTTCAGTACAACCCATGAGAAATTGCATGTGTCCTGAATATATATTTAATTATTTTTATGCATGAAAGTTATATTTATATTTATATGATAGTATGAAATTAAATTAAATATATATGAAGGACACACATTTTATTTAAGTACATGCATTCATTAAATAATTTTTATGCATGATTTAATGTTAAGGTTGAGCAAAAGAAAATATTTTATGTTGGAAGTTGAAGTAGTGTGACAATTTAAGGGGGATTCGTCCCCATGTGTGAACTATTGAAGGGCAGTTTACTGCCAATTTAAGAGGTGATTCGTCACCGCCACGTACGTTGGTTTCCACACTGATCAGTATTTAATGTATGATTTAAGGTTACACTATGGATACAACCATGCGATGTTAGAAAATACTTTGCTCAACAATATTTATGTATTATTATGATATTCAAGTTTAATTTAAGTTATGTTATGTTCATGATATTTTAAGCATGCTCATTCATGTATATGTTATGTATTAGTATTAAAGTGATTTAAATTATTTTAAACCCTTGTTATGTTAGCATGTTGGGCCTCTAGGCTCACTACACTGGTATGGTGCAGGTGAGTACGTAGAGGATGTAGTACCCACCGGAGGCGAGGACCTATGAGTGGACATGCAGTGATCCCCCGCGGCCGTCGTCTGAGTCTTTATGATTATGTTTTATGAAATAATTAAACATGTCGTTCTTTTTATTCATTTTCAGTGGTTGGTACTAGTACATATTTTTATTGAAATATTTTCAGTGCATGCAAACTTTTATTTAATTGTTTAGGACAACATTTTTATTTAATGCATGACTCAGACATTTAATTTATTAAATGTTGCATTTTATTTGAGCTATTTTTAAATCTGTTTATTTTTGTGCATATATGTATGGGCATGTATGTACATCTATTTTAATTAGTATTTTAATAAAAAAAAAAAATTTCCGCATTTATTAGTATTAGATGTTTCAATTGGTATCAGAGACGCGTTCTTGGTGGGGTCATCACTGCTATGCGAGCTCAAAAATCCACGCTACCAGTCTGTAATTTTTAATTGCTTTTAGTCTGATTTAGTCGTATCATGTTTAAGACTTAAGCATTTATGTTAGCAAAAAATTTTTAAGTACTTAGTTATGCATGTCGATTTACGTAAAGAAACATGTGGTGGATTACATTACCCAGTTCGAGAGAGGGTGTCGCTTCGTGCCTCTTATTGCTGAGTGTACCAGACAAGTTGAGACAGTTGTGGATGGATTGCGGGCTGACATAAAGCATGACGTTTGCATGTTGGATGTCACTACTTACGAGGCGGCAGTTATCAGAGCATTGCGTTCTGAGGAAGGGAGACGAGAGATGCAGAGGTAACAGCAAGGCAAGAGGCAGTTCCAGCCAGGAGCTTATTGAACATCTTCGCAGCCTTTTGCGAGGAAGCAGTTTACTGGACCGTATAAGGGCCCGAATCAGCAGGGACAACAGCAGAGGGGCGGGGCCCCTAAGACAGGAGTAGTTCCCTTGTGCCCATAGTGTCAGAGGCCTCACACAGGTCAGTGTTTGATCGGTTCCAACGTTTGCTACCACTGCAAGGAGCTAGGGAATGGGGCATACAACTGCTCAAGGAAGAAGAACACCATTGGGCGGGTGTTTGTCATGCAGGCTGAGGAGGCAGACCCAAATACCTCCTTAATCATCAGGAGAATTCTAGTAGGAGGAAACTCCACGTTTGCGTTGCTAGATTCAGTGGCTACGCATTAGTTTATCTCCCTAGCGTTTATCAGACGGATAGGAATCACACCTGAGATTGCCAAAAGTGGTTATGATGTCACTATGCCATCAGGACATATTATTACTACCTCTAGTGTCATCCGAGAGCTGGAGTTAGAGCTACAGGGGCACTCCATTCGCGCAGATGTAGTGGTTTTGCCGTTGAGCGGGTTTGATTTGATTTTGGGTATGGACTGGTTGACAGTCAATGGAGCTTCGATTGATTTTCGTCGGAGGACAGTGTCAGTGAAACCATTAGAAGTCGACCCGTTTACTTTTCATGCATCTCAGAGTAGTAGTACTCCTCAGGTGATATCTCTTATTCAGGCGAGGAAGTTGTTAAGACGGGGTTGCCGAGGTTTTCTAGCGAGTATTGTCACGGCCTCGAACCATCTAGCAGATCATTATCAGAGATAGAGGTGGTTCGTGATTTTCCGGACGTCTTTCCGGAGGATGTTTCAGGAATTCCACCAGTGAGAGAGGTGGAGTTCAGTATCGACTTATTGCCAGACACCGTGCCTATCTCTAAGGCACCGTACAGACTTGCTCCTACCGAGATGAAAGAGTTGAAGGAGCAGATTCAGGAGTTATTAGAGAAAGGATTTGTTCGTCCTAGCTTTTCTCCATGGGGAGCTCCAGTGTTATTTGTGAAGAAGAAGGATGACAGTATGAGACTGTGCATCGATTATCGAGAGCTCAACAGAGTCACGGTGAAGAATAAGTACCCACTGCCGAGGATAGAGGACTTATTTAACCAGTTGCAGGGAGCTTCAGTGTTCTCCAAGATCGATCTGCGATCTGGTTATCATCAGCTGCGAGTTAGAGATGCAGATGTGTTCAAGACTGCTTTTCGGACACGTTATGGGCATTACGAGTTCTTAGTAATGCCATTTGGGATGACCAATGCTCCAGCGGTTTTCATGGATCTCATGAACCGGGTATTTCAGCCGTATCTCGATCAGTTCATCATAGTCTTCATTGATGATATCTTGATCTACTCTAGGAGCATTGAGGAGCATAGGCAGCATCTACAGACAGCCTTGCGGACTTTGAGGGAGCATCGTTTGTATGCCAAGTTCAGCAAGTGCGAGTTTTGGCTTAAGCAGGTGGCATTTTTTGGCCACATTATTTCGAGAGATGGGATTGCAGTGGATCAGTCAAAGGTTGAGGCGGTTCAGAATTGGGGGATTCCAAAGAATGCTTCAGAGATTCGCAGTTTCTTGGGTTTGGCAGGATACTATAGGAAGTTCATCAAGGGTTTTTCCTCTATTGCAGTACCCTTGACTTCCTTAACCAAGAAGAATGCGAAGTTTATTTGGAGTTCAGACTGTCAGAGGAGCTTCGATCAGCTGAAGGAAGCACTCACTACCGCACCGGTTTTGGCAATGATAGTACCACACGAGGAGTTAGTGGTGTACACTGACGCGTCTAAGCTAGGTTTAGGCGCAGTACTTATGCAGTGTGGTAAGGTTATTGCTTATGCGTCGAGGCAGTTGAAGATTCACGAGCAGAACTACCCGACACATGATTTGGAGTTAGCAGCAGTGGTCTTCGCTTTGAAAAATCTGGAGGCACTATCTGTATGGCGAGAAGTGCAAGATTTTCACGGATCATAAGAGCCTCAAGTACTTCTTCACTCAGAAGGAGTTAAACATGAGGCAACGGAGATGGTTGGAGTTAGTGAAGGATTACGACTGTGACATTAGCTACCATCCAGGTAAGGCTAATGTAGTGGCCGATGCCTTGAGTCGGAAGTCGACAGTGGTATCGTGTTAGACAGTGCAGTTACCACTGCAGAGCGAGATTCAGAGGTTTGATTTGGAGTTTTACTCGAGTGGTCATGCACCGAGCTTGTCAGTGTTGATAATGCAACCGATTCTACGAGATCGGATCAGAGTTGGACAGACTACTGATGAGGAGTTACAACGTTGGAGGCAGAGAGATGAGGCCAAGGGTGGTCGTCTTTATACAGTTTTGGATGACATTGTTCAGTACCGTGGTAGGATGTGGGTACCGAACGTCGATCAGTTGAGAGCTGATATTTTAGCAGAGGCTCACACATCTCCATACTCCATTCACCCCGTAAGTACGAAGATGTACAGAGATTTGCAGTTATTGTATTGGTGGCCCGGGATGAAGAAAGACATCGGGAGAGTGGTGTCAGAGTGTTTGACTTGTCAGCGAGTCAAGGCAGAGCATCAGCGTCCAGCAGGACTTCTTAGACCTCTTCCTATTCCGAAATGGAAATGGGAGAACATTACGATGGACCTTGTAGTTGGTCTGAGGAGTACTAGAGGGTGTACCGCTATTTGGGTGATCGTGGATAGACTCACCAAGTCAGCTCATTTCTTACCGGTGAGGACTACCTACTCCTTGACACAGTATGCAGAGCTTTACATCAAGGAGATTGTTAGATTGCATGGCATACCTGTGTCCATAGTATCAAACAGAGATCCGAGATTTACGTCTGCGTTTTGGAAGAGTTTGCACACAGCATTGGGGACTAGACTACTGTTCAACACAACTTTTCATCCCCAGACAGATGGTCAGTCAGAGAGAGTGATATAGATTCTTGAGGACTTACTGAGAGCCTGTGTCATCGATTTTCAGGGCTCGTGGGAGACTAGACTGCCATTAGTGGAGTTGACCTATAACAACAGTTTTCAGTCGTCTATAAGTATGGCTCCTTATGCAGCATTGTATGGGAGAAGATGCAGATCTCCTGTGCATTGGGATGAGGTTGGTGAGAGGATTTTACTGGGTCCTAAGATCGTGCAGCAGATAGCTGACATTGTGACTCAGATTCGGGATCGCATGAGGACTGCTCAGAGTCGTCAGAAGAGTTATGAAGATACTCAACGACGAGATTTGAATTTCGCAGTAGGTGATCACGTGTTTCTGAGAGTGTCACCTATGAAGGGAGTGGTACGATTTGGCCGGAGAGGGAAGCTTAATCCGAGATATATAGGGCCATTCGAGATCTTGGAGAGAGTTGGCACGTTGGCCTACCGTTTAGCTCTACCGCCAAGGCTTGCAGCTGTGCACAACGTTTTCCATGTATCCATGCTTCGGAGATATGTCTCTAACCCGTCGCATGTGTTGGATTTTGAGCCTCTTCAGTTGACACCGGAGTTAGCATTTGAGGAGAGGCCTATACGGATCTTGGCTAGGGAGGAGAGCAGATTGAGGACGCGGGTCATACCGATGGTCAGAGTCCAGTGGCTGAATCACTCGGAGGAGGAAGCTACTTGGGAGACCGAGGCAGACATGAGGACTCGCTACCCGGAGTTGTTCGGGTAAGTACTTTAATTTCGAGGACGAAATCAGATTTAAGGGGGGGAGAATTGTAACACCCGGAATTTTTAATACGTAAATTCGCATGCATAATTAGGGATTTTATTTATTTAGAATTTTAGATTATGGGTTAAATAATTATGTGAAATTATTTGTGCATGTTTTAAGTTATTTTAAGCATTTAACCCATAATTAGTGATTTTCATGATTTATGGAAATTTAATTGTTTTGATCGCGGAGACGGGACCGTGGACGGACGAGATACCAAAATATTTAGCCAAAAATATTTTATGAGTTCTATGAGCCTTAAAATAATATTTTAAGATATTTTGTCAAGAAAATTTTAGTATTTATTTATATATTTAATTAAGGGTTGATTTTTAGTCAAAATTAGTCCATTTATTGACTTTTATTAAATTTTAAAATTATCCTATATTAATATTTCGAGATTTGAGATATTTTATCAGATTGTTATTTTTATTTAAGAGTTTAAAATATTTTGTTAAGGTATAATATCTTTATATTGAGTAATATCTATTATTATTCAATTATCTACCAATATTTTAAACCTAAATCACTCCCTAATCTATTTCCAAACCCCATCAGCCGACAACCCTTCTTCTCCCACCCCAATCTTCAATCTTTTCATCGGCTTCCCACAGAAAACTCCATAGCCTCGTTTGTTCAAGCTTCAAGTTAGGTTGTTCGTCGTCCCGTCGTCCCGGAATCGTCACCTTCGCCTTTTTTCTCTTCAAACATCGGTGTAAGGCATGTTTTTCTTCCAAATTTTTGTACCTATCAGATATTATAGAGTGTGTATTGTGTAGCATCGATTTTTCTTTAAATTTTCAGATTTAAGGATCGATTTTGATGTTCATGACATGTTTATGCATTTGTTTGATCATGACTCGCGTTTTCTTCCAACATGATACGACCAACTGCTGGTGCATGTCTAGGTGGGTGTGTTAGGGTCCCTAGGGTCGAGATTGGTCAGGTTTTATGGGTGTAACAGGCTGGAACCGAAGCCATCTATTTCTGATGCGCAATAGGTTGCAGTTTGAGCGGTTTTAGGAGAATGGTTCGTGTGCACTGTTGAAGACGAGTTTGAGGGTGATTCCAATTGGGTTAGAACCCCAAGACCTTGGGGAAGGTTGTACAAGTAATTTTTCCGGCCGGTGGTTGCCGGAGATGAGCGGACAAACGGCCTGAAGCCTCTGGTCGCGTTCTGCGCATGAGCAAAAACTAGGGGTAGATTGTTTTGGTTCGTTCTCCCTCTACAGGGATCCGTTTGAGGTAAAATTTATGGGGTTAGAACCATCTTGATGTTGATTAAGTATGGGCGGTAGTTTCATGTCCAAAGGTGGCCGGAGCAGGCGGCACGGTTAGTTTTTCTAAAGCCGCTCAGGCTGCTCACGGCCGCAGCACAAGGGGAGATAGAGTTTTGGGTTTTAGGGTTCTAGGTGCTTTCCGGGTCGGGTCATGGGTCCGGGTCGGTTTCAGTAAGTCATGGGTCAAGTCTAGTGGGTTCGGGTCCGGGTTAAGTTAGTCGGGCTCAGGTATTTTATTTTTAAGTTAATTATTAAGTTAAAGTGTTTTAAATGGGCTAATTAGATTAATTAAATTAATGGGCTACATTTAAGTTTTTTAATGGGCTTGAATAATTATTTTAAGTTAGTTCAATAATTTTTATGGGCTTTGGAGCCCACGGAAATTATTGGGCCAGTCTTTGGGCTTTTAGGCCCATTGGGCCAGATTAAGTTGTTATTGGGTCAAGTATGTGCTAATGGGCTTTAATTAATTAATTGGGCTTAGAAATGTAATATTGGGCTTAAGTATGTTAATGGGCCAGTCTCAGTGTTAATGGGCCAGATTTAAGTAAATGGGCTTGAGAGTTTAGGGCCAGCAGTTCAGTACAACCCATGAGAAATTGCATGTGTCCTGAATATATATTTAATTATTTTTATGCATGGAAGTTATTTTTATATTTATATGATAGTATGAAATTAAATTAAATATATATGAAGGACACACATTATATTTAAGTACATGCATTCATTAAATAATTTTTATGCATGATTTAATGTTTAAGGTTGAGCAAAAGAAAATATTTTATGTTGGAAGTTGAAGTAGTGTGACAATTTAAAAGGGATTCGTCCCCATATGTGAACTATTAAAGGGCAGTTTACTACCAATTTAAGAGGTGATTCGTCACCGCCACGTACGTTGGTTTCCACGCTGATCAGTATTTAATGTATGATTTAAGGTTACACTATGGATACAACCATGCGATGTTAGAAAATACTTTTCTCAACAATGTTTATGTATTATTATGATATTCAAGTTTAATTTAAGTTATGTTATGTTCATGATATTTTAAGCATGCTCATTCATGTATATGTTATGTATTAGTATTAAAGTGATTTAAATTATTTTAAACCCTTGTTATGTTAGCATGTTGGGCCTCTAGGCTCACTACACTGGTATGGTGCAGGTGAGTACGTAGAGGATGTAGTACCCACCGGAGGAGAGGACCTATGAGTGGACATGCAGTGATCCCCCGCGGCCGTCGTCTGAGTCTTTATGATTATGTTTTATGAAATAATTAAACATGTCGTTCTTTTTATTCATTTTCAGTGGTTGGTACTAGTACATATTTTTATTGAAATATTTTCAGTGCATGCAAACTTTAATTTAATTGTTTAGGACAACATTTTTATTTAATGCATGACTCAGACATTTAATTTATTAAATGTTGCATTTTATTTGAGCTATTTTTAAATCTGTTTATTTTTGTGCATATATGTACATCTATTTTAATTAGTATTTTAATAAAAAAAAAAAAATTTCCGCATTTATTAGTATTAGATGTTTCACTGATTGCATCCTTGGCTTTCGAACTTAGACTCTTGCTCCCCAAGTGGTTCAGACATTCAAAACTGGTTTGGAATTTTCGAACTCACCCGAGACAAAATTTTTAAAAATTCATATTTTAATTTCAATTAAGCCCTTAATCAATATTTAATCATTTTTAACCAATTAATCTTGTAAAATAGAACTAGGTTACTACATGATACTTGGACTGGATATGTGAACAATCTTCTTTAACTTATCTTGAACTGTATCAATATGATGTCTGACTGGACTGTTTATTCCTGGACTGCTTACATATCGACTGGACTACTTAGGCTGCTTGTATACCTACTAGACTGGATTTCTTGGACTTAAGTGTTAGAGTAGGTGTCCATCGTGCCAATGTGTTGGCCGATGGTCCTTGAGAGAACTCTTGTATGAAAATCTTTATTTTAATAATATTTGACATTATTTAATTTGGCACATCTTTATCTTTATACCCATGCTAGCTGCATAGATAAAGCCCTTGAATATACAAATAGTAGAAAGAATATGAGATGGTCATGTGATGACTATCATGAAACTCATATTTGGAATACTGTATATTCTAAACTGTTCATAGTCGATTCAGCCGCCATAAAGAAGGATAAAGGCCGCTCGAGCTTGAGACTAGTATTTGCGATGTGAGTACCATGTTTCATTGGTAGGGGACATGGAGATGTCCAAGCATGCAAATAGGTGCTCCTTATAGAGTGCACTGAACAACCCTCCCTAAAGGACTTTTCAAGTGGTTCTCACTTATCGAGTGGAGAAGTCCTAGTTTATGGTTGTACACCACTAGTCCTTATGACCCGGGACAACATGGAGACTCTATATGCTAGTGTTTCACTTTGACTTGTTTACCGACTCATCTGGGGTCATCAGGTGGCAATGTTGGGTGTTGTGATGAAACATATAGAAGTCGATGCATTGTAGTCGGGGATTCATCACTTACCTACGAGTATGGATATCATATGTGATCTCATGCATACGTAGCTTGAAATCTCTGATCAGAGTAGGTGGTAATTAAGAAAGGGGTTTCTTGAATTATACCTTCGATGCAACTACGGCATGACACATAGTTATCGATTCAATGACAACTCTCGATAAACCAATAGTTGTCGAATCGGTCAGGATATATGAGTTGAAGGGACCGTACTGTACGCTAACCATAATTGATTGGTTCTTGCAGGCACTATCATTTGATACCTAGGGAGTCATGTAAGCGATGCTGCTAGACGTTTCACATGACTGGTTGGGTACTATCAGACTTGAGTTTTCTGATGTTCTTATTATCAATGTGTTGATCAATAGGAATGGAGCTATATAGGGTATGCTCATATAAGAGACTTGTTGATCCCGAATCACATGGAGATGTAAACCCACTGCTAGTTGTATCAGTGAACCATTGAGGGTGACACAAGTACTAACTTTCTAGATCCCGTTGAGATTAAAATAAGTTCAATGTGTTGAACAACTTATAAATGAGTTTATAAGTAAAATAAATTATAAGTTTGACTTCTAAATTGGAGAATGAATGGAATAAGTAACTTTTAATTTGTGAATGTGTTCCAAGATTAAAAATTGACTTAAAATAATTAGTTTATGAAAATGGTGATTTTCTAACTATTATTTTGAACTTAGTTAATTAATTCAAGTGTTGAATTAATTTAACACTAGTAGATTTTGTAATGTACAAATAATTAAATTAATTCAAGTATTGAATTAATTAAACACTATTGAGTCTAGTAGAGCTCAAATTAATATAGTGTTGTATAATTATTGATACTAGTGGATTTGAATGAGTTCAAGTTGAATTTAATTAATTGATTAAACTTAAATGGGTTTAGGTTTAATAATTAATTAAAATAAGTTCAAAATGCCATTTGAATATATATGTATTTATATATGTATATATATTAACATGTATATATATATATATATATGTGTGTGTGTGTATGGAATGTGAAGGGTTAAAGCTTTGAGTGCAATTTTCCATGCTTGTTTTGGACTTTTTCCATGCATGGCTTAATTGTACTCATTTAATCCCTCATCTTTAATATATTATTTTGAATAATATATACACACATATTCCACTCCATTTGGAAGAGAGGTGACCGAACACTCCATTAAAAATTATCCAAGTTTTTCTTTCAATTTTTGTGGAAGAAGAAAAGGAAAATCTCAATGCAAAATTCTTTAAATATTCTAGTGCATATTTAGAGCGGATCTAGATCGTCTAGTCGTGGACCTAATTAGAAGGCTTGAAGTGTTGAATCCATTTTGAGCAAGGTGTGCTCTTGGAAGCTTGTAGATAGTGTCTACCACTTCAAGAGCCTAGTTGTTTATCAACTTGATTGGAGCCATAAATCAATCTTTGAGATTGATAGGTAAAACTTCTAAACACCATATGGTTGTTTGTTTTTTTGAATGCTACAAAAGTGCTCGGATCTCTTTTGTTAAAAATTTTAATATTTCCGCTGCGTTTCCGGGCACGAGTTAACCGATCACCTAACAGTGGTATCAGAGACAGGTTACTCTTTTGTGTAGCATTTTTATAATATTATGTTGAGGTAAATTTCTAACCGCATGAGAAAATCAAGATCTATCAATTTGGGGCTATTTTTGGAAAAATATTTTTATAAAAATGTTGCTGCCCATTTCGGGCAGCAGGGGCAGTCCACGGCTGCCCGACGGGCAGCCCTCTTTTAATAATAAAATTTTTTTTTTGGGTTGGCCGGAATCCGGCGACGGTGCTCCGGCAACGACTATGACAACTTTGGTATTCCAAAAGGTGTTTTGTGATATCCAAGTGTCATAAGCCCTAAGTTGTTGAGATTGTAAAAGTTGATATTTTTATGAAAAATTGAAATTTTAAATTGTGTATTTTCTCATAAAATAAATAATTAAAGTGAGACTTTGATTATTTATAGTAAATGGTGATTTACAAGAAATTTTATTATAAAAAAATTAATTAGAAAGTAAACAAAGGTGTTTGTTTATTTTGTTAATTTAATTTATAATTGTGTTGATTAGTGATTGTACCAAGATATATAATATTTGATCAATTGATTATTGAGATAATTAATTGATGATGTATGATATGTGATATTATGCATGAAGGATGATCAAAAACCCAAGACCAATTTGCTAGGTGTATGCTAGGATATTTTGTGTTGAATGGTTGTAATAATTATCAAATTATAAAGTGGGCTTGGTTTATGGCCCGTTTCCACCCCATGAGATGTATCCCTATTTGCCATGGATATTTTAATGTAAAATATTTGATAGTGAAAGTTCAAGATTGGAAGATGGTGGGCCATGATGAATTATAAAGATCCAAGACATGTAAATATTGGAAGCTTATGTAATTGTTGCATTTGCATCCCATGCATTCCGTAGGAATTGGACCTAGACCCGTGTTTGGCTCACACGGGCCGAATAGTTTTGGGGCAATTGATCATCTTTGTTAATTTACTGTTTATAATATATGCATGATATATTATAAATAATGAGTATGTGCGTTATTATTCTATAATAACAAAGTTGCATGAATCCGGCAAACATACGATCAAACATGGCGAGTTTTTAAAATTAACGATGAGACTATTTCCAAATTAAAAACCCTCATTTTGAATTTGATTCAAAATTTATATCAAGCCCGAAAAAGGGAATTATAAATTTGTTTATAATTTCCATGTCTTCCATCGACAATGGATGCATGACGAATGCTACCCGTATTCAATGCTCGGCTCATATTATTGGGGGGGCTTGGATGCCGGAAAGCTGTGACATCCATTGACATGGTGATGTGAACTACGTGGAACTCCCATGACTTCGGCTCATATTATTTGGGGAACTCATGGCGACCGTCCATTAAGGTTTGATATCGATGGGTAAGGCTTGACACGTAAAGATGAACGACATCATATTATTGGGTCCTAATCAAGCGTGAGACAAAAGTTTACGTAAGGGTTGCATGGAGATGCAATTGGAAACTACCTTTTAGGAATTATGATTGGCTGATATTATTCGGGATCATGATTGGCTAATTGGACCTTATGTACCTACTGAGAAAAGGAGTTTCCCGTTTTCACTAGAGGGTAGTGAAAATGTCAAAACAGTGGGAGTAAAAATTTATAAAGTTAAAGTCCATACTTTATATCTTACTAAATATTTTAAAATAGTCATTAACATTTATCTGTTATTATTTTTCAGTACTAGTTTTTTTTTTGAAAATGTCATCAATTCGCAATCCGTTATCTACAATACTCGACAAACATATACTGACTGGTCCGAATTACCTTGATTGGCTAAAAAATCTGAAAATTGTCTTAAACTTGGAAAAGATTGCATATGCACTTAAAAATTCGCCGCCTGCCGAGGCTCCGACTGGATGTAGCCCTACTGAGCTACAAATTTACAAGGATTGGTGTGACCATGACTTGAAAGCTAAGTGTTATATACTGGGTTCTATGTCCGATAAACTGCAGAGGCGTTTTGAGGATGCTAAGAATGCTGCTGACATTCATTTGCATCTCAAAGAGCTCTTTGATGAGCAAGCACGCCTGCTTCGGCATGGACATTATATGCGTAGCTGCAAGAAATATCTTGACCGGAATGGTTCTGGAAATGATACGTTCTACATTGAAGTGAACATTTCACTTAACTCTTCTTCTTCGGTATTGGATACCGGCTGTGGCTCACATCTCTGTAATGATTTACAGTTGATGACAAGAAGTAGGAGACTCAGGGATGGTGAGACCTTCTTGAGGATGGGCAATGGGGCAAGAGTTGCTGCCAAAGCTATTGTAGATGTTTACTTATTGTTGGACAATGATTTTAAGTTATGTTTGAGAGATATTTTGTTTGTACCAGATTTGGTGAAAAACATTGTTTCCATTTCTATGCTTGATAAAGAAGTATATTCTTGTTTATTTGGCAAAGGTGTTTGCAATATTTACAAGAATGAATGTTTAATTGGTACAGGACAATTGGAAAACGATCTCTATAATTTAAAATTGAAAGATATTCCTATGTATAATGTCCAAGAGATATCAACAATATCCAAAAGAAAACAAGATACTCTAAATCCAGCACACTTATGGCATGATCGATTAGGTCATATATCTTTAAGAAGGATGAACAAGCTAGTGGGAGAAGACATGTTTGATATGTCTGATATTAATTCTCTTACTACTTGTGAACCCTGTCTAAAAGGAAAGATGACCAAAATTCCCTTTAAGGGCCATGTGGAGCGAGCCAAGGGACTGTTGGATTTGATCCATACAGATGTGTGTGGTCCACTTAGCATCACCACTAAGCACGGACATTCTTACTTCATTACCTTTACCGATGACTTCTCTAGGTATGGGTATGTGTATTTGATGAAATACAAATCTGAAGCTTTTTAAAGGTTCAAAGAATTTAGATATGAAGTGGAGAAACAATTGGGACGAAGAATCAAGACACTTCGATCAGATCGAGGTGGTGAGTACTTGAGTGCTGAATTCCAAGAGTATCTTAGGGAGAATGGGATTCTCTCACAGTGGACTCCTCCTGGTACACCTCAGTTGAATGGTGTTTCGAAACATCGTAACCGGACTTTGATGGACATGGTTCGGTCTATGATGGGGTTCACGGAGTTGAAAGGCCCAGATTCTTAAAGTATTTCTACAATTTTTGTGAGGTGTGTGCACGGTGTGATGAGCCGCTGGAGTCCTCTGTTATTCTCTCTTGAAGTGCCGAATGAGAAATGGTGAGGATGGAGATGGTAGTGTAAACTTTAGGGCTTGCATAAAAAAATTGGCCATATTAGTTAAAGGGCTTTGGGGCCTTAAAAAATAGATACAAGGCTTTAGAATTAAATAAGCCTAGCCCGCATAAAATTATAATTATTAATTTTTTTTTGAACAAAAGTTGCTAATTTTCGGATTTATTATCAAGCCCAAATTTAAAGTGCATTAAAAGCCCTTAAAATGGCCTATTTTAGAGGGAAATGAACATTTAAAATATTTATATATATAAAACCTAAATTTTCCTACAAAATAGATCTTAAAATAATTATTATAGGCCCTTAAAAATTCTTGAGTAAAAATTTCAATAAAACATTTATCTCGATCGTTCACCGACTCGATTACGCGTTCAAAAATTATATTCTTCTTCAAAAATTCATAACACTTAGAATACTCGGGTTAAAAGCCCTAAATAAATTTAAAGCACGTAAACTTGGTAAAATAAAAGTCACTTAACCCCTTACTTTATTTTTATTATTAATTAATTCTATTTAAAATATTTAAATCTCCTAATTATGCATACGGTTTAGCGTGAAAGAAATTCTAGGCGTTACACAGAGTCTGTAGAACAAGTCTCAGATGGTATGCATGTTCATCCATATTACGCAAATACACCAAGATATCATCGATGAACACAACCACAAACTTGTCTAAATACTCCCTGAAAACATGATTCATCAAATCCATGATTACAACCGGTGCATTAGTTAATCCAAATGGCATCACTAGGAACTCATAATGCCCATATCTGGTCCTAAATGCAGTCTTGGATATATCCTGATTCTTAACTCGCATATGATGATATCCAAATCTCAAGTCATTCTTGGAATATATCGAAGTACCCTAAAGCTGATCAAATAAGTCATCTATATGAGACAAAGGATACTTATTCTTGATGGTCACGCGGTTCAACTGCAGATAATCAATACACAATTGCATAGTCCCATCTTTCTTCCTAATAAAGAGAACATGTGCTCCCCACGGAAACACACTAGGAAGAATATATCCCTTATCCAAGATATCCTGCAATCGATGTTTCAACTCACGCATCTCTGACGGATCCAGACGATACAGAGCTCGCGAAATAGGTGACGTACCTGCACTAACTCAATGCCAAACTCAACTTCCCTAACAGGAGGAAAACCCAGAATCTCATCAGGAAAAATACAAGAAAACTTATTAAAGACGAGCAAATCCCCTATACCAATACTCTTAGTGTACAAATCAACTGCATAGATGAGGTAGCCTTTCTGGCCTGACTCTAGAGCTCGACAGGCTCCCAAAGCGGATACTAAAGGCATCGGAGGTTGTGTTCCATCACCAAAGAAAAACCAACTATCATCCCCAACCAGTTGAAATCGTACAAGTCTCTGGTAGCAATCCACTGAAGCTCGGTACATTGTCAAAATATCGATACCCAATATGCAATCAAAGTCTTCCATTGCTAATACCAAGAGATTCGCTGTCAAAATGTTATCTTCAAATTCTAAAGGACAACCCAAAACTAGACGTTTGGCCAACGTTGACTGACCAGTTGGCGTATAAACAGAACGTACTACGTCTAGGGAAATGTAGGGTAACTTGAGACTCTTAAAAAAACATGCAGATATGAATAAATGAGATACACCAGTATGAATAAGGACAAAATCAGGTAATCCACATAAAAGAAACATACCCGCTATCACCTTCTTATTCTCCTCCACAGCTTGGTCATGCCTCAGTGCAAACACTTGGATCGAAGTACAAGGTCGCAGATTAGAACCCCCAACTGATTGCCCTGGTGGTCTCTACTGAGCTGTAGTTTGGGAATCAAAACCAGAACCTACTCCACCAGCCTGTGGACAATCCTTCTTGAGATGACCAATCTCCCTGCAACAAAAACAAGCTCCAGCAGCTCTACGACATCTATCGGATGGATGATTCTACCCACAATGAAGACACTGACCCTTCTTACCAAACACATAACTCCACAAGATCCCGAAGAAAAAGTAGAAGAAGCAGACTTCTTAAAAGACTGGGCACAAGGACCCAAAGATCTAGAAGGTCGAGCAGAAGTAAGAGATCTCCCTCGTCTCAAACTAATCTTGACCTGACGACACCTATTCACTAACCCCTCGTAAGATCGAGTAATCACAAATAACTACACGATCAAAGATCTCCTGATTAAGGCCCTAAAGAAAGTGATCTTACTTGGCCTCGGAACTTCAATGGATATGAGGACAATGCAGAAACAACTCATAGAACTTATGTTGATACTCGTCAATAGTAATATTACCCTGCTTCAGATTCAAGAGTTCAATAGACATGGTTTGGCGGAGCTCAGGTGGAAAATAAAACTTCATGAAAGCAGTGCGAAAATCAGCCGAAGTAACCATACCACGCTCCTGTAGTATCGGGGCAGCCACATATTTCCACCACTTCTTGGCGCGTCCCTCCACCAAGAAATTAATCGTCTCCAAGTGCTGCTCCTCGATATTATGGAAAACACAGAAACATCCCTCCATCCGCTCTAGCCAATCTTCCGTAACCTCAGCTGACTCACCTCTAACTAACGATTTAGGACCCATCTGAATTAACCTATGCATGTCGAAACGACGACGTCCATCATGGCGATGTCTCTCGTGGTGTCGCTTTCGAGGCTCCCTATGATGTCTGATCATCAGCATCATCACCCCAACGACCCACACTACCATGAATAATCTCGTCATCATGTCCCGCCATCTACAAGATGAAACAAAGGTCAATCCCGAAGCAGAATCTATATTCCAAAATTTCTATGCATGCTCTGATACTATAAATATAGTGACCCACTCCATGATCACCTACTAATAAGAAGCTTAAGCATCCAATAACTTAATTAAACAAAATTAGATAAATCACAACCAAAATTTAAACAGTTATACAATCTCAATAAAAGGAATATGAAAAGTGAATTATTACAACCATATCGAAATAAAATTCTCAGTACCCAAACCAACCAGCAATTACAATCAAACAACCCTACTGATACAAACTCCTACTAGCTGTCAAAACCTGCAACTAAGTCCTCCATGAGCTTCCTGCTCCGTCCAACTAAGGCTTGTCCCGTGGAATTGGTTGTCCAAGAAACAAAAAAACATGTACGTGAGCGAACTACGCTCATCAAGAGAGTATAAGTATACAAACACAATATGAGCATGAATGCAAGTGTACTGGGTTACCAAGACTCAAGGTCAAGAACACTATTCAAAACAGACTCGGGCCCAAGGTATGTAGTACTCTGCATCAACGCACCAGGAGGTGGCTCACATACCCAACAGTGGCCATCCACCAACACTTAGGGTGAGCACCCTACTACAAGTTATCTCAAGGATAAAAGCTCAATATGATAAAACATGAAGAATAATATCGTGACATAAAATATGCAGATAAAATCATGTCATATAAATCATGAAACACATAGGACATGTATACTCAGTCAGAGTATCTCGAACAGTACTTTCGTACCTCAATAAAAGGAGTCTAAATAATCCGGCTCTACTAATCCAAGCTTATAATCATGGGATTACTATATTACTAATGATTATCTAAAAGCCTTATATAAGCTAATAGATACTTCCAAAATATTTATAGTAACTCAGATATACCTCAGTCCGTCATTAGCCTTTTGTTGTCGATGACCCTAGACCTTGGACACAACTCCGCTACGAATCCGAAGACGCCTTATCGAAGCCTGTCCCTTGCCAAAGAAGGACAATAACCACTAAAATCTCTGAAGAAATGAGAGAGAGAGAGAGAGACTTAAATTTGGTGTGAAAATCTGATTCTCAAATGCCATATTTATAGGCAGAGATCGGGAAGTTCCGATCCTACATGCATGGACACATCGCCTGTTTCTCTAATAGGAACTTCCGATCGGGTTTTCGGACCTTCCGATCCTATGCATGCTCGAACAAGTGTCAAAAACCTTTCCATGTTGTGCCAAATCATCGAAAGCTCCGATCGCTACCACGTAGCCAAAATCTTGTTGACAACACATCGAACACCTCACTGCTGGAGTTCGGAAGCTCCAATCTTGGGATCTGACGTTCTGATTGCATCCTTGGCTTTCGAACTTAGACTCTTGCTCCCCAAGTGGTTCAGACTTTCAAAACTGGTTTGGAATTTTCGAACTCAGCCGAGACAAAATTTTTAATAATTCATATTTTAATCTCAATTAAGCCCTTAATCAATATTTAATAATTTTTAACCAATTAATCTTGTAAAATAGAACTAGGTTACTACATGATACTTGGACTGGATATGTGAACAATCTTCTTTAACTTATCTTGAACTGTATCAATATGATGTCTGACTGGACTGTTTATTCCTGGACTGCTTACATATCGACTGGACTACTTAGGCTGCTTGTATACCTACTAGACTGGATTTCTTGGACTTAAGTGTTAGATTAGGTGTCCATCGAGCCAATGTGTTGGCCGATGGTCCTTGAGAGAACTCTTGTATGAAAATCTTTATTTTAATAATATTTGACATTAGTTAATTTGGCACATCTTTATCTTTATACCCATGCTAGCTGCATAGATAAAGCCCTTGAATATACAAATAGTAGAAATAATATGAGATGGTCATGTGATGACTATCATGAAACTCATATTTGGAATACTGTATATTCTAAACTGTTCATAGTCGATTCAGCCGCCATAAATAAGGATAAAGGCCGCTCGAGCTTGAGACTAGTATTTGCGATATGAGTACCATGTTTCATTGGTAGGGGACATGGAGATGTCCAAGCATGCAAATAGGTGCTCCTTATAGAGTGCACTGAACAACCCTCCCTAAAGGACTTTCCAAGTGGTTCTCACTTATCGAGTGGAAAAGTCCTAGTTTATGGTTGTACACCACTAGTCCTTATGACCCGGGACAACATGGAGACTCTATATGCTAGTGCTTCACTTTGACTTGTTTACCGACTCATCTGGGGTCATCAAGTGTCAATGTTGGGTGTTGTGACGAAACATATAGAAGTCGATGCATTGTAGTCGGGGATTCACCACTTACTTACGGGTATGGATATCCTATGTGATCTCATGCATACGTAGCTTGAAATCTCTGATCAGAGTAGGTGGTAATTAAGAAAGGGGTTTCTTGAATTATACCTTCGATGCAACTACGGCATGACACATAGTTATCGATTCAATGACAACTCTCGATAAACCAATAGTTGTCGAATCGGTCAGGATATATGAGTTGAAGGGACCGTACTGTACGCTAACCATAATTGATTGGTTCTTGCAGGCACTATCATTTGATACCTAGGGAGTCATGTAAGAGATGCTGCTAGACGTTTCACATGACTGGTTGGGTACTATCAGACTTGAGTTTTCTGACGTTCTTATTATCAATGTGTTGATCAATAAGAACGGAGCTATATAGGGTATGCTCATATAAGGGACTTGTTGATCCCGAATCACATGGAGATGTGAACCCACTGCTAGTTGTATCAGTGAACCATTGAGGGTCACACAAGTACTAGCTTTCTAGATCCCGTTGAGATTAAAATAAGTTCAATGTGTTGAACAACTTATAAATGAGTTTATAAGTAAAATAAATTATAAGTTTGACTTCTAAATTGGAGAATGAATGAAATAAGTAACTTTTAATTTGTGAATGTGTTCCAAGATTAAAAGTTGACTTAAAATAATTAGTTTATGAAAATGGTAATTTTCTAACTATTATTTTGAACTTAGTTAATTAATTCAAGTGTTGAATTAATTTAACACTAGTAGATTTTGTAATGTACAAATAATTAAATTAATTTAAGTGTTGAATTAATTAAACACTATTGAGTCTAGTAGAGCTCAAATTAATATAGTGTTGTATAATTATTGATACTAGTGGACTTGAATGAGTTCAAGTTGAATTTAATTAATTGATTAAACTTAAATGGGTTTAGGTTTAATAATTAATTAAAATAAGTTCAAAATGCCATTTGAATATATATGTATTTATATATGTATATATATTAACGTGTATATATATATGATATATATATGTGTGTGTATGGAATGTGAAGGGTTAAAGCTTTGAGTGCAATTTTCCATGCTTGTTTTGGACTTTTTCCATGCATGGCTTAATTGTACTCATTTAATCCCTCATCTTTAATATATTATTTTGAATAATATATACACACATATTCCACTCCATTTGGAAGAGAGGTGACCGAACACTCCATTAAAAATTCTCCAAGTTTTTCTTTCAATTTTTGTGGAAGAAGAAAAGGAAAATATCAATGCAAAATTCTTTAAATATTCTAGTGCATATTTAGAGCGGATCTAGATCGTCTAGTCGTGGACCTAATTAGAAGGCTTGAAGTGTTGAATCCATTTTGAGCAAGGTGTGCTCTTGGAAGCTTGTAGATAGTGTCTACCACTTCAAGAGCCTAGTTGTTTATCAACTTGGTTGGAGACATAAATCAATCTTTGAGATTGATAGGTAAAACTTCTAAACACCCTATGGTTGTTTGTTTTTTTGAATGCTACAAAAGTGCTCGAATCTCTTTTGTTAAAAATTTTAATATTTCTGCTGCGTTTCCGGGTACGAGTTAACCGATCACCTAACAGTGGTATCAGAGACAGGTTACTCTTTTGTGTAGCATTTGTATGATATTATGTTGAGGTAAATTTCTAACCGCATGAGAAAATCAAGATCTATCAATTTGGGGCTGTTTTTGGAAAAATATTTTTATAAAAATGTTGCTGCCCATTTCGGGCAGCAGGGGCAGTCCACGGCTGCCTGACGGGCAGCCCTCTTTTAATAATAAAATTTTTTTTTGGGTTGGCCGGAATCCGGCGATGGTGCTCCGGCAACGACTATGACGACTTTTGTATTCCAAAAGGTGTTTTGTGATATCCAAGTGTCATAAGCCCTAAGTTGTTGAGATTGTAAAAGTTGATATTTTTATGAAAAATTGAAATTTTAAATTGTGTATTTTCTCATAAAATAAATAATTAAAGTGAGACTTTGATTATTTATAGTAAATGGTGATTTACAAGAAATTTGATTATAAATAAATTAATTAGAAAGTAAACAAAGGTGTTTGTTTATTTTGTTAATTTAATCTATAATTGTGGTGGTTAGTGATTGTACCAAGATATATAATATTTGATCAATTTATTATTGAGATAATTAATTGATGATGTATGATATGTGATATTATGCATGAAGGATGATCAAAAACCCAAGACCAATTTGCTAGGTGTATGCTAGAATATTTTGTGTTGAATGGTTGTAATAATTATCAAATTATAAAGTGGGCTTGGTTTATGGCCCGTTCCCACCCCATGAGATGTATCCCTATTTGCCATGGATATTTTAATTTAAAATATTTGATAGTGGAAGTTCAAGATTGGAAGATGGTGGGCCATGATGAATTATGAAGATCCAAGACATGTAAATATTGGAAGCTTATGTAATTGTTGCATTTGCATCCCATGCATTCTCTAGGAATTGGACCTAGGCCCGTGTTTGGCTCACACTGGCCGAATAGTTTTGGGGAGATTGATCATCTTTGTTAATTTACTGTTTATAATATATGCATGATATATTTTAAATAATGAGTATGTGCGTTATTATTTTATAATAACAAAGTTGCATGAATCCGGCAAATATACGATCAAACATGGCGAGTTTTTAAAATTAACGATGAGACTATTTCAAAATTAAAAACCCTCATTTTGAATTTGATTCAAAATTTATATCAAGCCCGAAAAGGGGAATTATAATTTTGTTTATAATTTCCATGTCTTCCATCGACAATGGATGCATGACGAATGCTACCCGTATTCAATGCTCGGCTCATATTATTGGGGGGACTTGGATGCCGGAAAGCTGTGACATCCATTGACATGGTGATGTGAACTACGTGGAACTCCCATGACTTCGGCTCATATTATTGGGGGAGCTCATGGCGACCGTCCATTAAGGTTTGATATTGATGGGTAAAGCTTGACACGTAAAGATGAACGACGTCATATTATTGGGTCCTAATCAAGCGTGAGACAAAAGTTTACATAAGGGTTGCATGGAGATGCAATTGGAAATTACCTTTTAGGAATTATGATTGGCTGATATTATTCGGGATCATGATTGGCTAATTGGACCTTATGTACCTACTGAGGAAAGGAGTTTCCCGTTTTCACTAGAGGGTAGTGAAAATGTCAAAACAGTGGGAGTAAAAATTTATAAAGTTAAAGTCCATACTTTATATCTTACTAAATATTTTAAAATAGTCATTAACATTTATCTGTTATTATTTTTCAGTACTAGTTTTTTTTTTTGAAAATGTCATCAATTCGCAATCCGTTATCTACAATACTCGACAAACATATACTGACTGGTCCGAATTACCTTGATTGGCTAAAAAATCTGAAAATTGTCTTAAACTTGGAAAAGATTGCATATGCACTTGAAAATTCGCCGCCTGCCGAGGCTCCGACTGGATGTAGCCCTACTGAGCTACAAATTTACAAGGATTGGTGTGACCATGACTTAAAAGCTAAGTGTTATATGCTGGGTTCTATGTCCGATAAACTGCAGAGGCGTTTTGAGGATGCTAAGAATGCTGCTGACATTCATTTGCATCTCAAAGAGCTCTTTGATGAGCAAGCATGCCTGCTTCGGCATGGACATTATATGCGTAGCTGCAAGAAATATCTTGACCGGAATGGTTCTGGAAATGATACGTTCTACATTGAAGTGAACATTTCACTTAACTCTTCTTCTTGGGTATTGGATACCGGCTGTGGCTCACATCTCTGTAATGATTTACAGTTGATGGCAAGAAGTAGGAGACTCAGGGATGGTGAGACCTTCTTGAGGATGGGCAATGGGGCAAGAGTTGCTGCCAAAGCTATTGGAGATGTTTACTTATTGTTGGACAATGATTTTAAGTTATGTTTGAGAGATATTTTGTTTGTACCAGATTTGGTGAAAAACATTGTTTCCATTTCTATGCTTGATAAAGAAGTATATTCTTGTTTATTTGGAAAATGTGTTTGCAATATTTACAAGAATGAATGTTTAATTGGTACAGGACAATTGGAAAACAATCTCTATAATTTAAAATTGAAAGATATTCCTATGTATAATGTCCAAGAGATATCAACAATATCCAAAAGAAAACAAGATACTCTAAATCCAGCACACTTATGACATGCTCGATTAGGTCATATATCTTTAAGAAGGATGAACAAGCTAGTGGGAGAAGACATGTTTGATATGTCTGATATTAATTCTCTTACTACTTGTGAACCCTGTCTAAAAGGAAAGATGACCAAAATTCCCTTTAAGGGCCATGTGGAGCGAGCCAAGGGACTGTTGGATTTGATCCATACAGATGTGTGTGGTCCACTTAGCATCACCACTAAGCACGGACATTCTTACTTCATTACCTTTACCGATGACTTCTCTAGGTATGGGTATGTGTATTTGATGAAATACAAATCTGAAGCTTTTTAAAGGTTCAAAGAATTTAGATATGAAGTGGAGAAACAATTGGGACGAAGAATCAAGACACTTCGATCAGATCGAGGTGGTGAGTACTTGAGTGCTGAATTCCAAGAGTATCTTAGGGAGAATGGGATTCTCTCACAGTGGACTCCTCCTGGTACACCTCAGTTGAATGGTGTTTCGGAACATCGTAACCGGACTTTGATGGACATGGTTCGGTCTATGATGGGGTTCACGGAGTTGCCGCCATCCTTTTGGGGATATGCGCTTGAAACAGCAGCACTGTTGTTGAACAATGTCCATTCAAAGGCAGTTGATAAGACACCATATGAGATATGGATGGGAAAACCTCCAAAGTATTCTTATCTTAGAATATGGGGGTGCCCTGCTTATGTGAAGCATACAGTGGGAGATAAATTGGATGCTCGATCCATTTTATGCTACTTCGTGGGATATCCAAGGAATTCGGTTGGATATTATTTCTATCATCCCAAATAAACAAAGGTGTTTGTTTCTAGGAATGCGACCTTCTTGGAGAAGGAATTTCTATTGGATAGAAAATGGGAGATGATAGAACTCGAGGAAGTTCGAGAAACACCCACAATTGTAGAGCCCACACCCGAAGCCAAGAGAAGAGATACAAGTTCCTAGAAGATCCGAGAGGATCTCAAGACCACCTATGAGGTATGGTCTGCTTCTTGAAGAGGGCCAAGATGTGCCTAACCATGGATGTGATCCAAGGACCTTCAAGGAAGCATTATCTGATGCCGATTCATCCAAGTGGCTTGAAGCTATGGAATCTGAGATGAATTCCATGTAATCGAACCAAGTGTGGAATCTTGTGGATCCACCTGAAGGAATTGTTCCTATAGGGTGTAAATGGATTTACAAGAGGAAGCTTGGGACGTATGGGAAGGTGGTGACCTTCAAAGATCGATTGGTAGCAAAAGGTTATACTCAAAGGCAAGGAGTTGACTTTGAAGAAACTTTTTCTCCAGTCGCAATGTTCAAGTCTATAAGGATAATTCTAGCCATTGCCGCATGGTATGACTATGAAATATGGCAGATGGATGTGAAGACAGCTTTTCTTAATGGGGATATTAAGGAAGAAATTTACATGTCTCAACCTGAAGGGTTCATATCTATCGAAAGTGAGCATAAAGTATGCAAACTTCAGAGATCTATTTATGGTCTCAAACAGGAATCTAGGGGCTGGAACCTCAGATTTGATGGTACAATCAAAGAGTTTGGGTTTACTAAGAATCCTGAGGAACCATGTGTGTATAAGAAGGTCAGTGGGAGTGCTGTGACATTCCTAGTACTTTATGTTGATGACATTCTACTAATTAGGAATGATGTAGGAATGTTGCAATCAACTAAAGTATGGTTATCGAGTAAGTTCTCGATGAAGGACTTGGGTGAAGCATCTTTTGTATTGGGAATACAAATCTATCGGGATAGATCAAAAAGATTGCTTGGTCTCACCCAATCCACATACATTGATACCATCGTGAAGAGGTTCTCGATGGATGAGTCTAAGAGAGGACATCTACCAATGTGTCATGGTGTGTCTCTATCCAAGTCCATGTCTCCCAAGAATGATGCAGAGATAGAGGCGATGACACGCATTCCATATGCATCTGCAATTGGTAGTATCATGTATGCGATGATATCTACACGTCCTGACGTGGCCTTTGCACTTAGTGTTACAAGTAGATATCAATCGAACTCTGGTCTTCCACACTGGAAAGCTGTGAAAGACATTCTCAAGTATTTGAGAAAGACTAAGAATGTGTTCTTGGTTTATGGGGGTGGAGAACTAAAATTGGAAGGCTATACCGACTCTAGCTTCCAAAGCGATGTTGATGATTCGAAGTCAACTTCCGGTTTTATATTCATGCTCAATGGTGCTGCTGTTTGTTGGAAGAGTTCCAAGCAAAATAGCAATGCGGATTCAACCACCGAGGCAGAATATATTTCTGCATCAGATGCTGCAAAGGAGGCTGTTTGGATTAGGAATTTCGTCCAAGAGTTGGGCGATATTCCTAATGAAGTTGATCCAGTCCCGGTGTACTGCGAGAACACTGGTGCCATTGCTCAGGCAAAAGAACCAAGGTCTCATCAGAAATCCAAACATGTACTGAGAAAATACCACATCATCCGGGAAATTGTGGAACGAGAAGATGTCTTGCTAGACAGAGTCGCCTCCGCAGATAATGTTGCTGATCCACTGACTAAGCCTTTACCAGGACCATTGTTCGAAAAGCATCGCGAATCAATGGGTTTGAAAAATATGGGTAGTTGGCTCTAGTGCAAGTGGGAGATTGTTAGAGTAGGTGTCCGTCGAGCCAATGTGTTGGCCGATGGTCCTTGAGAGAACTCTTGTATGACAATCTTTATTTTAATAATATTTGACATTATTTAATTTGGCACATCTTTATCTTTATACCCATGCTAGATGCATAGATAAAGCCCTTGAATATACAAATAGTAGAAAGAATATGAGATGGTCATGTGATGACTATCATGAAACTCATATTTGAAATACCGTATATTCTAAACTGTTTCTAGTCGATTCAGCCACCATAAAGAAGGATAAAGGCCGCTCGAGCTTGAGACTAGTATTTGCGATGTGAGTACCATGTTTCATTGGTAGGGGACATGGAGATGTCCAAGCATGCAAATAGGTGCTCCTTGTAGAGTGCACTGAACAACCCTCCCTAAAGGACTTTCCAAGTGGTTCTCACTTATCGAGTGGAGAAGTCCTAGTTTATGGTTGTACACCACTAGTCCTTATGACCCAGGACAACATGGAAACTCTATATGCTAGTGATTCACTTTGACTTGTTTATCCACTCATCTGGGGTCATCAGGTGGCAATGTTGGGTGTTGTGACGAAACATATAGGAGTCGATCCACTGCAACTCATGCTTAGCCTGAGAGTATCAACCAAATTGAAGAAATCGCTCGCCAATCTTGATTACTGACAACTTACATGGCTTGATCAACAACTCTGATCCTGTTACCATAAGTCTCCTAATCCCAAACACTTGGAATCAAAAGATTCACATCAAATTATCATTTCTATCTCTAACAGAGTCAGACGATAGCTAAGGGTAGTCTATTGGCATAAACCCGCACCAGTCTGGACATACTGCTAACTGCCTTGTCCATTTGAAATAAACACCAAGACTAGCTAAGCCCAAAATAGTTTAAAATTTGATAATCTGTATCATCCTGTCTCAAGGAATCTTAATCTTATCTCTGATTAAACCAGACGATAATCATAATAACCACTGTTAGAAGTCCATCTACCTACTAGACCTAGCCTTCTAGTGATATCCCAAACATCGAAGGTAAAAAGCCTATCTGCTCAAAACAATCACTTGTCGAGGAAAATCTCTCCCAAGACTAATTCTGAGAGCAGAAATACAAAACCTGCATCTCTGAGAAAATCCAGACGATAACTAACTTTTAATACCACACCTTGTATCTATCCTAAGTCATACCCCGCTGCGACTGTTGCCAAATCTCTAGACTGAGTAGCCTCCCTTGTACAGCCGCTCCTGAATCACAAAGGCTTCCAGGCAACCTCTGAAGCATTGAAGTCTCTCAGAGTAACACTGGCATAGGGTCGCGCCTCCTCACATCTAGTCCCGATCACAATCCACAATATCGGTATCACTTTGTTTGAAAACTGGCGAGTTCCCAGACCAATTACGATTGATACCCGGTGCAGCGGAAGTTTAAATTTTTCATGGAACGTTTCCATGGTATGGGTATCAACCGTTCATCGATTGAATTATGTGTGTGTAAAATTTAAATAACAATTAAATAAATTTTACCTCAAATCTCGCAACGAGATTAATGGACACCAACAGAACAATTCTGCTCTTGTTGTCTCTCCCTGGAACCGATGAACGCCTTCAATCAGGTCCACGAACAGAGGTTTAATCCCTCTGATAGATTGCACTAGAAAATCTATCAGAAGTTTTCTGCGAAGAGAATACACGAATTTGATTCGTTATTCCTTACTGCGATTCAAAATCACAGACCGGAATTTTCTCTGACAGAGTAGGGAGGGGCGCGGCCAAAAACGTTTTGAGAGGCTAGGGTTTTCGAAAATTTGCTCTCAAAATTATGACCTGTTGTGTGTAATTTCTGTACTGAAATAACTTATTTATAATGCAGGCCACTAACACCTTAGGGCCCATTAGTCATAAGCTGGGGCCCGACAAGCAAAGCCCACTCGTTCAGAAATTAATATAAAATTCATCGTGACTCCGATTGATGAAACGATTTCACCAATGTGCACAGAAACCATTTCTGCACGTTTTAAAGTCAAAATAAATTTTCCTGAATCCGAATTCAGTGGTTTCCAAAAATGTCCATCCCTATGTCATTTTAGGAAATCCTACTCCCTTACTCTTATTTAAGAAGTCCAACTCCTTAGTTCATTAAATTTAACTCTTTAAATTTAACTATCTCAACGGGGATTAAAACTCCATTACACTGTGTGACCCTCAATGGTTCAGGGATACAGCTAGCCGTGGGCTCACAACTCCTTGTGACTCGGAACAACACTTTCCGACTTGCCCAACGAATCATGGTAAAGCGCCTAGCAACATCGCCCCATGATTCCCTAGGTATCACTGATAGTGCCTACAAGAACCAGTAGATTTTGGTTAACGTACAGTACGGTCCCTTCATCCATATATCCCGATCGAATCAACAACCATTGGTATATCGAGAGTCGCTCAAGATTCGATAACTATGCAATACATCTTGAAGATCAAATTAGTGACATCGCATGTGCTACTAAGAAACCATTTCTTAAATCACATCAAGTACTCTGGCCAGAGATTTGTCACACTAATATCTCCTCAGATCGCATAGGATATCCACACTCGCAAGTATGTGGTGAATCCTTGACAACAATGCATTGACTCCTATATGTGTCGTAACTGTACCCAATCTCGACACCTGATGACCCCCTCAGAGTCGGTAAACGAGTCAAAGCACAGTACTAGCATATAGAGTCTCCATGATGTTTCAAGTCGTAAGGACTAATGGTGTACAACCAAAACCGCGGACTTTATCCACTCGATAAGTGATAACCACTTGGAAAGTCCGGATAGGGTAGTTCGACTATTCATCCTATGAATATCCATTTGCATGCTTCGAACATCTCCATGTTCCCTACCAATGAAACGTGGTACTCCGCATCGCAAATGCTAGTCTCAAACTCGAGCGATCCTTATCCTTATTATCGGACGGCTCAATCGACTAGGAACGGTTTTAGAATATACAGTGACTATAAGATGTATTTCATGATAGACATCTCCATGTTCTACCACATCTTACATACACTATAGTATATTCAAGGTCTTTATCAAAACAACAATAGTATATCACAATATAACAATATGAAGTAATATAAAGTCATTGCCATAAAAGTGTAAATAATATTAAACAAAAGATTGTTTATACAAAGAGTCAACAAAGCCCATAGCCACACAGTTGGCTCACTGGGCACCCACTCTTACAATCTCCCACTTGCCCTATAGCCAACTAGTCATACTACGTAGACCCATTGCTTCGCGATGTTTGTCAAACAATGGTCCTGGCAAAGGCTTAGTAAGTGGATCAGCGATATTGTCTGCAGAGGCCACTCGTTCGACACTGATGTCTCCTCTTTCCACAATCTCCCGGATTATGTGGTATTTCCTCAGTACGTGTTTGGATCTTTGATGAGACCTTGGTTCCTTTGCTTGAGCAACGGCACCCGTGTTGTCGCAGTACACCGGGACTGGACCAACAAATTCAGGAATGACGCCCAACTCTTGGACGAAATTCCTCATCCAAACGGCCTCTTTAGCAGCAGCTGATGCTGCAATGTATTCAGCCTCAGTGGTGGAATCCGCTGTGGTGTCCTGCTTGGAACTCTTCCAAGAGACAGCACCGCCATTGAGCATGAACACAAATCCAGAGGTTGACTTCGAGTCATCCACATCACTTTGGAAGCTAGAGTCGGTATAGCCTTCCAGTTTGAGTTCTCGTCCTCCATAAACCATGAACATATTCTTAGTCCTTCGCAAGTACTTAAGAATGTCCTTCACGGCTTTCCAATGCATCTGACCAGGATTAGACTGATATCTGCTCGTGACACTCAGAGCAAATGCTACATCCGGTCTGGTAGATATCATCCCATACATGATGCTACCTATAGCTGACGCATATGGTACATGTGTCATATTCTCTATCTCTGCATCAGTCTTGGGACACATAGACTTGGATAGAGAAACTCCATGACACATGGGTAGATGTCCTCTCTTGGACCCATCCATTGAAAACCGTTTCAATATGGTATCGATGTAGGTTGATTGAGTGAGTCCTATCATTCTCTTAGATCTATCCCTATAGATCTGTATCCCAAGAATGTAGGATGCCTCACCCAAATCCTTCATCGAAAATCTACCTGATAACCATATCTTTGTTGACTGCAACATCCCTACATCATTCCCAATGAGTAGGATGTCATCAACATAAAGTACTAAGAATGTCACCGCATCCTTAACTACTTTCTTGTACACGCAAGGTTCCTCCGGGTTCTTGATGAAACCAAAGTCTTTAATTGTTTCATCAAATTTCTGGTTCCAACTTCTTGATGCTTGTTTTAGACCATAAATTGATCTCTGAAGCTTGCATACCTTATGCTCGCTTCCCATGGATGTGTACCCCTCAGGCTGCTTCATATAGATTTCTTCCTTAATGTCTCCATTAAGAAAAGCAGTCTTCACATCCATTTGCCATATCTCATAGTCATACCATGCAGCTATGGCAATTAGGATTCTTATGGACTTGAACATTGCGACTGGTGAAAAGGTTTCATCATAGTCAACTCCTTGCCTTTGAGTATAACCTTTCGCCACCAATCGCGCCTTGTAGGTCAATACCTTACCATCAGGCCCAAGCTTTCTTTTGTAGATCCATTTACACCCTATTGGAACAATTCCATCGGGAGGATCCACTAAAGTCCAGACTTGGTTAGTATGCATCGAATCCAATTCTGACTGCATAGCTTCAAGCCATAAATTCGAATCCGCATCAGAAATTGCTTCCTTGAAGCTTCTTGGATCACATCCAATGTCGGGTTCATCTTGACCCTCTTCAAGAAGAAGACCATATCGAACTGGAGGTCTAGAAGTCCTCTCGGATCTTCTAGGTGCAGGCGTGTCCAGCAATGGTTCCTGAGGTGTGGGATCGTTATTTTGTATTTCGGGTTCTTCTCGAACTTCTTCGAGTTCCATCATCTCGCCTTTCTTATCCAATAAGAATTCCTTCTCCAAGAAGGTGGCATTCCTAGAAACAAACACCTTTGTTTCAGCAGGATAATAGAAATAATATCCGATTGAATTCTTCGGATACCCCACAAAATAACACAAGCTGGATCGACTATCCAACTTATCTCCCACTGTCCGCTTCACGTAAGCAGGACATCCCCAAATCCTCAAGTACGAATACTTAGGAGCTTTGCCATTCCATAACTCGTATGGTGTTTTGTCCACTGCTTTAGTGTGGACGTTGTTCAACAACAATACCGCCGTTTCAAGCGCATAGCCCCAAAACGAAGGTGGAAGCTCAGTGAAGCTCATCATGGATCGAACCATGTCCAACAAAGTTCGATTACGACGCTCCGATACACCATTAAGCTGTGGTGTCATAGGAGGAGTCCACTGAGAGAGAATCCCATTCTCTTTCAGATAGTCCAAAAACTCGGTACTCAAGTATTCTCCACCTCGATCCGATCGAAGTGCTTTAATACTTTTACCTAGCTTGTTTTCTACTTCAGCCCTGAATTCTTTGAACTTTTCAAATGCTTCAGACTTATATTTCATTAAATATAAATACCCATACCTAGAATAATCATCAGTAAAGGTAATGAAGTAGGTGTGGCCATGTTGAGTCCCTACTCTAAATGGACCACAAACATCTGTATGGATCAAATCCAACAGATTTTGACTACGTTCAGGCTTCCCCTTAAAAGGAGATTTAGTCATTTTCCCTTTTAGGCAGGATTCACAAGTAGGTAGAGAGTTAATATCAGACATATCAAACATGCCCTCTCCCACTAGCTTGTTCATCCTCCTTGAGGAAATATGACCTAGTCTAGCGTGCCAAAGGTTTGCCGGGTTTTGACTATCGATTTTCCTTTTGTTTGTTGTTGCCGGTTTGTCAATACAATTCACTGGAACGTCTTTTAGTTTTAAATTGTATAGATCGTTTTCAAGTTGTCCATTTCCAATTAAACATTCATTCTTGTAAATACTGCAAATCCCATTCACAAAATTACAAGAATAACCATCTCTATCAAGCATAGAAATATAAATAATGTTTTTAATTAAATCTGGCACAAATAAAACATCTCTCAACAATAATTTAAAACCATTCTGCAAAATCAAACAAACATCTCCAATGGCCGTAGCTTCAACTCTGGAACCATTCCCGAGCCTCAGCTGGGTCTCACCCATTCTAAGCCTGCGACTTCTTGTCATCACCTGCAAATCATTGCAAATGTGAGAACCACATCCGGTATCCAATACCCAAGAAGTTGTATTAAGTGACATGTTTATTTCGATATAGAACATACCCTTTGCAGTTCCCAACTGCTCAAGATACTCCTTGCAGTTGCGCTTCCAATGACCCGGCTTCTTGCAGTAATGGCAAACATCCTTGGATTTTCCATCGTTTGAAGCCTTTGTCTTTTGCTTCTTCTCGGGTTCCACTTTCTTGGGTGGGGCAGAACGTTTCTTGCCCTTCATACTTGGCCCCTTCTTAGCAGAAGATGAGGAGCCCACCAAGAAAGCTGGCTTATCCTTCTTAAGTGTGGATTCATATGTAACGAGCATATTGACCATCTCTTCAAGGGTGGCCTCTATCTTGTTCATATTAAAATTTATCACGAATCCATCAAATGAAGAAGGAAGAGATAGAAGCAGCAAGTCCACATTGAGTTCATGCTCCAACACCAAATCAAGGGTCGCTAACTTCTGTATGAGCCAAATCACTCGTACCCCATGATCACGGACCGAAGTCCCTTCACGCATGCGGCACGTCATCAACTCCTTAACAGTAGAGAACCTTTCAGCCCTCGACTGAGCCCCAAAAAGTTCCTTGAGTTGCGTGTGAATGTCAGCAGCATTCACCGTGTCCTCAAATCGCCTCTGGAGTTCATCAGACATCGAGGCTTGCATATAGCATTTGGTCTTGATGTCATGGTCACACCATGCATCAAGTTTGGCCAATTCCTCCGGACTTATGTCAGCTGGTGCTTCCTTCGGAGGTGCTTTCTCTAACACGTAGAGCATTTTCTCCGAAGTTAAGACAATCTTCAACTTCCGGAACCATTCCGTATAGTTGGCGCCAGTCAGCTTGTTTTGTTCGAGGATCGAGAATAAAGGATTTCGCGAATTCATTGTGTGAAATACTGAAAAGGAAAAACAGACATATATCAATGATTGTTTAACAATTTACTAAGACATAAAATAGGCGAATTTAATTTTATGAATCTCACTCCCACTATTTTAACGATTTCACCACCCTCTAGTGAAAACGGGAAACTTTTTCCTTAGTGAGAACATGGAGTCCAATTGACAAACTTATGGTCCCGAATAATATCAGCCAACCATAATTCTCAAAAGGTAGAGCCCAATTGCTTCCAAAGCAACCCCCATGTATTTACCTCATGTCCAATAAGGGCCCAATAATATGACGCCGTTTAAAGTGACATGTCAAGATGACCCATCAATATTAAGTTGTGATGGACGGTCGCCATGTGGATCCCCCAATAATATGAGCCGATCCCATGGGAGTTCCACCCAACTTACAACATTTGTCGATCCAATGTACAGCTTTCCGACGAACGGGCCCCCCAATAATATGAGCCGGACCGTATCCGCGGGTAGCATCACATACATTGACCGTTGATGGAAGGTAGGAACATTTAAACAATATTTAAATTTCCTTTATTTATCTTGATATAAATTTTAAATCATATTTAAAATGAGGGATTTTATTTATAAAAATATTTGTCTCATCATTTTTAATTTATTGCATGCATTGCCGGATTCACGCAATTTATGTCTAAACATGCATACAATCATAATATCACATATTATATAGGATGATCGATTCCATTTCTAATTGACCCGTGGTTGCCAATCACGGGTCTTAGTCCAATCCTAGGTAATATGCAGTATGCAAATGCAATCCTATTACATATGCTTCCAATTTACATTTCTTCAGTCTTCATTGTCTGCCGGGCCCACCATCTTCAAATCTTGATCTCCCACTAAATCTAATGTATTTACAATTAAATAACAATGACAAGTAGGGGATACATTTTTAGGGGGTGGGAACGGGCTATAAACCAAGCCCACTTTTATTACATATGACATTCATATCGGGCCATAAACCAGGCCCATTAATAAAACCAACAACAATAAAGACAAAATGTAAATTCCTAACATACACCTACAAAATTGGTCATGGCAATCGATCATCCTTATCCAATAACATTTAATTCAAAATTAATTTATTGGATAACATGCTGTGGCAATTCAAATTTAAACAAGATAAAATCATATTTTATATATAAAATCACATTTCACATATAAAATCATATTTTATCTCCATATCAAATAAAATCATATTTTATCTATAAAATCCAATTTTACAAATAAAATCATATTTTATCTAATATATCATAAGATCATATCTTATCATCAATTGTACCAAAATAATTGATTTCAAAATTCAATTTACGGATAAAATATTAAAATTTTCCAAAAATTCAAATTTATCCAAAATCAATTTTAAAATTTACGGACTCGAACAATTCGATCCGAAATCTCGTGAACCAATCAAAAACAATTTTTGACCGGACCAAAAATAAAATTTTTAAATATTAAAATTAATAAAAAATTAAAAATTAATTTTTCCCGCGGGCCACCCGGGACACTCCCGGGTCGGCCCGCACCCGGGGCGCGGGCCGGGGGCAGCCCGGCTGCCCCCTTAGGGCAGCGCCTGGCGCCGCCCCTGGGCGGCGCCGTGCGCTGCCCTGGGCGGCGCCGAGCGCCGCCCTGCGCAGCGCCCAGCGCTGCCCTGCGCAGCGCCCAGCGCTGCGCTGGGCAGCGCACAGCGCTGCCCTGGGCGGCGCCGTGCGCCGCCCTGGGCGGCGACGGTCGCCGCCTTGGGCGGCGCTGTGCGCCCCCTTTGGGCGGCCCCGTGCGCCGCCCGGGGCAGCAACAATTGCTGCCCCACCGGGCAGCGATCCAATCGCTGCCCGGGTTTTGCCCCGAAAAAATTTTTTTTTATTAAAAATATTTATTTTGTTTCATAAACCGAGACTCAAAAATTTTGTACAATTGATTAATTCAATCGATTGATCTGAGCAACCTGGCTTTGATACCACTGTTTGAAAACTGGCGAGTTCCCAGACCAATTACGATTGATACCCGGTGCAGCGGAAGTTTAAAAATTTTTCATGGAACGTTTCCATGGTATGGGTATCAACCGTTCATCGATTGAATTATGTGTGTGTAAAATTTAAATAACAATTAAATAAATTTTACCTCAAATCTCGCAACGAGATTAATGGACACCAACAGAACAATTCTGCTCTTGTTGTCTCTCCCTGGAACCGATGAACGCCTTCAATCAGGTCCACGAACAGAGGTTTAATCCCTCTGATAGATTGCACTAGAAAATCTATCAGAAGTTTTCTGCGAAGAGAATACACGAATTTGATTCGTTATTCCTTACTGCGATTCAAAATCACAGACCGGAATTTTCTCTGACAGAGTAGGGAGGGGCGCGGCCAAAAACGTTTTGAGAGGCTAGGGTTTTCGAAAATTTGCTCTCAAAATTATGACCTGTTGTGTGTAATTTCTGTACTGAAATAACTTATTTATAATGCAGGCCACTAACACCTTAGGGCCCATTAGTCATAAGCTGGGGCCCGACAAGCAAAGCCCACTCGTTCAGAAATTAATATAAAATTCATCGTGACTCCGATTGATGAAACGATTTCACCAATGTGCACAGAAACCATTTCTGCACGTTTTAAAGTCAAAATAAATTTTCCTGAATCCGAATTCAGTGGTTTCCAAAAATGTCCATCCCTATGTCATTTTAGGAAATCCTACTCCCTTACTCTTATTTAAGAAGTCCAACTCCTTAGTTCATTAAATTTAACTCTTTAAATTTAACTATCTCAACGGGGATTAAAACTCCATTACACTGTGTGACCCTCAATGGTTCAGGGATACAGCTAGCCGTGGGCTCACAACTCCTTGTGACTCGGAACAACACTTTCCGACTTGCCCAACGAATCATGGTAAAGCGCCTAGCAACATCGCCCCATGATTCCCTAGGTATCACTGATAGTGCCTACAAGAACCAGTAGATTTTGGTTAACGTACAGTACGGTCCCTTCATCCATATATCCCGATCGAATCAACAACCATTGGTATATCGAGAGTCGCTCAAGATTCGATAACTATGCAATACATCTTGAAGATCAAATTAGTGACATCGCATGTGCTACTAAGAAACCATTTCTTAAATCACATCAAGTACTCTGGCCAGAGATTTGTCACACTAATATCTCCTCAGATCGCATAGGATATCCACACTCGCAAGTATGTGGTGAATCCTTGACAACAATGCATTGACTCCTATATGTGTCGTAACTGTACCCAATCTCGACACCTGATGACCCCCTCAGAGTCGGTAAACGAGTCAAAGCACAGTACTAGCATATAGAGTCTCCATGATGTTTCAAGTCGTAAGGACTAATGGTGTACAACCAAAACCGCGGACTTTATCCACTCGATAAGTGATAACCACTTGGAAAGTCCGGATAGGGTAGTTCGACTATTCATCCTATGAATATCCATTTGCATGCTTCGAACATCTCCATGTTCCCTACCAATGAAACGTGGTACTCCGCATCGCAAATGCTAGTCTCAAACTCGAGCGATCCTTATCCTTATTATCGGACGGCTCAATCGACTAGGAACGGTTTTAGAATATACAGTGACTATAAGATGTATTTCATGATAGACATCTCCATGTTCTACCACATCTTACATACACTATAGTATATTCAAGGTCTTTATCAAAACAACAATAGTATATCACAATATAACAATATGAAGTAATATAAAGTCATTGCCATAAAAGTGTAAATAATATTAAACAAAAGATTGTTTATACAAAGAGTCAACAAAGCCCATAGCCACACAGTTGGCTCACTGGGCACCCACTCTTACACACTTGACCTGGTACCCTGATGAAAACCCATCATCACATGGCAACAACCTAAAGAGGTCAAAACAGCCAACTGTTCTAAAATAAAACAGCCTAGAACAACTCCCATGCCCCTGATGAATCACCTCATTCCTGGCACTGAACATAGCCAAATGACTAGCTAGATCATCCTAGGAATACACCTAGAACCAATCAACTAGAAACATGCAATTATCCCAACAAGTCAATAGTCGAACACTGATCAATTAAGCACTGGAATACAATTCCCAAACGTCCAATTACTTGAACTACTAATCCAAGTTCTGAATAATCCCTATTAAAATCCCATGTAATAGAATAAACAACTACATCCATAATGATACACAAAAAATATATGCAATGTAACAACAGCTAATACATCAAGATACCTGAACTCATTAAACCACTGAATCTGGTATAATACAATTCTTATTACAAGTCCTTAGTTACAAATACTGAGAAATTCCAACAGCCTGGAATCAATAATATAATGATTCAATTGCTTACATCTGAAATACTGTTCACAAAAATCTTAATAGAGTATTTAATATCCAAATACATGCAGAATTTTTACATCTCGTCTACTGATTTTGAATGTGTGGTTTCCTGTCTGCTATCCGAAAGCATCAATACAAGCATATCGAGCAGACCTCTTCCACACGATCTCCAAAAGATCTCACTAATCTACTGGGTACGTCTCTGTTATGGTAAATTCCCCGGTGGATCAGATAAGAAATTTTATGACAATCTGTCGAACTGCTTGTGGAGAATCTTCAGAGGAGTGCTGTCTTGGTATGGACTCAAGCATTACGTGTGTCCCAACCAATCCCTTGCCACTGCCTTCGATGTCTCGTACTCGATCCAAAGCTAGGATCCACATGAGTCGAAATATTGGTGTCTCGGACAAGATCCTTCTCTCATGCCCGATCTTGCCGGAATCTCATAAGACAAATATTTAAAAATCTTGTCGATGATGATAGTTTTCGAGCAACCTAATTGCCTCATCATTCCCACATTTAAGGTCTCATCATTCCTACAAGGATCACCAAATAATCTTAGCACTATGTCCCAAAAATCTTATTGAATGCTCTGATACCAATAAATGTAGTGACCCAACCCGGATCCACTACTAATCAGATATTAGTGCTTAATAATGCAATAACAGTAAATAAAAAATAAATGCGGAAGCTTGAATAAAAGCTGGCCGGCAGAATACAACCGGTTAAAAAAATTCATAATTTACAACGCAATCGAATACATTGATAAAAAAAGCCTAACATCTAACCCTGTTGTCTCTTTCCTGATCACTGACTCACCGAGTCTCTGGATGTACTACCTGCACCTGCACCTGCACCTACCCCATCGAATGGGGTGTCCAAACAACAACAAAATACTGGACGTGAGCGCTAAAGCTCAATACGCTAGTACGGGTAAACATACAAACATGATGCATGCAAATGAATATCGAACATCATACGAGTATCAAATCCTGATCAGTCTAAGAGCCATGGTATGTAGCACGCTGGACCGTCGCATCAAGAGGTGGCTCCCATACCATAAACCGCGTACATATCCAGGTTCCAAAACTATGGTTCCCATCCACACATGCAATGGGGCTGAGCAAATCCCCTATATTGGGTAAGCCAAAAATACCGGCTAAATCAAGATGTATGCACATGTAGCATAACACAAACATGCAATCATGACACATAAATGCAACATATAAGCATGCATACCCGCTGGCAATCTCAGTCAGTACTTACGTACCACACTAAAGCAGTCTTAGAAGCAACCATCTAGGTTTCAAGTCTACCATCAAACTCTACAATTCTACAATTCAAAATACCCATGCATCACTAAACATGCTCTAAAAATCTTAACTAAGCTAATATATACTCCCTAATAATTTTTAGGGAACTCGGACCATATCTGCGTCCGTCGTCAGCCCGCTGATGGCGAATATCCCACAACTTGGGCACAACTTCGCAATAGCTCCGCTACTGCTCCAGCGACTGGCTAGGAATATAAAACTACTACCTACTCCTTACTCTTTAATAAAGGGTACCCAAAATCCCAAAATGAGCTAAATGGAGAGGAGAGGAAATTTTGAGAGCTGGAAAACGAGCTTCTCGACCCATATTTATATACATGGGTTTGGACCGTCCGATCCCAGTTTGGATCGTCCGATCTCCCATCGCCCCCGCCACGTGTCAATCCGATCAAATGCAACAATACACATGTTCGAAACACTGTTCCGAGCGTCCGCACTTGTCCTATTTGTCAAAAAGAAATATGGAAGCTTGAGATTGTGTATCGATTACCAAGAACTGAATAAGATCGCAATCAAGAACAAGTATCCGCTTCCAAGGATAGATGATCTTTTTGATCAGTTTAAAGGAACTAAGGTGTTTTAAAAGCTTGGCTTAAGGTCTGGTTACCACCAACTCAAGATTAAGGCTGAAGATATTCCAAAGACAGCCTTCAGAACGAGATACAGACATTATGTGTTCACTGTGATACCTTTTGGTTTAACGAATGCATCAGCAGCATTCATGGACTTGATGAATTGAGTGTTCAAGCCGTTTCTTGACAGGTTCATGGTAATGTTCATTAACAACATCCTTGTATACTCTCCAAGCAAGGAGGACCAAGAAAACTACTTACGGATGACTCTCCAAATTCTAAAAGAGAAAGAGCTTTTCGCCAAATTCAAGAAGTGTGAATTTTGGATGGACAGTGTGACATTCTTAGGTCACATTATATCTTCTGAAGGAGCATCAGTTGACCTAGTGAAAGTCAAAGCTATCACAGAATGGCCAAGGCCAAAGATAGTGTCAGAAGTTTGAAGTTTTATGGGGTTAGCTGGATACTATTGGAAGTTTGTTGAGGGGTTTTAATCACTAGAAATACAACTCACCAAGCTCACCCAAAAGAATGTTAAGTTCACATGGTGTGAGGAATGTGACAAGTGTTTTGATACACTGAAGAATAAGTTATCTGCTACTCCAGTGTTGGCACAACTACCGAAAGAGAATACTTTACCATTTATAGCGACGCATCGAAGCAAGGACTCGACTGCATTCTTATGCAAGAAGGGAGGGTTATTGCCTACGCATCAAGGAAACTAAAGCCATATGAACGTAACTATCCCACACACGACTTGAGTTAGCTGCAGTCGTCTTTGCTTTGAAGATTTGGAGGCACTACCTCTATGGAGCCAAGTGCGAAGTCTTCACGGATCACCAAAAAGTATCTATTCATGCAAAAGGAATTAAACATGAGACAAAGAAGGTGGATAGAACTTTTGAAGGACTATGATCTAACAATCAGCTACCATCCGGGGAAAGCCAACAAAGTGGCTGATTCTTTGAGTCGTAAGAACATGGGGAAATCGTTCCTTGCAGCCATAAGTGCTGAACCCTGTCTATGGGAAAGAGTAAAGCTACGTCAAGACCAAGATCCTAACTTGGCAAAGATCAAAGATCAATTCAAGGAAGGGAAGAGTCTTGAAGACCGAGTGGACAACAACAAAGTCCTTTGGATGCAAGATCAACTGTGTGTGCCCGATAGTGACAATTTACACCAAGAGGTCATGGAAGAAGCACACAAGTCAAGGTTTCCCATTCATCTGGGAAGCACAAAGATGTACAAAGACTTGAAGAAAGGATTTTGGAGGAATTGAATGATGAGAGATGTCACAGACTTCGTCTCCAAATGCTTGGCATGTCAACAAGAAAAAGCTAAGCACCAAAGATCCGAAGGACTGTTACAACCATTGGAAATCCCTGAATGGAAATGGGAGCATATTTCCATTGACTTTGTAGTCGGATTACCAAAATCACAACAAGGCCATGATGGTATGTAGTGACCCGTATCCAGAATTAATGATTAATGGATAATTAATCATGTGATAACATTTAGATTAAGTAAAATATGATTAAGGTATTTCAAAATGGGTCTAAGGAGTTCAAAAATGGATCCAGAATGCCCTGAAATGCGGATTTTAGTTCTTGGATAGGATCGGACGCTCCGAACTCACATGGACAGGTGTCCAGGATGATGCCAGAAAGGATGACATCAGCACTGATGTTAGGGATATGACATCGGATGCTCCGAGTTGTTTGGATTTGTCTTTGGTACTGGGTTGTACTAAAATATTTATCTGACTTTTGACTCAGTATAAAAGTAGGTTAAAATTTTTCCTAGACAGGATTGTCATAGACAGATGTTTTTTCTTTGATATCGAAAAAGGAAGGAACTAAGTCTTAGATAGAGTTTCTATCATGAGTTAGATTGTGATAGTTCTGTTAAATAGATTCAGGCCGACACAAGGGTTGTGAAAATATATACTTTTGGGTATGATCTGACTTGGTCAGAAGAAGGAATGATGAATTTTTGGTATTAGATCCTATGATATTTTGGGGTCGGAATAGTCTTGGAAGATATATTCCTAGACAAGTGATTGTTTTGAGCAGTGGGTTTGATTGATTTTGGATATCACTAGATTGGTGAAATCTAGTAGATAGACCGACTAGTACCGGTGCTCATCAAGAATAATGTCTGACCACGTCAGAAATATGATTTGAGGTTTTATTGGGACAAGTGATTATCCAGGGTAGTAGATGATCCTTTGATTGAGAGTTTTTTACGGTTTAGTTTGTGACTTGGTAATCATTTTCGATTTGACAGGGACAATATTGATTGTAGATTTAGAATGGTACAAGATTAGTGTCAGTTACAACTCATGATTAGTGTCTGACTCTGTTGGAAAGATAAACTCATCAAAGGGAGTCTTGTGGTTCCAAGTGTTGAGATTTCTCGAGTAGTTGCAACACTAAGATCAAGGATTGTTGATCTGTAGTGTAAGGTTCTAGTGATTGGGAATCAACAAGTGGTTGTCTAAATTTATTGATCCTTTTGAGCTAAGTGAAGGCCGCAGTGTATCAATGTTAGTAAAAGAGATTGTTAAGCTTAATCTGTAACGATTTGGGATTATCGTGGATAGGGAAGAGGATTAGTTCGGTAAGCAAGATATGCTTAAAGAATTTAGTCATAGTCCATACCCCGAAAATGAGAAGATTCAGGTATATTCAAAATTCCTCAGTCGTTTTAGGAATTTCCAGTGAATTGTTAAACCGATTTGTAAGATCTCTTCTGTTTTAAGAGCATGGTTGAGATTCAGCACTTGTGACTTTGGGATCAATCAGAAGGTATTTTTGGATTTTTGTATGTGGCAGATACAGATGTGGGAACCCAGTAATGGGTAAGGTTAATGTTTTTCTTTAACAAGGGAGGCAGACTTGGGTTGAATTGATTGCTAGGTAGCAGAGATTCTTAAATTAGTCTTTGGAGATTGGATTGAGTAGTGTTTTAGATTGATCCTAGATATCAGTTTTGTGAAGTGATAGATCAAGTGTTGTGCTCAAATGTTTTAGTAGTATTCTCAGGAGTTTTTATGAGTCTTATAGCTAGCAAATTTTATGGATTTGAATGGGCAATAGTAGGATAGCATCGAGTGATTAGACGTTGGGAAAAGACAGTAGCTGAGACCTATGGTTTTCAGGTCTGGCGGGTTCACTGTCAATGTATTTATTTCCAAGATGTCTTTTGGGATGCGCTATGCCGGTAATATACCAGTTTCGATGTAATCGATCTGAGAATTTGCTAGTTGGTGACAAAGTATGGAGAATTCCGCGGTCGTTCTTGATAACCAGTTTTGATTCATCAATGAGCGAATCAAGATCTAGTAAGGACTTGTTGTTATCTGTGATGGGGTAACCGATAGTATCATTTGGATATTATCTCTAGCAGTGAGATAGAGGTTTTAGAATCAAGGATGGTTCTAATTTATTTGAGTATTCTTCAGATCGGTTATCGTTCACTAGGGATGTAATCTGGGGTATTTTAGGTAGAAAGATTTACGAACAACGACGTTGTCATAGTGCAAGTGAATTGGCAGGTTTTGGACATTTTTTTTTGCGATTGACATCCTTTCGGCTATAAAGATCTAGCTTCAGCAAACTAGAGTATATTTAGTATGTACTCTGAGAAAAGATCCTTAGAGATTTAACGAATGAATCCGAATCTCGAAATGGAAAGTTGCTAATCTTGTGATTAACACTGGGAACGTAGTGTCAGTGTCAGATGCGATAGAAGGTACAGTGTAGATGTTGAAAGAGTGGGTGCCCGGTTAGCCAACTTGTGGCTAAGGGCTTTTATGACTCTATGTAAAACAATCTTTTGTTTAATATAATTTATACTTTTATAATGGCATTGACTTTATCTTTCTTCATATTGTTATATTATGATATGCTATTGTTGTTTTGATAAAGACCTTGAATATACTATAGTGTATGTAAGATGTGGTAGCACATGGGGATGGCTATCATGAAACACATCTTATAGTCACTGTATATTCTAAACAGTTCCTAGTCAATTGAGCCGTCCGCAAATAAGGATAAGGATCGCTCGAGATTGAGACTAGCATTTGCGATGCCGAGTACCACGTTTCATTGGTATGGAACATAGAGATGTTCAAAGCATGCAAATGGATATTCATATGATGAATGATCGAACTATCCTATTCGGAATTTCCAAGTGGTTATCACTTATCGAGTGGATAAAGTCCGAGGTTTTGGTTGTACACCATTAGTCCTTATTACTTGAAACATCATTGAGACTTTATATGCTAGTACTGTACTTTGACTCGTTTACCGACTCTATTGGGGTCATCAGGTGTCGGGATTGGGTACAGTTACGACACATATAGGAGTCTATGCTTTGTTGTCAAGGATTCACCATATACTTGCGAGTGTGGATATCCTATGCGATCTGAGGAGATATTAGTGTGACGAATCTCTGGCCAGAGTACATGATGTGTTTTAGGTTAATGGGTTATCCTAGTAACACATGCGATGTCACTATTTGATCTCCAAAATGTTATGCATAGTTATCGAATCTCGAACGACTCTCGATGCACCAATGGTTGTTGATTCGATCGGAATATATGGTTGAAGGGACCGTACTGTACGCTAACCAAAATCTACTGGTTCTTGCAGGCACTATCAGTAATACCTAGGGAATCATGGGGCGATGTTGCTAGGCGCTCTTACCATGATTCGATGGGTAAGTCGAAAATTTTTGTTCCGAGTCACAAGGAGTTGTGAGCCCACGGCTAGCTGTATTCCTGAACCATTGAGGGTTACACAAGTAATGGATTACTAAAACCCCGTAGAGATAGTTAAATTTAAAGAGTTAAATTTAATGAAAGAGAAGTTGGACTTCTTAACTAAAGGGAGTGGGATTTCCTAAAATGACATAGGGATGAACATTTTTGGAAATCACTGAATTCGGATTCAGAAAAATTATCTTGACTTTAAAAGATGCAGAAATGGTTTCTGTGCACATTGGTAAAATCAGTTTATCAATCGGAGTCACGATGAATTTTATATTAATTTTTAGAACAACGGGCTTGGCTTGTTGGGCTTAAGTTATGGATTGTGGGCTTTAAGGAGTTAGAGTCCTAACACAATTATAACTTAACCTAGTCTAGAAATTATCTATAAATACATGTAGTGGGTTCGAAAATTGCATGAGAATTCATTCATCAAATTTTCGAACACACACATATTATTTTCTAAGGGTTTTTCAAAAATCCTTGTCCCTTTTCGGAGAAAATTCAGTCTTGTGATTTTTGTGAAAAATTACAATTCTGAATTAACAGATTATATCTGTTTATTCTCTACGCAAACTTCTGATTGATTTCTAGTGCAGTCAATCAGAGGGTTTTGTTTTCTATTCGTGGACATGATTGAAGAAACGTTCGTTCATCAGTTCCTGGGATATACAACAAGAGCAGATTAAATTCTGTTGGTGTCCATAATCTCGCTTCGAGATTTTAAAGTAAAATATTTAATAGTGATTATTTGTTTTACTTACATAAATTTAATCGTAAAGTTTTGATACCTAGATATGGAATCGTTCCATATTAATAAAATAAATTTTTAAACTTCCGCTGCACCGGGTATCAATTCTAATTGATCTGAACACAGTTTTACAACAGATGTATCTTACTTTTGTCCGAGAACTAACAGATGTTAGCAAGAGTAATGATGTGAATCCATAGTTAGTTGATATCTAGACTGAATTTTTCAGCAGGAATGTCATAAATAAGATTCTCAATTAGAAATTTCTCTTTCTGTCAGAGTTTGTATTTGGTAAGTAGTCAGAGGACTACAGGAATTTTGTGTTGATGATATCACTTGACGACAAAAATAGCCTTAGTTCGGTAAGAACTAATGAAATGAATTGATAGGTTAAAAAAATAAGTTCATCTTGAATTTTGTAAATAGGTTATACCTAGTTGATATTCATGCTGGATATCAGAGGAATATTATCAATAGCCAGTTAACAGCTTTTGTGATAATCAACAGTACTTGGATATCTGTTGGAGTGTAGCGACCCAACTCAGATCCACTACCTAATCAGAGTTAGAGCATACTTAAGCATGCAATTAATATAAATACATCAATTTGATGCGGAAGACTTAAATAAATGCTGGTCGACGGAATACAACCGACTAAAAAAATTCGATTGTACAACCCAATCAAATAATTAATCCTAAAGGCAAATAAAACCTACAGCTAAACCTGCTGTCTTCAATGGTCACTGGCCTCCCCAAGCTAGTGGGTGCATTACCTGCACATGCCCTGTCGAATGGGGTGTCTAGGCATACAGAAAATACTGGACGTGAGCGACTACGCTCAATACGGAAGCAATGATATATGAAATATATGAAGCAAATAAATGACTTTAAAACAAGGGTAAATCAGTCTTCTCAGGGGCGCCATGAATATACAGCGCCGTGTTGGATAGCTAGTCCACGGGGTTGCTCGTATATTCCCCTATCAACTATAACATCTACTACACCCGTATGGTCGCTCCTAGTGATAGCAAAACCGGGGGCTGAGCCTCCCAGACACAAATCCATAAGGAGTAACTCATCACTGATGGAAACTATCATGACTCACATCTCACGGGATGCAGTCCAGTATGTATAAAAACATGCATGTGCTAAGCAGTAAATATGGTAAAACACGTAGCACATACTCATGCAACACATATATCATATATCATGCTGGCCATCTCAGTCAGTACTTACGTACCTCACTAAATGCAGTCCTAGCAGTCCCACTCTAGGTTCTCAAGCCTATCATCAGCTCTACAATTCAAATACCCATACATCATTATTTAATCTCTAAAAGCCTTAACTAAGATATTGCATACTCCTAAATATTTTTAAGAAGCAAAAGCTATACCTGCGTCCGTCGTCAGCCCGCTAATGGAGACTACCCCACAACTTAGGGCACACCCCTGCTGCGGTTCCGCAGCTTCGAGCACAGCTCCGCCACTCGAGCACTGCTCCGCTACTTTGTCAGACACTCGTTGATTATACTAAAATATATTCCTACTCCAACTCTAAAATAAGAGTACCCAAAAACCCCTAAAATAGAGCCACATGGGCAAAGGAGAGGAATTCAGTGCGTTTGGAAAATGAGCTCCTTGGCTCCTTTTATAGAAAAGGGTTTGGACTGTCCGAACCCCCTTTCGGGTCGTCCAATCCCTCCATGCATGACAAGTGTCCCGGACAGCTCATCGAACCGTCCGAACTGGACTTTGGATCATCCAAATTTACGTCATCCGTGATGTCACCTGCTCGGACACCTGTCTGGACTACTGTTCGGACCGTCCGAACCTTGACTTTGGAGCATCCGAAGTCTGATTCTTAGCCAATCAGAATCATTCCTTATCTAATCTTATCCGATGATGATCGGACCGTTCGATCCTTCTTCGGATCGTCCGAACTCCGCCCTTCTGAACTGGATCAGTTCCTCCGAACTCACCACTTCGGACCATCCGATCCTAAGCTCGGAGCCTCCGATCCTGCTGATGCTTTAGGGTCCTTTTGGCTATTTATGAATTCCTTTGGAAATCCCTTAATCATGTTTTACTTAATCTAAACATGATCACTTGATTAACTAACCATTAATCATTAATTCTGGATACGGGTTACTACATAGAGTATCAGGGATCGCATAATAATTGTGCAGTAAGTTTGACGTATTTTCTGGGTGATCTGTTAGATTGTCATTCAAATTTGTCGAATGAATAGAGTTTTCTATGATTGAGTAGCCGATGCAATTTTTGACTCGTACCTTGGAAGGTACTAGGGTTCAGTATCAGTTTTGAGATGCATTTGTTAGGCTGATTTTTCTTTTTGACAAAGTAGATTCTTTGTAATTGTTTGTCACGTATATTTTCGATAATTTTGCTTCTTAAGATTCCAATGAATTATGGAATTGCAGTTAGAAGAAATTTGTTGGGAATTTGAACTCAACACTAGCTTGGGATTCTTGATAGGAGCATAGATTTAGATCCAAGGTCAGGTTCTAAGCTTGTCGTTTGAAATTTGATGTGTTCAGTGAGGGATCAACAATGCAGGTTTTAGCGAGGTCTGAGTGATCAAAATCTATTCGATCAGATGTTGATTATATTGGAGATATCGGTGAATGATATAAGTTGGGTTGTGCGTTACATTCTCAGGATTGACCTATATTGCGGGGACGAAATATTTTAAAGGGGGGGGGGGGGGGGAATGTAGTAACCTGAATCTTAAATTAATAACTAATTGTTGATTAGTGGCGTAATCATGTTTATATTGGATAAAACATGATTAAGAAATTCCTGATGAGTCTAAGGAGTTAAAAAATGGATTCAGAACACTCGAAAATGACCTAGAGGGTTCCAAGCTCTCGGGTGGATCGGAATATCCGAACCCAAATCGGATTATACGAAGTAATTGAGTTTGGAAGGTTAGCTTGAGTTCGGAAGCTGCGAAGGGATCGGACGATCCGAACTCAAGGCGGACAGGTGTCCAAGATCAATTATTGTGATGACATCATGGATGACGTATTCTTGAAGGATCAGACGATCCGAAGAGAAGGATCGGATCATCCAACGTGTCACCAAGACAGGTGTATGGCATGAATTTATTTGATTGGACGCATAGAGGAGATCGGACCGTCCGAAGGTGCAGATTGGACAATCCAAAGTGCTGGCAGGACAGATGGCTTATATGCAATGTTCGGACGATCCGAAGAGGGAGTTCGGACCATCTGAACTCCAGCTATAAATAGGAGATCCGAGAGCCTCATTCAATGCACCTTCCAACTTTCTTCCTCTATCCTTTAGTAGTGTTTTTAGGCGTTTCTAGTCACCTAGTCGGGTCCGGGAGTTGGTGGACAGTGTCTGGAGTAGTGCCCAAGTTGCGGAGCAGTCGACATCTGTGGGTTGACGACGGACGCATATATGGTTCGATTTCCCTAAAAATATTAGGGAGTATTTAATAAATTAGTTAAGGCTTTTAGAGCATGATTAGTGATGCATGAGTATTTTTCATTGTAATGTTGGACTGTAGATGCGGGGGCATCTAGGAGTATATTACTGAGGTACGGACGTATTACCCAAGATAGCCTGGTAGAATATACATATTCTATGTTTTCATGTATTATATGGCATTGATTATGTTTGCATTATTATGACACAAATATTATGCTGCATGCATCTCATGTTGATCCTGTTATTCTATTGTTATTACCGGTAGAAGGGTCACTCAACCCCAATATTTTGTGGGTGGATTCCATGTTTTGGATCCGGTGATAGGCCCATAAGATTTATGATATGGGAGCCAACTCTTGTTGTGACGGCCCAACGTGCTACATATCATGGCGCCTTTGACTGAAAAGTTTTTCTGGACAGGTTTCCAAGACTCTACACTTGCATTTGTATTTGCATTCATAACATGTGTATATTCATACTCTCGTACTGAGCTTTAATGCTCACGTCCAGTGTTTTCTGTGTTTTTTGGACACCCCATTCGATGGGACAGTTGCAGGTGTTCCACCAGGGCTTGGGATTAGGTGGTGACCAAGCAGAGCTACATGAGTAGTAGTTAGGTTTTATATTGATTTTATTTCAATTGGGTTGTATAATTGAATTTGTTTTAACGGTTGTATTCTTCCGGTCCAGTATTTATTTGGTTTCCGTAGCTTATCTCTGATTATCGTTTATTGCATGCTTGTTTAAGCTTAAATCTCTGATTAGTAGTGCATCCGGGTTAGGGTCACTACAATATGGCTCTTCTAAGTTATCAGGTTTAACCTAACTTCTTAGCATATCTTTTAGCCATAAATGAATGCGTAGAACCACAATCAAATAGCACATAAGCAGACATCTTATTGATTAGAATGGTACCTACTACCACATCGTTGGAGTTGTCAGCCTCCTCTTGAGTCAAAGCATAGACTCTAGCGTTTGAATTATTCTTCTTGTTCTTATTTGGAGGTGTTCCTACGATTTTATTATTCCTTGGATCAGGGAGAGGGCACTGAGCAATGCGGTTATCTAGTTTTCCACAACGAAAACATGCTCCAGTGCCTTTGCGACATTCACTCGAGTGACTGAATCCACAAGTTGGAAATTTTTATCTCTCCTTACTTGGCGTTGTGGACTGGGTACCCTTGTTTTGGCTGCTGGATGTCGGGTAGCTGGTATACTTAGGCTTTTTGAACTGCTGCCCCTGTGGTGGTTGTGTGCTAATAGGAATGGGGCATTTCAGTTTGTTCTCACCCTCATGCCTCTTGATGTTGTTTTCTGCCCTAATGGCTGCTCCCATTAGTTCATCATAACTGTTGGGTTCAATAACAGCAACTTCTGCAATGATTGTTGGATAGTACGTTCCCAAGGAATGAAACTTGGATGGATACTCAACTACTAAAATGTCTGGTGTTTGCACTAAACTCTCAAACTCAGACAACTTCTATACTCGCACAGCTGTTGGAAAGTACTGTTTCAGAAATGCTTCACGAAACCTTTGCCAAGTGATTGGTCCCATTATTAACATGGTTGGTGAGATTCCTTCCCACCATTTGGATGCTTTATTCACCAAGAAAGGTGTAATAACTTCCACCTTGAATTCTTGTGGAACCTCTAGCAGTCGGAGATGACTCTCTATCTCCTTCATCCAGTTCTGCCCAACTTCAGAATCAGAACTCCCATCGAAATCTGGAAATCTTGCACTGCGGAGGGACTCATATTGTTGCTTAGTCTCATTGGGTTGTGCCGGAGGTGGTGGTGGTCGTGCATCTCCATTGTTGCAATTGTGGCCGCGGTTGGGATTGTAGCATGCGTTACGATTGTTCCTCGGTGGTAAGTCTGTCATTTCCTATAAAAGGACAAACTTGCTAAGGTATGATTTGATGAAGAAAATTTAGAAACGAAAGAATAAATAATTGCTCACAAATCAAATATGAAACCAATGGTGTAGTGACCCTTACCCGGATCACCTACAAAACAGAACTTAGGCATGCAATTAACTTAATTAACAAAAATCAGATTTTAACTGCGGAAACCATAACATCTATACAATTCCAAGACAAGGAATCTGTAAATATCCAACAATAATATACAACCAAATTGAATAGTTGCATAAACCCAAAACAACAGAATAAAAAAAACCTAAACGAAGCTCCAGCTGAACAACCACTGCCTAGCCCCTCTTGGATCCACCCGCCTCGTCCAATCGCAAACCTGCCCCATGGAATATGGTGTCCAGAACACAGAGTACGAGACGTGAGCATAACACGCTCAGCACGAGAGTATGAGTATACATGCATGCAAAGTGAACTCCCTATAGACTCGAGGTCAAGGATAAGATAACAGAGACAGATCAGGCCCTGGTATGTAGCACGTTGTGCCGTCACTGCAGGAGGTGGCTCCCATACCAAAATACCAGTGGATATGCCGGACCCAAATCGATGGAAGTCCATCCACGAACAGGATATGGAAAAACCCTACGAACAGACATCTCGAACGAGATAGCTCAATATGCAAATGAATGCAACATAAATCAATGGCATATAAATCATGCAATCACATAATACATGCATACTTAGTCAGGATATCTTGAACAGTACTTTCGTACCTCAAATACTAGGAAAGTGCTATCAGCTCTAGGTCCACGCCTACAATCCGCGCTACACTGCCAAATGATACTACCATCATTATAGCGCACTAAAAGCCTTAACTAAGCTAAAGCATACTCCTAAATATTTTTAGGAAGCAATAGCTTTACCTTCGTCCGTCGTTAGCCCTTTGCTGTCGAATGCCTCAAAACTAGGCCACAGCTTTGCTACAACGCCTGGACTGCTATGCCACTTCCGAATTCCCAACGGGATGCTTAGAATTCCCTAGATCTGAGCTGGAAGGCTAAGGAATCGAGAGAGAAGAGAGGAATTGATGCACTCAAATGTGAGCTCGGAACCCCCTATTTATAGACGGAGTTCGGATCATCCGAACTGGACTTCGGATCGTCCGAACCCAAAATTACGTAACTGCTTACATCAGCATAATGACGTCATCCATGATGACTTTCGGCAGCACGTTCGGAGCGTTCGAACCACTTTTTGGATCGTCCGAACCCTGACTTCGGACCGTCCGAACTCACCAATGGAGCCTCTGAACCCGGCGACCCTCTTACCATTATCGAGCGTTCTGAATCCATTTCCGAACTCTGTTAATCCATCTGGGACTCCCTTAATCATGTTTTATTACATCTAAATATTATCGTATTATTAATTACTTGTAAATCGTTAATTCTGGATACGGGTTACTACATTCTCCCTCACTTAAGATATTTCTTCCTCGAAATCCGATCTTAAGTACTGAATGTAAAACAACAATCCAAAACATTATTTATTCAACTAAACGATTACAGAGTTCACAACTGATTACAACTCAAAATGAAATCAAAATAACTCAGGATGTTCTTTTCGCATCCTGCTTTCGAGCTCCCAAGTAGCTTCCTCAGCGCCTCGGCGTTGCCACTGTACTAAAACCAAAGGAATGACCTTGTTCCGCAAGACCTTATCCTTATGATCCAGGATACGAATAGGTGTTTCAACATAGGTCAAATCCTTATCCACTTGAACTTTAGACCGCTGTAGAATATGAGACGAATCTGCCACATACCGTCGCAACAGAGATACGTTGAACACGTTGTGAATACTGGACAGATACGGTGGCAAAGCCAAACGATAAGCCAAATCGCCAATATTCTCCAAGATCTCAAACGGACCGATAAAACTTGGAGACAACTTGCCCTTAAGGCCAAATCTGAGAATCCTGTGGAAAGGTGACACTCTCAGAAACACTTTCTCCCCGACATCAAACTGCAAAGGCCTACGCTTAGTGTTAGCATAGCTGGCCTGACGATCCTGTGCAGTCTTAATCCGTTTCTTGATCTGATCAACAATATCTACTGCCTGCTGGATAAACTCCGGTCCCTCAGCCTGTCTCTCTCCCACTTCTTCCCAGAAGAGTGGAGTACGACAATGTCGCCCGTACAACGCCTCAAAAGGTGCCATCCCAATGCTAGTATGATAGCTATTGTTGTACGCGAACTCGATCAATGGCAAATGATCATGCCAGGCTGAACCAAAATCCATAGTGCAAGCTCGAAGCATATCCTCCAAAGTACGGATAGTGCGCTCTGACTGACCATCTGTCTCCGGATGATAGGCAGTACTCAAACTGAGAGTAGTATCCATCGCACGCTGAACACTCCCCCAGAACCTAGAAGTGAACCTGGGGTCTCGATCGCTGACAATGCTCACAGGCACTCCATGAAGTCAAATGATCTCTTGAACATACAGACGTGCCATGCGATCTACAGAGTACTCTAGACTATAGGCGATGAAATGCGCTGACTTGGTGAGTCGGTCCACCACAACCCAGATAGCATCACAATTCCTCAAGGACATCGGCAAATGGGTCACAAAATCCATCGTGATAAACTCCCATTTCCACTCAGGAATAGGCAGACTGTGAAGCAAATCTCCAGGTCGTCGGTGTTCTGCCTTGACCTGCTGACACACCAAACATCTCGAGACATACTGATACACACTGCGTTTTATCCCCTTCCACCAAAACCGAGTACGTAGATCCTTGTACATCTTGTTACTTCCCGGATGAAAACTCAACTTGGTGCGATGTGCCTGAGACAAGATCTCCTCTCGCAACTCTTCATCCTGCGGAATCACAAGTCTACCCGACAAACACAGAAAACCATCTGACTGATAGTGAAATCCAGACGATCTACCCTCGTTAGCCAGACGAGCTAAACGCTGGGTCTTCAAATCAGACATCTGAGCATCCCGAATCCTCGAATACAAAGCTGGCTCAGATAGTATCGCAAACATCTGGATACTCTGCATACTTTCTTATGCTTGAAGGTATACCCCGAAGTACAACAATCACTGATCGCACTAGACATCGAACAAGTCTGCAGTGCGGATAGTCGCACCTTGCGACTCAAATAATCAGCGGTGAGATTAGCAGCTCCCGGATAGTACTTAATCTCGCAATCATAGTCCTTAAGCAAGTCCATCCAACGTCTCTGCCTCATGTTCAACTCCACCTGAGTGAACAAATACTTGAGACTCTTGTGGTCGGTGAAGATCTCAAATTTCTCGCCATACAGATAATGACGCCAGATCTTCAAAGCGAACACAATGGCTGCCAATTCAAAATCATGGACTGGATAGTTGTCTTCGTGAAGCTTCAGCTGTCTAGAAGCGTATGCAATCACATGCCCATTCTGAGTCAGGACACAACCTAACCCCTGAAGAGAAGCATCAGTGTATACCACATACCCTCCAGATCCTGACGGTAATGCAAATGAATGCAGCATAAATCAATGGCATATAAATCATGCAGTCACATAATACATGCATACTCAGTCGGGATATCTCGAACAGTACTTTCGTACCTCAAATACTAGGCAAGTGCTATCAACTCTAGGTCCACGCCTACAATCCGCGCTACACTGCCAAATGATACTACCATCATTATAGCGCTCTAAAAGCCTTAACTAAGCTAAAGAATACTCCTAAATATTTTTAGGAAGCAAAAGCTTTACCTTCATCCGTCGTTAGCCCTTTGCTGTCGAATGCCTCAAAACTAGGCCACAACTTTGCTAAAACGCCTGGACTGCTATGCCACTTCCGGATTCCCAACGGGACGCCTAGAATTCCCTAGATCTGAGCTGGAAGGCTAAGAAATCGAGAGAGAAGAGAGGAATTGGTGCACTCAAATGTGAGCTCGGCACCCCTTATTTATAGACGGAGTTCGGATCGTCCGAATTGAACTTCGGATCGTCCGAACCCAAAATTACATCACTGCTTACATTAGCATAATGACGTCATCCATGACGACTGTCGGCAGCACATTCGGAGCATCCGAACCACTCTTTGGATCATCCGAACCCTGACTTCGGTCCGTCCGAACTCACCAACGGAGCCTCCGAACCCGACGACCCTCTTACCATTATCGAGCGTTCTGAATCCATTTCCGAACTCTGTTAATCCATTTGGGACTCCCTTAATCATGTTTTATTACATCTAAACATGATCGTATTATTAATTACTTGTAAATCGTTAATTCTGGATACGGGTTACTACAAATGGTTATCAAAAACTTTTATTGATTTCAAACAAAAGTGAAATTACATTTGAATTTTCAGAATACGTGAAGAATATGGAATAATCCTTATTACAAGACTGCTACTAATCTAGTCTAGTCTATGAATTCTCCTAATCCTATGTCCATGGGGTCTTACCCGGCTCCTATTTCCTCAGGATCTTCCTCGAGATCCTCTTCTTCCATTACTGGAACCAATGGTTGCAAGTGATCAACCATTTCTTGCAAATGCTCAGCGTGATCTTCAAGTAATTATTTTTGCTCATTCAACACCCCAACTGTGAGATGGAGGTCTAGGACTCGATTATCTAGTGCTCCTTTTCTGCTTTTACAGATTCTAGATCAGCTTTGGTTTCCTAGTGTTTCTTCTCTTCCTCATGAAGGTAGTAAGATAAGCGTTCAACATCCATCTTCAAGTTTTCTTATTGTTCACACATACCTGGTTTCTGATTTGCAAGTTGGCATTGAAACCCCTAAGTTGCCATTCTCTGATTTGGGCAGCTTTGCTTGTCATTCCTTATCCCTAAGAAAAAAAAGCATAAGGAAATTAATTCAGTTTGCATATGCAAACTCAATTAGAATGAATGTAAACTACTCCAAGAATTAAAAATTCAACTGAACAAGAGTAACATAAAACAAGTGATAGCAGTCAACTGAACCAAGTAGGTAAACTTATAGTACCAAACGAGCAAAAATAAGCTATGTGATTTACACATCAGAAGGACTTGAAAATTTTTATAAAAATTCTTGAACATATGAGTAGGAAGTGTACCAAATTTGGTGCAAAAATACCAAGAGGTGTGGAAATTAAAAATCCTCAAAGTTTGGGAAAAATGAGAAAATTTCACAAAATCGATGATATCTCTATCTAAACGATGGAATTTTGGGTTCTTTTTTGCTGCTACTATGAAAGAATGGTAGTAGGTTGATGCGTATCGAAAAAACGTTTCCATCGATATATTACAATAGGAAAAATTCATTTTGTATAAAAAAATTATGGTCGTTTGATGTTTGCACGACAAACACCCCAACTTCATAGCTTATTAGGTCAACTGAACCCCTAAACTGATCTTCGTTGGTTCTCAACTGATATACTCAACTGATCCGGATGGCTTTCGATTGATACTATCCTCAACTGATCTTACCAACTGATCAATACCCAAATGGTCAACTAAACTGCTTCACCCAAACTTCTTACTAAACTGGTGTACTCAACTGGTATACCAAACTGTTCAGTTTTCCTGGTACTCAACTGTGTTGTACCATCAGCTTACCTAGTACCAAACTGATATTGTACCGTCAGTTTACCTAGTACCAAACTGATCTTGTACCATCATTTTACTTTGTACCCAACTGATATCATACCATCAGTTGACCTGGTACTAAACTGATCGCAGAACATCAGTTTACCTCTTTATGTTCGACAGAAATTTTTTGCATCTAATTCAGTCGTCTATTATCTTCCTTGGTTATAAGTTATGCTTACTGATCTTAAGTTCTCATGAGTTATTGACTACTGAGTTTATCTCAACTACTCAGTTTCAGTTTCTCTACTGATGTCACATTCAGTTTATCTACCCCTTTTAGAAGTTTGACTCCCCTTAGTTCATGAAACTTGGTTTCTTTTATACCACTTCAATGTTACGCCCCGAAACTGGTTCTAGTTGACATCGATGTTATTTAATGTTTTCACATTAGATAACAAGCCTCAGAGTTCAAAACTTCAGAATACAAGTCTGTTACTCATTCATGAAACTAAAGTTACAAAGTTTTTAATAAACTTGAATTTAAATTGTATTTACATTCCTTAACTGAAATTAACAGAATACATATGCAATGGGCTTAATATAACTAAATGAAAACATGAACTAGACAGAACTAAGCATAAACAATAATTTGGTCGTTTTCACCTACCCCAGAACTAGTTTTGCTCTTCATCCTCGAGTTCTCCTTTGTTCTTATCTGAGATGGGTGATCGGGTGGTGAGTGATATGGGTGTCACTCAGTAAAAGAGGGAAAAAAACTCCCAGCATTCATTTAAAATCATTTTAACAGGATTTCTTATACATACATATACAGAACACAATAGAGAAAGAGACAGAGACAGAGACTTATTCTTCAGAAATTCAAAAACATAACTTCAGGCATTGTACCAAGTTACTTGAAAATTTTGTGTCTAAATGATATCAGTCCCTTATATGGTATTCTTCTAAAAGGTGAGGCCAGAGATTAAGAGATTTAGAGTGACAGAATATATATTCCTACCACTAGTTCACAAGTTTTGGTACACCAGAAAATCACAGAGTACTTATTCATGAAACAAATCATGCTGGAATCTACAATAAAAACATAGTTTAAAACAAAACGCCCACTTACCATAGATTTGCTAAACAGAGTTTTGGTTGCCTTGTTCAACTGCTTGCTCCCGGTCTGCTCAACTGACTGTTACTGCTAGACTGAACTCCTCACTTACTCTATAGGTGTAATACTCAGAATTTAGTGTAACCATTCTCATATATCTGATTGCTATTTATATGGAAGATTATGAGTGTCAGGCTCCTCCTTAAATGCCATTATTTGCCATGATTTCTGAATTAATGCATCAGTTACGATTTTTGGAGCCGACAGATGTCAGTATACCTACTAGACTGATCTTGGTTAATTGATACTCAGTTTACCATGTTTCAATTTACCTCCAAGCAGTTTACCTCAAGTTCAGTTTACCTCCGCTTCAGTTTACTTTGAAATTTCCGGATTCTCACAATCGTAATTTTAAAAAAGTAAAAAAAAATAAGGAAAAACTGCATTTTTGATCTTGTAATTTTGTCTCTTTGCGAGTTGGTTTTCTATGCTATCAAATTTCAATTTTATTCTTGTAATTTTTTACATATGACAATTTTTGTCTTTAATTTTTTCATTGGGAATGCTGATGTGACAGACAAATCAGACTGATTGGGCACCAATTGCAAGAGGTGGCAAAGAGTTGGTGGATTACAACCAGGAAAGCGCTTGAGATTCGAGATACGACTATCACTTGGAAAGTGTTTAAAACAGAATTTTATCAACGTTTATTTTCAGTGTCGTATAGAAAATATAAGAGTGTAGAGTTTGCTAATTTAAAGCAAGGCAACCTGAACATAGAAGAATATGTGGCTATGTTCTCCACCTTGTTGAAGTTTGCTCCACGTGTAGCTGAGAATGAAGAGGCTAAAGCTGATCATTTCATCAATGGATTGAATCCAGATGTTTTTAACTTGGTGAACACTGGGAGGCCTAACAGTCTTGCTAATGCTCTGAATAGTGCCAAGGGTGCGAAAGCTTGTCTGAACAAACAGAAAGGAGCATTGTTTGTAGCTTAGCCACAAAGACAGTCACAGCCCCCAGCTCAGTACCAACAGCTACCAACCAAATTTGAGGGAGGTAGTAGCAGCAGTGGCAGGAAATATTTTAGAGGGCCAGAGGAAAGCAGTTTAAGAAATCAGGCAGTAGTTCTTCTAGCTCCAGTGGTCCGAGGCAGATAAGTCTTGGTAAGAGTTCTTATTATGCAGGTGTTTATTGCAGCATATTTGGAGGGAAAGATCCCAGTGATCAGTGTAGAGGTGTGTTTGGGAGTTGCAATATATGCCATCAGACGGGACAATTTTCCAGAGTATGTCCACAGCGTAGTTTTGGAAGATCGCAAGGTGCAGGGTCATCGAGATCAGTGGCTCAGCCTAAAAGGAAAGTATCTTCCATACATCCCGTCCATCCACAGCCTCGACAACAGAATAGACCAGGAGGAAGTCAAGCCGTGGGTCAACCTCCGAGACAACAGGCCCGAGTCTTTGCATTGGCTGAAGAACAAGCTCAGGCAGCACCTGACGATGTCATAGCAGGTAACTGTTCTATCTTTGATTATCCTGCCTATGTATTGATAGATACAGGTGCATCACATACATTCATCTCTGAACAATTTTCTATGTTACATGCATTATCTTCTGAGCCATTGCCTACTGTAGTTTCTATCTCCTCACCTTTAGGGAGAGGAATTGTATCTGTGAGATTGATCAGAAATTGTGCACTACAGTACAAAGGTAATGTGATAGATCTAGATTGTATCGTGCTTGGTTTTTCAGATTTTGGCTGCATTATCGGCATAGATATGTTAACCAAGTACAGAGCCACGGTCAATTGTTTCAAGAAAATAGTCAGATTCAGACCAGATATGGCAGATGAATGGAAATCGTAATAAGGGCTCTAGAGCTAAGAATCCATTGATTTTTATATTGTCAATGACTCGATTATTGCAGAAAGGAGTAGAGGGATTCCTTGTTTATGCTGTAGATGTGCTGAAACCTAGCCTAGAATTGACAGACTTGCCAGTGGTTAGTGAATTTGCTGATGTCTTCCCAGATGAAATTCCGGGATTGCCTCCAGTTTGGGAAATAGACTGCAGTATTGAACTGATGCCAGGTACATTACCTATTTCGAAAGCTCCTTACAGAATGGCACCAGTTGAGTTGAAAGAATTGAAAGAACAGCTGGAAGATTTTCTCGCAAAAGGATACATTAGATCGAGTGTTTCACCTTGGGGCGCTCCGGTTCTATTTGTACGAAAGAAGGATAGATCATTGCGACTTTGTATTGACTACCGTCAATTGAATAAAGCAACGGTAAAGAATAAATATCCAATGCCTAGAATAGATGATTTATTTGATCAGTTGTAGGGTTCATCTGTTTATTCCAAGATCGATTTGAGATATGTATATCATCAGTTGAGAGCGAGATAAAGATATGACTAAGACTGCCTTCAGAACGAGGTATGTCCATTATGAGTTTATAGTCATGCCATTTGGACTTATTAACACTCCAAAAGTATTTATGGGACTTATGAATAGGATATTTCAGAAGTATCTAGATGACTTTTTTATTATCTTTATTGACGATATTCTGATTTATTCTAAGAATATTATTGATCATGCTGAGCATCTGAGAATTATATTACAGACTTTGAGAACAGAGAAATTGTATGCCAAGCTATGGAAATGTGAATTCTGGCTGAAGAGAGTTGTATTTTTTGGGTATATTATCTCAGGAGATGGTATTTCTGTTGATCCAAGCAAGGTCGAGGCAGTGATTAATTGTCCAAGACCTACATCAGTCCCAGAGATACGCAGTTTTATGGGCTTAGCAGGATATTATCGTAGATTTATCAAAGATTTCTCCAGCATTGTCAGAAGAATGCACCATATGTCTGGACAGAAGCTTGCGAGGCCAGTTTCATGGAGTTAAAGAAGAGATTTATGAGTGCACCAGTATTGACCATTCCTTCAGGTACTGGTGATTTTACTATCTATTGTGATGCTTCGCACAGAGGAATAGGATGTGTGCTTATGCAGAGAGGGAATGTCATTGCTTATGCCTCGAGACAGTTGAAACCACATGAGACCAGATATCCTATCCATGATCTAGAGCTTAAAGCCATTGTATTTGCTCTGAATATATGGCGACATTATCTATATGGTGAGAAGTTTGAAATTTATTCTGTTAAAAAAAGTTTGAAATATCTGTTCTCGCAGTCTGAACTTAATACGAGGCAACAAAGATGGCTAGACTTGTTGAAAGATTTTGATTGCGAGATCAAATACTATCCAGGAAAATCCAATGCAGCTACAGATGCCTTGAGTAGAAAGGTATGTTTTTTATCCTTATCTACGATAGGTGATCCAGATTGGTAGAAGATTTTTGTATTTTTGGATTGGAATTTGAGACAGATATGCAGCCTATTAGAGTTTGTGCTATTGCCAGAATTGTTGATAAAAATTAAAGAAGCGCAGAAATCAGATTTGAATATTCAAAAGTCGGTTGAGAGGGTCAGATCAAAGCATCAGTCAGAATATCAGGTTAGTGATGACGGTGCTTTGTTTATGAATAACAGAATTGTTGTGTCAGATGTCTCAGATTTGAGACAACAAGTTTTGAAAGAAGCTCGTTGCAGTAAATTCAGTATTCATCCTGGTGGCAGAAAGATGTATAATGATTTGAAGAAGTTGTTCTGGTGGAAACAAATGAAATCTTATGTCACAAAATTTGTGTCTCGATGTCTGAATTGCCAATAGGTGAAGGCCGAAAGAAAGAAACCTGGTGGTCTATTGCATAGCTTGTCCATTCCAGAATGGAAATGAGATCATATTTCCATGGATTTCGTTATGAAGCTACCACGTTCATCCAGAGGTTGCTATGCCGTTTAAGTAGTTATTGACAGATTGACGAAATCAGCATGTTTTATTCCGTACAAGATGACGTACAGACATGATCAGATGACAGAGATTTACGTTAGAGAAGTGGTAAGATTGCATTGTGTGCCTAGATCTATCGTTTCAGATCGAGACCCTAGAATTACATCTCATTTTTGGCACAGTCTGCAGCAAGCTTTAGGTACTTGATTGCACTTGAGTACAACATATCATCATCAGACAGATGGACAGTCAGATCGGACTATCCAAACACTTGAGGATATGCTTAGATCTGTAGTGCTAGATTTTGGAACTAGCTGGCAAGATTCCCTACCACTTGTAGAGTTCTCGTATAATAACAGCTATCAGAAAAGTATCGAGATGGCTCCATTTGAAGCATTGTACGGAAAGAAGTGCAGATCTTCTTTTTACTGGGATGACATCTCAGAGACACCTGATATTGGGCCATATATGATCCGAGAAATGACAGATAAATTGAAGCTTATTCAGAAGAAAATGAAAACAGATCAAGATAGACATGAAACATATGCGAATATCAGACGCAGACCTTTATGTTTTGAACAGGGAGACAGAGTATTTCTGAAGATTTCTCCTTTCAGAGGCACTGTCAGCTTTGTCTGGTATACATGATGTCTTTCATGTTTCTATGCTGCGGAAGTATTAACCTAATCTTTCTCACGTACTCCAGCCAGATGAGGAAGAGTTGGACAAGACATTGAGTTATTTTGAGAAGCCAATACAAATTCTTGATCAAAAAGAGAAGCAACTCAGAAACAAGATGATTCCTTTGGTTAAAGTGCCGTGGAGTCGCCGTGGAGTCAAAGAAGCCACTTGGGAGGTTGAATAAGATATGAGACAGCGCTTTCCCGAGCTATTTCACTGATGTGAGTTCTTATTTAGTTTTTCTGTTATTTCATTACCTTATATGTGTACAGATTGCATGCGATTTCGAGAACGAAATCATGTCTTAGAGGGGGAGAATTGTAAGGCCCGAGATCATTTAATTTTAATTCGAGAATATTTAATTTGAGAGTTTTTGGAGTTAGACTTTAATTCCAATATTATTAAATTATCTAGGATTGAAATTGAATTAAAAAGGTTGACTGATGAGTGATATGCAAATACTGAGGATTTTAGGGGCTAAATTGCAAAAAATGGAATTTTAGTGGACACTTGGCTTGATATGATATAAAACGTGTATATACATGTATATCATCATATTTTCAGACCCCAAGAACCGAGAGAAGAAGAAAAAGGAAGCCAAACCAAATTTCAATCTTTAAAGTCCGATTTCTCAAGATCTGTTTGGCCGATTTCAAAACTGAGTATAGTTCTGTGATCCTTGCGAAAAGAGCTTCAAAAGGATGAAAGTATTATCTTGATTCAGTGGTTTTGAAATTGTGATATTTGGAGGAATCAGAATTTGATCATGTATTGATGTTCTTGTGGTTAGATATATTGTTATATCGAAGTTGGATCGAAGAATGAATGTCGTATGAATTTACTATGAATTTTCAGAAGCATGTTCAAAACCTAGTCCATATGATATGCTGTTTTTTTATGATATTCAGCTGATATGATCATGTTATTAAACTGATATGATTGTTAGACTTTTCGTAAATGAGTTACGATTGCCAGTTTTTAGCCATTACGCCGCCGGTTCGAGAATTGCTAGAATTTTGGCATGTTTGAATGAGTTGAGTATTATTTGAGTTCTTTGCTGATATATTTAGCTTGATATGCTTGATTTCCAGGTTTGGTTGAGGACTTGACGACTTCGAGATTTCCATCTTCGAACCGGGAAAGAATTAGACAAGGTTTGTAGCATTTTTGTTTTGAAGATTGAGTTGAGGTTGAACATAATTTTGACAAGAGTCGTGAACAGATGTTGATATAAATCTTTCGATGTAGTTTGTTCAGAGTTGGAGCACTTTAGAACCAAGAGTTGAAGGTATAAACTTCATCATCCAAATGGGATAGAATACTCAAGATAAATCAACTTCTTGAGTTCCCTAAAATCACATACTTACTTGTGTTCTTGTTTGATTACTTGAGATTATTTGACTTATTTTCATTGCTAGATTATCATGTATATTATGTTGATTTTGATTCTAATGCTTCTAGATTAGGGTGAGCATTCGGTTAATTCGGTCAAAAACCGAACCAAATTAACCAAAACCGAATTAACCAAATTATTTTTTGGCTAACCGAAACGAACCAAATTTATGTTAAAACCGATTTAAACGAACCGAATTAAAAATCGGTTAATTCGGTTACCGACCAAATTAACCGATTTTTTTAAAAAAATTATAAAATAAGAAATTTTATAAAATTAATAATTGAAATATAATATTTCTATCATTATAAAAATATATTAAGCTTAAAAAAATAAAATAACAAAAATTAAGTAAAATATTAAATATAAACACATTAAAAATATATTATAAATTATATATAAGGCCTAATAAAAAAAATTCAAAATTTAATTATTTTATATTTCGGTTAACCAAATTAACCGAATTTTCTTTTAAGAAAACCGAAAATCGATCCGAAATAACCGAAATTTTCGAACACAAAAACTGAATTTCCGAATTAACCAAAATTTTGCTCACCCCTATTAGAGATTATGTTGTATCCATATTGATGTTAGAATAGGTGCCCATAAGGCCAACTGTTGGCAGGACATTATTGAGACTCTATGTACAAACAATCTTTATTTAATACAATTTATCTTCTGTATATGGCAATCTTTTTCTCTATACCCATGCAAGCTGCATTGATAAAGACCTTGAATATACTATAGTACATGAAAGATGAGATATCATTGGATGATAGTCATGAAAGACATCTTCATTCCATTGTATATTCTAAACATAGTTCATAGTCGATTAAGCCGCCCAAAAGAAGGATAAGGGTCACTTGATATTGAGACTATCATCTGTGATGTGGAGTACCATGTTTCATTGGTAATGGACATAGGATGTACGAAGCATACAGGTGGTGACATATAGGATGTGTTCATTGAACTACCCTCGTAGGACTTTCCAAGTGGTTATCAGTTTTCGAGTGGATGAAGTCCTGATTATGGTTGTACACCATTAGTCCTTATGACCCGAGACAACACTAGGCTATGTGTACTAATACTGCACTTTGATCAGTTTACTGGCTCAGGAGAGCACCACAGTGGCATGGTTGGGTGTAGCTGTGACATACATGGGAGTCAGTGGTTGTAGTCGGAAATTCACCACACATTTATGAAATGTGGATATCCTATATGATCTGAGAAAATGATAGTGTATTCAGTCTCTGGCTAGAGCATGATATATGTTATAGGGAAATGGTTTCTCTAGTTGCATAAACGATATCACTATGCATTATCCAAGAAGATATAATATAGTTATCGAATCAAAGGCAACTCTAGATATACCAATGGTTGCTGATTCGATCAGGACATATGAGATGAAGGGACTGTACTGTACGTTAACCATAATCGACTGGTTTTTGCAGGCTTTATCAGTGATACCTAGGGAATCTTGGGGCGGTGCTACTTAACACTTTTACCATGATTCGATGGGTTAAATCAGAAATGAGTTCTGACATTTTATGATCAAGGGGTTGATACATAAAATGGGGCTAAAAGGTTAAGCCCATATAAAGAAATATTTCCTGAATCACAAAGAGTTGTGAACCCACAGCTAGCTGTATCCCTGAACCATTGAGGGTTACACAAGTACTGGTTTTTCTGTTCCCGTTGAGATTATAAATTCAAAGAGATGAATTTATGATAAATGGATTTGACTGGATCGATAGATAAGCTTATAAATAGTTTATAATAGCTTATAGAAATTTTGAGAGGAAAATTAATTAAAAGGATTTTAATTAATTTTTTCGAGTTGGACTTGGATTTAAGGACTCATACAATATATATAAATTCATATATATATATATATACGATATATATATATATGGATATATATATAATATATATTTATGATTGTAGGACCTTATGTTTATAATAATATAATAGATGCAATGTTGGAAATTATTGCATGAGATGCAATAATATAGAAGGAGCAGTCGGATGAAGATATAATTTAGACGGTCATAACACGAGAAGCTCTCCCTCTTTTTCTCTCTGTTTTCTATTCGGTCATTTAGAAGAATTGATACGATCAATTTCTTCACACAATCTCAACGCAAAATCTCTTTTATTTCTTAAGTGCATTTTAGAAGAGGAACAGAAAATCTAGTCGTGGACCTGATTTGAAGAAAGGAGGAAAAATCCAGTTGATTGTTCGTAGGGATATACAACAAGAGCTATTTTTGATTTTTCAAAATAGTTGGAGTCCAGTGAATTTGTTCGCCGAAGGTATAACTTCATAAACTCCTTACGAATAATTTATTAACCATACTAGTGTTCAAGATTATTTTGAATGTCAAAATAAAATTTTTAAACTTCCGCTGTGTCTTGGGCACGAGAGATCTGGTATCCCAACAGTGGTATCAGAGTTATGGTGGGCACAACCATTCACGTGAATTGAAATTTGGAATTCGTTATTAATATTGGGCCATACTTCACCTGCCCATATTAAATGATGCCCGAATTGAATTGCAATTTGGAATTCGTTATTAATATGGAGCCATACTTCACCTTCCCATATTAATTGATGCCCGAATGGTTCGGGTAGTCAAATATCTGGCTGTCCGAAAGTGTTTCGGGCAGTCCTAGTAGTAGGTTCGAAAAGGTTTCTGATCTGATGCGATTTTAAAATTATGAATATTTTCTTATGAAATAAATAATTGGAATGTGATTCTAATTATTTATAGTAAAAGAGTTTTACAAGAAATCAATTATTATTTAATTAATTAGAAATTAAATAAAGGAGTTTATTTAATTTATTAATTCATTTAATAATTGTGGCGGTTAGTAATAAAATTACAAGATACATGACTTGATGGATTATATAATATATGATATTATTATTCCGTCGATGATCGAGAGTCATGAGCAATGTGCTAGGTGAATGCTAGGATTTATTTATCATTCGGTTTTGTAATAATGAATTATCATTACATAATGAGCTTGTTCTATAGCTCAATTCCCACCCCTTATGGTGTATCCCTTTATGTTGTTGGAGAACTCGGCGATCAGATCAATTAGGATTGATACCCGGTGCAGCGGAAGTTTAAAATTTTTGTATGGAACGATTCCATAATAGGTATCAACCTTACGATTAAATTGTGTGTGTAAAAATTAAATAACAATTATAAAATTTTTACCTTTAATCTCGAATCGAGATTTTGGACACCAACAGATTTCTCTGCTCTTGTTGTATATCCCTGGAACTGATGGACGAACTGTTCTTCAATCAGGTCCACGAACGGATATTCAATCCCTCTGATAGATTGCACTAGAAAATCTATCAGAAGTTTTCTACGAAGAGATTAACGAATTTGATTCGTTAAACCAGACTGCAATTCAAAATTCACAGACTGGATTTTACTGAGCAGAGGGGAGAGGGGGTCGGCCACTTCAGATAGAAAATTAGGGTTTTTTTCGAAAATTGTGACCTTGTTGTGTATAATTTCTGTACTGCAATAACTTATTTATAATGCAGGCCACTAACAGCTTAGGGCCCATTAGTCATAAGTTCAAGCCCGACAAGCAAAGCCCGCATGTTCAGAAATTAATATAAAATTCATCGTGACTCCGATTGATAAACCGATTTCACCAATGTGCACAGAAACCATTTCTGCACCTTTTAAAGTCAAGATAAATTTTTTTGAATCCGAATTCAGTGATTTCCGAAAATGGCCATCCCTATGTCATTTTAGGAAATCTTACTCCTCTACTCTTAAATAAGAAGTCCAACTTCTTCGTTCATTAAATTTAACTCTTTAAATTTAACTATCTCAACGGGGATTAAAAATCCATTACACTGTGTGATCCTCAATGGTTCAGGGATACAGCTAGCCGTGGGCTCACAACTCCTTGTGACTCGGAACAACAATTTCCGACTTGCCCATCGAATCATGGTAAGAGCGTCTAGCAACATCGCCCCATGATTCCCTAGGTATCACTGATAGTGCCTACAAGAACCAATAGATTTTGGTTAGCGTACAATACGGTCCCTTCATCCATATATCCCGATCGAATCAACAACCATTGGTATATCGAGAGTCGCTCGAGATTCGATAACTATGCAATACATCTTGAAGATCAAATAGTGACATCGCATGTGCTACTAAGAAACCATTTCTTAAATCACATCATGTACTCTAGCCAGAGATTCGTCACACTAATATCTCCTCAGATCGCATAGGATATCCACACTCGCAAGTATGTGGTGAATCCTTGACAACAAAGCATCGACTCCTATATGTGTTGCAACTGTACCCAATCCCGACACCTGATGACCCCAATAGAGTCGGTAAACGAGTCAAAGCACAGTACTAGCATATAGAGTCTCAATGATGTCTCAAGTAGTAAGGACTAATGGTGTACAACCAAAACCTCGGACTATATCCACTCGATAAGTGATAACCACTTGGAAAGTCCGGATAGGGTAGTTCGATCATTCATCGTATGAATATCCATTTGCATGCTTCGAACATCTCTATGTTCCTTACCAATGAAACGTGGTACTCCGCATCGCAAATGCTAGTCTCAAACTCGAGCGATCCTTATCCTTATTATCGGACGGCTCAATCGACTAGGAACAGTTTAGAATATACAGTGACTATAAGATGCGTTTCATGATAGACATCCCCATGTTCTACCACATCTTACATACACTATAGTATATTCAAGGTCTTTATCAAAACAACAATAGTATATCACAATATAACAATATGAAGAAAGATAAAGTCATTGCCATTAATAAAAGTGTAAATTATATTAAACAAAAGATTGTTTATACAAAGAGTCATCAAAGCCCTTAGCCACAAGTTGGCTCACCGGGCACCCACTCTTTCAATCTCCCACTTGCCCTATAGCCAACTAGTCATACTACGTAGACCCATTGCTTCGCGATGTTTGTCAAATAATGGTCCTGGCAAGGGCTTAGTAAGTGGATCAGCGATATTGTCTGCAGAGGCCACTCTTTCGACAGTGATGTTTCCTCTTTCCACAATCTCCCGGATGATGTGGTATTTCCTCAGTACGTGTTTGGATCTTTGATGAGACCTTGGTTCCTTTGCCTGAGCAACGGCACCCGTGTTGTCACAGTACACCGGGACTGGACCAACAACTTCAGGAATAACGCCCAACTCTTGGACGAAATTCCTCATCCAAACGGCCTCTTTAGCAGCAGCTGATGCTGCAATGTATTCAGCTTCAGTGGTGGAATCCACTGTGGTGTCCTGCTTGGAACTCTTCCAAGAGACAGCACCGCCATTGAGCATGAACACAAATCCAGAGGTTGACTTCGAGTCATCCACGTCACTTTGGAAGCTAGAGTCGGTATAGCCTTCCAATTTTAGTTCTCTTCCTCCATATACCATGAACATATTCTTAGTCCTTCGTAAGTACTTAAGAATGTCCTTCACGGCTTTCCAATGCATTTGACCGGGATTAGCTTGATATCTGTTCGTGACACTCAGAGCAAATGCTACATCCGGTCTGGTAGATATCATCCCATACATGATACTACCTATGGCTGACGCATATGGTACATGTGTCATTTTCTCTATCTCTTCTTCAGTCTTAGACACATAGACTTGGATAGAGAAACTCCATGACACATGGGTAGATGTCCTCTCTTGGACCCATCCATTGAAAACTGTTTCAATATGGTGTCGATGTAGGTTGATTGAGTGAGTCCTATCATTCTCTTAGATCTATCTCTATAGATCTGTATCCCAAGAATATAGGATGCCTCACCCAAATCCTTCATCGAGAATCTACCTGATAACCATATTTTTGTTGACTGCAACATCCCTACATCATTCCCAATGAGTAGGATGTCATCAACATAAAGTACTAAGAATGTCACAGCATCCTTAACTACTTTCTTGTACACGCATGGTTCCTCCGGGTTCTTGATGAAACCAAAATCCTTTATTGTTTCATCAAATTTTTGGTTCCAACTTCTTGATGCTTGTTTTAGACCATAAATTGATCTCTGAAGCTTGCATACCTTATGCTCGCTTCCCATGGATGTGTACCCCTCAGGCTGTTTCATATAGATCTCTTCCTTAATGTCTCCATAAAGAAAAGCAATCTTCACATCCATTTGCAATATCTCATAGTCATACCATGCAGCTATGGCAATAAGGATTCTTATGGACTTGAACATTGCAACTGGTGAAAAGGTTTCATCATAGTCAACTCCTTGTCTTTGAGTATAACCTTTCGCCACCAATCGCGCCTTGTAGGTCAATACCTTACCATCAGGCCCAAGATTTCTCTTGTAGATCCATTTACACCCTATTGGAACAATTCCATCGGGAGGATCTACTAAAGACCAAACTTGGTTTGTATGCATCGAATCTATTTCCGACTGCATAGCTTCAAGCCATAAATTTGAATCCGCATCAGAAATTGCTTCCTTGAAGTTTCTTGGATCACATCCAACATCGGGTTCATCTTGATCCCCTTCAAGAAGAAGACCATATCGAATAGGAGGTCTAGAAGTCCTCTCGGATCTTCTAGGTACAGGCGTGTCTAGCAATGGTTCCTGAGGTGTAGGATCGTTATTTTGTATTTCGGGTTCTTCTCGAATTTCTTCGAGTTCCATCATCTCGCCTTTCTTATCCAATAAGAACTCCTTCTCCAAGAAGGTGGCATTCCTTGAAACAAACACCTTTGTTTCAGCAGGATAATAGAAATAATATCCGATTGAATTCTTCGGATACCCTACAAAATAACATAAGCTGGATCGACTATCCAACTTATCTCCCACTGTCCGCTTCACGTAAGCAGGACATCCCCAAATCCTCAAGTACGAATACTTAGGAGCTTTGCCATTCCATAACTCGTATGGTGTTTTGTCCACTGCTTTAGTGTGGACGATGTTCAACAACAATACCGCCGTTTCAAGCGCATAGCCCCAAAACGAAGGTGGAAGTTCAGTGAAGCTCATCATGGATCGAACCATGTCCAACAAAGTTCGATTACGACGCTCCGATACACCATTAAGCTGTGGTGTCATAGGAGGAGTCCACTGAGAGAGAATCCCATTCTCTTTTAGATAGTCCAAAAACTCGGTACTCAAGTATTCTCCACCTCGATCCGATCGAAGTGCTTTAATACTTTTACCTAGCTTTTTTTCTACTTCAGCCTTGAATTCTTTGAACTTTTCAAATGCTTCAGACTTATATTTCATTAAATATAAATACCCATACCTTGAATAATCATCAGTAAAGGTAATGAAGTAGGTGTGGCCATATTGAGTCCCAACTCTAAATGGACCACAAACATCTGTATGGATCAAATCCAACAGATTTTGACTACGCTCAGGTTTCCCCTTAAAAGGAGATTTAGTCATTTTTCCTTTTAGGCAGGATTCACAAGTAGGTAGAGAGTTAATATCAGACATATCAAACATGCCCTCTCCCACTAGCTTGTTCATCCTCCTTGAGGAAATATGACCTAGCCTAGCGTGCCAAAGGTTTGCTGGGTTTTGGCTATCGATTTTCCTTTTGTTTGTTGTTGCCGGTTTATCAACATAATTTATTGGAACGTCTTTTAGTTTTAAGTTGTATAGATCGTTTTCAAGTTGTCAATTTCCAATCAAACATTCATTCTTGTAAATATTGAAAATTCCATTCACAAAATTGCAAGAATAACCATCTCTATCAAGCATAGAAACAGAAATAATGTTTTTAATCAAATCCAGAACAAACAAAACATCTCTTAAAAGTAACTTAAAACCGTTCTGCAAAATTAAATAAACATCTCCCACGGCTTTTGCTTCAACTCTAGAACCATTTCCGAGCCTCAGCTGGGTCTCACCCATCCTAAGCCTGCGACTTCTTGTCATCACCTGCAAATCATTGCAAATGTGAGATCCACATCCGGTATCCAATACCCAAGAAGTAGTATTAAGTGAAACATTTATTTCAATATAGAACATACCCTTTGCAGTTCGCAACTGCTCTAGATATTCCTTGCAGTTACGCTTCCAATGACCGGGCTTCTTGCAGTAATGGCAAACATCCTTGGATTTTTCCATGTTTGAAGCCTTTGTCTTGTACTTCTTCTCGGGTTCGATTTTCTTGGGTGGGGCAGAACGTTTCTTACCCTTTGTACTTGGCCCCTTCTTAGCAGAAGAAGAGGAGCCCACCAAGAAAGCCGGTTTATCCTTCTTTAATGTGGATTCATATGTCACAAGCATATTGACCATCTCTTCAAGGGAGGCCTCTATCTTGTTCATATTGAAATTTACCACAAATCAGTCAAACGAAGAAGGAAGAGACAGAAGTAGTAAGTCCACGTTGAGTTCATGCTCCAACACCAAATCAAGGGTTACCAACTTCTGTATGAGCCAAATCACTCGTACCCCATGATCACGGACCGAAGTCCCTTCACGCATGCGACACGTCATTAGCTCCTTTACAGTAGCGAACCTTTCAGCCCTCGATTGAGCCCCAAAAAGTTCCTTGAGTTGAACGTGAATGTCAGCAGCATTCACGGTGTCCTCAAATCGCCTCTGGAGTTCATCAGACATCGAGGCTTGCATATAGCATTTGGTCTTGATATCATGGTCCCACCATGTATCAAGCTTGGCTAACTCCTCCGGACTTACGTCAGCTGGTGCTTCCTTCGGAGGAGATTTTTCTAACACGTAGAGCATCTTCTCCGAAGTCAAGACAATCTTCAACTTACGGAACCATTCCGTATAGTTTGCGCCAGTCAACTTATTTTGTTCGAGGATCGAGAAAAGTGGATTACGCGAATTCATTTTATGAAATACTGAAAAAAAACAGACAAATATCAGTGATTGTTTAAGAAATTTACTAAGACATAAAATAGGCGAAATTTATTTTATGAATCTCACTCCCACTATTTTAACGATTTCACTACCCTCTAGTGAAAACGGGAAACTGTTTTCCTTAGTGAGAACATGGAGTCCAATTGACAAACTTATGGTCCCGAATAATATCAGCCAACCATAATTTTCAAAAGGTAGAGTCCAATTGCTTCCAAAGCAACCTCCATGTTTTTTACCTCATGTCCAATAAGGGCCCAATAATATGACGCCGATTATTGTGACATGTCAAGATGACCCATCAATATTAAGTTGTGATGGACGGTCGCCATGTGGATCCCCCAATAATATGAGCCGATCCCATGGGAGTTCCACCCAACTTACAACATGTGTCGATCCAATGTACAGCTTTCCGACGAACGGGCCCCCCTAATAATATGAGCCGGACCGTATCCGCGGGTAGCATCTCATACATTGATCGTTGATGGAAGGTAGGAACATTTAAACAAATTTAAATTTCCTTTATTTATCTTGATATCAATTTTAAATCATATTTAAAATGAGGGATTTTTAATTATGAAAATTTGTCTCATCATTTTTTAAAATTTTTGTATGCTTGCCGGATTCACACAATTATGTCTAAAACATGCATACAACTATAATATCACATATTATATAGGATGATCGATTCCATTTCTAATCGACCCGTGGTTGCCAATCACGAGTCTTAGTCCAATCCTAGGTAATATGTAGTATGCAATGCAATCCTATTACATTTGCTTCCAATTTACATTTCTTCTGTCTTTATTGTCTGCTGGGCCCACCTCCATCTTCAAATCTTGATCTCTCACTAAATCTAATGTATTTACAATAAATAACAATGACAAGTAGGGGATACATTTTTAAGGGGTGGGAACGGGCCATAAACCAAGCCCACTTTTATTACATATGACATTCATATTTGGGCCATAAACCAGGCCCATTAATAAAACCAACAACAATAAAAACAAATGTAAATTCCTAACATACACCTACAAAATTGTTCATGGCAATCGATCATCCTTATCCAATAACATTTAATTCAAAATTAATTTATTGGATAACATGCAATGGCAATTTAAATTTAAAAGGATAAAATCATATTTCATATATAAAATCTTATTTTACATACAAAATCATATTTTATCTTTTTATCAAATAAAATCTTATTTTATCTATAAAATCCAATTTTATACATAAAATCATATTTTACTCAATATATCCATAAGATCATATCTTATCATCAATTGTACCAAAAATAATAAATTTCAAAATTCAATTAAAGACGATCGCTGCCCCTGCCTCGGGCAGCGATCCAATCGCTGCCCGGGTTTTTACCCGAAAAAAAATATTTTTATTTTTAAAATATTTATTTTGTTTCAAAAAACTGAGGCTTAAAAATTTTTGTACAATCGATTAATTTAATCGCTTGATCTGAGCAACCTGGCTCTGATACCACTGTTGGAGAACTCGGCGATCAGATCAATTAGGATTGATACCCGGTGCAGCGGAAGTTTAAAATTTTTGTATGGAACGATTCCATAATAGGTATCAACCTTACGATTAAATTGTGTGTGTAAAAATTAAATAACAATTATAAAATTTTTACCTTTAATCTCGAATCGAGATTTTGTACACCAACAGATTTCTCTGCTCTTGTTGTATATCCCTGGAACTGATGGACGAACTGTTCTTCAATCAGGTCCACGAACGGATATTCAATCCCTCTGATAGATTGCACTAGAAAATCTATCAGAAGTTTTCTACGAAGAGATTAACGAATTTGATTCGTTAAACCAGACTGCAATTCAAAATTCACAGACTGGATTTTACTGAGCAGAGGGGAGAGGGGGTCGGCCACTTCAGATAGAAAATTAGGGTTTTTTTCGAAAATTGTGACCTTGTTGTGTATAATTTCTGTACTGCAATAACTTATTTATAATGCAGGCCACTAACAGCTTAGGGCCCATTAGTCATAAGTTCAAGCCCGACAAGCAAAGCCCGCATGTTCAGAAATTAATATAAAATTCATCGTGACTCCGATTGATAAACCGATTTCACCAATGTGCACAGAAACCATTTCTGCACCTTTTAAAGTCAAGATAATTTTTTCTGAATCCGAATTCAGTGATTTCCAAAAATGGCCATCCCTATGTCATTTTAGGAAATCTTACTCCTCTACTCTTAAATAAGAAGTCCAACTTCTTCGTTCATTAAATTTAACTCTTTAAATTTAACTATCTCAACAAGGATTAAAAATCCATTACACTGTGTGACCCTCAATGGTTCAGGGATACAGCTAGCCGTGGGCTCACAACTCCTTGTGACTCGGAACAACAATTTCCGACTTGCCCATCGAATCATGGTAAGAGCGTCTAGCAACATCGCCCCATGATTCCCTAGGTATCACTGATAGTGCCTACAAGAACCAATAGATTTTGGTTAGCGTACAGTACGGTCCCTTCATCCATATATCCCGATCGAATCAACAACCATTGGTATATCGAGAGTCGCTCGAGATTCGATAACTATGCAATACATCTTGAAGATCAAATAGTGACATCGCATGTGCTACTAAGAAACCATTTCTTAAATCACATCATGTACTCTAGCCAGAGATTCGTCACACTAATATCTCCTCAGATCGCATAGGATATCCACACTCGCAAGTATGTGGTGAATCCTTGACAACAAAGCATCGACTCCTATATGTGTTGCAACTGTACCCAATCCCGACACCTGATGACCCCAATAGAGTCGGTAAACGAGTCAAAGCACAGTACTAGCATATAGAGTCTCAATGATGTCTCAAGTAGTAAGGACTAATGGTGTACAACCAAAACCGCGAACTATATCCACTCGATAAGTGATAACCACTTGGAAAGTCCGGATAGGGTAGTTCGATCATTCATCGTATGAATATCTATTTGCATGCTTCGAACATCTCTATGTTCCTTACCAATGAAACGTGGTACTCCGCATCGCAAATGCTAGTCTCAAACTCGAGCGATCCTTATCCTTATTATCGGACGGCTCAATCGACTAGGAACAGTTTAGAATATACAGTGACTATAAGATGCGTTTCATGATAGACATCCCCATGTTCTACCACATCTTACATACACTATAGTATATTCAAGGTCTTTATCAAAAAAACAATAGTATATCACAATATAACAATATGAAGAAAGATAAAGTCATTGCCATTAATAAAAGTGTAAATTATATTAAACAAAAGATTGTTTATACAAAGAGTCATCAAAGCCCTTAGCCACAAGTTGGCTCACCGGGCACCCACTCTTTCATATGTTCCATGGAATTTTAATGTACGACATTAGAATTAGTGGAAGCTCAAAGGCTGGAGATGATGATAAAGTTTGAAGACCGAAGATGTGTAAAATAAATGATACAATGTAATAGGATTGCATTGCATACCTGCATTATCTAGGGTACGACCTAGATCCTTGTCTCGGTAAAACAAGGATCGACATAGCTCTCGGTGATCGATCATCCTAAATATTTATGATATATATGCGATATATATACACTACAAGAAAAACGGCCAAATACAACGCTTTTTCCGCGTTGTTAATGTCCCCAAAAAAGCGTTGTCGTAGCCAGTGTTGTAAAAGACCACGCTCAAAGACAACGCGGAAAAAGCGTTGTGGTATTTGGATACGACAACGCTTAAAAAGCGTTGTCGTATCTATTAAAAGCGTTGTGGTATTTTGAAATTACAATGCTTTAGTACACTGAGGAAGCATTGTCGTAGCTTCAATCCACAACGCTTTATATGCATTGTGATTTCTACAAACAACAACGCTTTTGCAGCATTGTCTTTTATACAATCTGCAACGCTTTTAAGCGTTGTATTTTCTAGTATACCACAACGCTTAAAAGAGTTGTAGATTGTATAAAAGACAACGCTGCAAAAACGTTGTTGTTTGTAGAAATGACTACGCATAAAAAGCGTTGTAGATTGAAGCTACGACAACGCTTTCTCCGTGTAAAAAAGCATTGTGCTTGGCAGAGGTTGCTTAAAAAATCATTGTGCTTTGTTGTTAATTTGTGCCAAAATAACCAATAAAAAACGTTGTCGTTAAGAACGTTGTTTTCGATTTTTTTTTTTCAAATTTAAATTTCTATATAAATAACACTATTAAAATACATGAAATTGCAAATCTGTGGCAAAATATTCTCATAAAAAAGTATAGAGTCATTGTGCTGCAATATATTGAAATTGCAAGGTATCAACAAGCATTTAACGCTATCTATCCCCACAAAGATAGTGCTGCAATATTGAAAAAAAATTGTTCCTAACAATGCAATTTTTCTGAATGTGACCACAGTTAGCGACGATCTCCGCCACCAGTAAGAACCAGACTTCTGAAATACAACATTAGATAACACATGTTAAATATAACACATCATATCAAATAATATAAATCTAACCATAAATTTATAAATGACAACACAGTGGAAGCATATCAAACATCATGAAACAGAAAATAGACTAACAAATGTCAACCTCATAACATGGGCTGCTTTCATTTTTATGTAAATTTACAGTTCATCACACATTAATAAGATTTTTACATTTTATTATTGGGAATATTATTGGACCCTTTAGTCAATCATGACCAAGAACAAGAAGAAACTCAATGATGATTCAAAAGATAAGCCTGCTGCAGGCCTGTCCAAAGAGACCATGTTCTTCAAATCATACACAAATATATAAATATACATATAAAACTGGTGCTGGAACATTAATTATAGCAAAGTCACATGAAGTTTTTCACGCTGTTAATGATGTTAACTTCCTTTGCAAACAAATATTATAAATCTTTGCAAAGCCCATATATCCCATATTCATCAGTTCATATATATCATATATCATATGTATATCATGCATGCGCAGCAACTCATGATAATTAATTCTCTATATTTCAGAGCTAGCCACTCCACATGCACATATATACTCGAGCATGATCGAACAAGGATACATATATAAACATATAAATTTTGGTTATATCTTGAAACTATAGATTAAATCGTTATTCGCATTCAAATTATGATGTCTCTCGGTCTCTTCTTTCTGTGTAAGTGTACATATACTTTTTGACCTTAAGCCTACACACAGATTGACTTGAAAAAGCTAATTCCCTTTATTTCCTATGATACCAAATTCTTGTACATATTTTTTTTTAACAGTAACTTCGTGTGGCGAGAAACAGTAACATACAATTTACAGTTCATCACACATTATCCATTTCAATTTATGTTAGAAAAATTAAGACTTATAATTAATGGGGTAGTTCAGCCTTTAAATCTCAGTATCCATCATGGTCTCTTTGTAATTCCTTTCTCTGTGGAAAAAGAGAAGGAAGACTGAAACTTCCCAAGTCTAGAACTAATCGTGGAACCAAAAATCATGGCAAGTTGGCAACAAATGCTTCTAACAGGTAGTGGAACTTCAACTATGAGGTGGGCTGCTGTGAGTGATCAGTGTCAAGTTTTTGGATTCTGTGGAAATATGGGGATATTTAGTTGCAATGATTCATCCCTTGTATGTGGTTGCCCTTCACAGAATTTTTACTTAATTGATCAAATGGATAGCAGGGGTTATTGCTAATAGAACTGTTGTGGCAGTCAAGCAGTTGGAGGGGATCGAGCAAGGCGAGTAATAGTTCAGAATGGAGGTGGCAACGATCAGTAGCACCCACCATTTGAATCTGATGAGATTGATAGGATTCTGCTCAGAAGGGAGGCATAGGCTATTAGTATATGAGTTTATGAGAAACAGTTCTTTAGACAAGTTTCTATTCACCTCTGAGGAGCAATCTGGGAAGCATTTGAACTGGGAGTATAGGTATAATATCGCACTAGGAACCGCTAAGGGAATCACAGACGCAAAGTAAAAAGAAGCATGAAAATAACGTAAACAACACACATTCGAACCAGTTTCAGAAAGCCTCGCCTAATGTCTGCTCGAAAAAAAAAATATGGACAGTAGTTGCATGTGCCCAAACCACCAAATTCACGCATGTACTCCAGTAAAAAATATAGACTTGTTTCTAAAGCAAGGAAGACACAGTAAAAAAACTATCTGAATTAATACCTTATGAATAAAATAAGGAAACCAAAATTATTTATACGAACCTTATATCAAGTCTCCTGTAAACAATGTAAAATGTGGCTGCACGCAGTTCCAAAACCTGGAAAGAAAGTTACATATTTTTATCTGTAACAATGTGTTACGGTTCCTAGATCACACAAGTAAGAATTATTTCATATATACCAACATTAATCAATCAAAGAGTAGCTAGCAACACTCGACACTGTGGAGGAGGCTGCTACGGCCTACGACGAGGCAACCCTCCGATTCCAAGGAAACAAGGCGAAACTCAACTTTCCATGCATTCTAAAAATCATATGTCTTGACATGGGCGTATCATTTGTCTCTGGGAAATCTACAATTTAACTGAATGGGTGTTTTGGAGGTTCTATTGCAGAAAATTGAAAGAATACTTGAAGAAATGTTATGCAGATTCTTATGTGACTTGTGACTCATACATTAAATTCAGGAACGACCTGCTGTTATAGTTCTTGTATGAACGAGCTAAAATCTGTAAACTTAACAGAGAAAGATCAATTGAGTTTTAAAATGCACTTTGTGAATTTGGAAACTCCAAAGATGATGCTACTGACAAATTATGTCTGTCTCAGAAGCATGCAACATTATCTGGAGAAATCAAATACATGGTAGCTGATTTTGACAATAGTTTTGAAACTCCTATTCCCTTTGTGGCTGAGTTACCTATTGGTGTATCATTAGATCATACTGTGAATTGTGGCTGACGATGAATTTTAACGAGAGATTAACTCGGTTTATTTTCCTTAGATTAAGCGTTTCTGGTCATTCAATTTAATGGTTAAGCCTTTTCAGTTCCATTTCTGGATATTGGTTTTCTCTTGCTGCTTAACATGGTAAAGTAAGATACCAGATGATTCATGAGGTGATCAAACAGCTTCCGAAAGAAGTATTGATGATATTAATAAGTGATCAAGTGTACTGAATTTGTAAGAAAATCACGACTCTCTGAATGTTCTTGGCTACCCTTTTCCATTTTAACTTGACACAAGTGAATTTATGGAAATGGAAGCTTCTGATCATCAAACTCAATTTTTTTTAATAGAAAATTTATGTACTGTATTTCATTATATATCTTCTGTTGCGGAGGTTTCAACTTTATTTGTTCGGGAAATCTATTCTCTCTAAATAAAAAAAAAATTCCTTATTTTTTATGATACCCATAACAAGTGCAAGTAAAGTACGGAAAGAAGCAGATTCAACTTTCTTGATGTGTCTGAAGGCTAACAGGAAGGACATAAACTGGCGTAGGGGAAGCACAATACACCATTCTCAAGTTCGAAATATCCTTTTCAAGTTTAAATATTCAAGTTTAAACCTATTAACAAATAAAATAGCCTAAGTAAATACATCATACAACGTAAACCCAACATCATGTTAACAAAGACATCTTATGTTGTAAAGTCAAAAAATCCGAGTCTTAGATTTAACTCAGACGAAAAAAAACAGAAAAGAATTAGGGAGTAACCAGCAACACGTCAAACCAGTGCAAGACAGTAAAATCAAACTCTTAACAAAAATGGTTCCACGATTAAAAAGATTCCGACACCATATATATATCGAGAACACAACAAATACTTAAAAAAGGGAAATATAGGAAGGGGAAGCCTAGACTTTGAGCCCTTTAATGAACGGAATCACACAACAAGAACACCACAGAAGTTCAAAAGTAAAAATTAAACCAAATCTCATAACCTAATTAAGAAATCCAAATAAAAAAAAATTTGAACTTGGAGGGGGAGAAAAGAAAGAAAAAGTTTGGGTTACCAGCAAAAGAAGGCAAGCAAGACTTTTGAGTAGCCAAGATAGTTTGAAGCGCTCTAACCTCAGTGAATCTGCATACTTCGAATAGGAAAAGTTCCAATATTTCCCTAGAATGCAAGAGATTTTGTTAGCGCAAGCTGTGATTAGACACACTAATTAAAGATTGTAATTAGATTTATGGATTTTATAGAACGATGGTGCTGTGCAGGGATTGGACCTAACAGATGAGTGATGAAATTAAACGATGGACCTAAGATTGTAATCCAACGATGGTGCTGTGCAGAATACCGAATCCAAAACCATAAATCTCGTTTTAATGCAAAAATCTAAATTAATAGTTTATGAATAAATAAAGAAACCAAAGTTTTACCAACATTGTAAGAAACTCAACTACGTAACCAGTGGAAAATATGATGCGCATATCCGCATATGACATTTAAAGAAAAATAGACATGATAAAATCTGAAAAATGAAGTTAGTGCATTACAAAACCAAAATTAAAAAGTTAATGTCAACCCATGCATACAAAAAAAAATTATATGTTAATGGAAAAGAAATCTTAATTTAAACCAACTTGAATCAAACCCATGACATTAAGTTAATCATTAAAATTGATTTCTAATGATGCTCCTTTAAATTTTAATCTCCATATGGAAATAAGAAACAGGACAATGGGAAATTAAGCGTGCTTCCTCAAAAGCAAAACAAGCATACCTGCTGGCCTCTATCAATGGAAGATGATCATTGTGTGGTTTTTCTATCACATTTTGTACCTGGAAATCCATAAATCATTGCATCATTATCATCTGTTGTACAAGTTTTCCTAGACCATCTTTCTAGGCACATAAACTCATGAAAGGGTGAAGAATCTGAGACATATGAAGGCATCTTAGAGCAGTAGATTGATATTTTGCTAGTGGGAACATATATTTTAAACAAAAATGTATATGAAACTTTAGCTACAGCAAACCTTGTGGTTTTGATAATTCCAGGTTTCCTTTCCAATTTAGCATTTTAAGATATTAAAGGGCCTATCATGAAACTATATTTCTTCCGATTACAATTCGACACCCTAGCACAGTTAGAAATTATAAACTGTTTCTCCCACAGTGCAGAGCATAGATAAACAAGAGAAACATACAAGATTCACTACAATAAATAAATGCATATTCAGTCACAATTATAGCTGAAAAATAAAAACTGATGATTGCCTGGACAACCAATGACAATCAATCCTCAATTCTTACCTAAGAAAATGTAGATTCAGTAACTCTTGACTTTCTGGGGGTTGATTTTTCAAATTCTGCAGCAATATGACAGTGAGCAGCTCTGGTTTTTTAGCACGAAGAGCTCCTCTGATTACGGCAACATTAGTACCTGAAGCTCCTGATTTATAAATATGATTTTTCTGCAGAGAAAGAATATGGTTTTGAGACAAGAATTCATACAGAAAATCATGGATATAAATGAGTGGACATCATAAAAAAAAAAGAATCAACATTTAAAGTGATAAGTCAGATTGAAAAATTCCAAAAAGAAGTCACATTTATGTTTACTCATTCCTTCTCAGCCATTTGGAAAACTCAGTTTAAGAGAATTCACTTTGAATGGTCCAGGTTCATAAAAAGATAAATTCATCACAAATAAGTTAATAATTTACTGGATATTCAAGCTACTACCATGGAACAAAATCAAGTCTCACATGCTTCTAATAAAAGATTATTCGAAATAAAATCATCAAGAAATACCATGAAGCTCAAACAGTTAACCACGCTAAAACAACAACAGTTGTCAATAGAAGTTCTCTAACAAATACCAGATTTCAATTGAATTGTTTAAGAATTAATGATAAATTAGTTGATGTAATGCGAATTATTTTAAGACAAGGTACCCAGTTGGCATATTGAATAAATGCAATGATTGAAGGACATGGACCCATTTAAGGGGATCTCCATTTTTCCATAGAACTCGCAATTCTAAAGTTTACTAAATAGCTTGAATTAATAAATTCAATGCTATACTAAGTGGAGCACTCGGTCTCAACAAAGCTAGTGGACGACCCTTTGGCTCTCCAATTTTGGGAAGCCAAGTGTTAACAACATTTTTTCATTAATTTTTTTTCTTTACGAAAATTGATTCTATAATCATATGGATTCAAGAAAACCAACAGAATATACCAATACAAAATTCGATGAATTAAAAAAACACTTCCTGACAATCTAAAAGTCTATACAACACTCTTTTATAGACCAAGAAATAATATCAAGCAATCATTAGTCCAAGTTTTTAGAAACAAACCGATGGGCAGTGCGAGAGATTTACTAGTAATTTTGTGTGGCAAACTGGAAGTGAGGAGATGAGCAGCCAAGCCCGAGTGGGCAGTTGCGTGGGCGAGTCCAAGGAGGAGAAAGCTTCGGCAGTGGATTTTGAGAGGAAAGCTACGGCAGACGGCAGAGCAGATTTAAATGTGCTAAAATCCGACCACCAGCAGCTGTTCTAGCCCGAATCCAACATCAAAATGACTCAAAATCACGAAATAGATGCACCAAGAACAAAGCCCAACCACCTGCAAATGATTCACAATAGCCGCACTACTCCAAGCTAACCCTAACAACTCACGACAGATGGGAAATCCGTGAAGCAGCAATTTGAGCGTAGAGCATATGGGAAATTTGTGAAGCAAAAATTTATCTATGAAGCTACAGCAAGAATCGAAAGAGAATAGCCAAAAGGAGAGGAAGAAAGAGAGTGGATAAAAGGGGGCGACGCGTATAGGCTAGGGTTCTTCAAACCTTCAGCGTATAAGTGTAAATTGGGGTAGGCTTTGTTTTTTTACGGAACTTAACAAAAAGCCTGGTAATTGGTTTTAAAAAAAATTTAATCCACAATATTTCTAAAAAGCGTTGTGGTAAAGCGCAGAAAAAACGCTCATCCACAACGCTTTCCAAAAGCGTTGTGGTAGAGAGTATAAAAAGCGCTAATCCACAACGTTTTTCCAAAAGCGTTGTTGTTTTACCCAAAATATGCATTTTTAACAACGCTTTTTCGAAAAAGCGTTGTCTTTTATTTACAGAACAAAACAATGACAACGCTTTTTAAAAAAAGAGTTGTCTTTTATGTGTTGTCTATTACCTTTTTTCTTGTAGTGATATATAATAAATCGGTATGTGTGTTATACGATAACAAATTGTATGAATCCGGCAAACATACTACAAACATAGCACGTTTTTGAAATTTTCAAAAGATGAGATAAATTTCAAAAATAAAATCCCTTATTTTGAATATGGTTCAAAATTTATATCAAAACCGTTAAAGGAAAAATTAAATTGTTTAATGATTCATGCCTTCCATCAACAGTGGTTGCATGATGAACGTTACCCATGGTCAGGTCTGGCTCATAATATTGGGGAGACCTGGACATCAAAAAGCTGTGACTTCCACTGACATACGTGATGTCAGTTAGGTGGAACTCCCATGACTTCGGCTCATATTATTGGGGATCTTATGGGACCGTCCACAGTAACTCGACATTGATGGGTCGGTTTGACATGAAATTTATATGAGGCGTCATATTATTGGGCTCATATATAATCATGAGGCGAATAACATGACAGTTACATTGGATGTAATTGGAAACTACCTTTGGGAATTGAGATCGACTGATATTATTTAGGGATCAAAATTAGCCAGTTGGACTTCATATTCTCACTGAGAAAATACGATTTCCCGTTTTCAATAAAGGGTGGTGAAAATGTCAAAACAGTGGGAGGGTAATTCATAAAATAAAAGACCATATTTTATGTCTTATTAAATTGATTAAAATAATCAGTAACATTATCTGTTTCTAATTTCAGTAAAATATTTCGAATATGGCTCATCGCAATCCACTATCTGTTATCCTCGATACCAACAAACTTACTGGACCAAATTACTCCGATTGGCTAAGAAACCTAGAAATCGTACTCGTGTCGGAAAAGTTAACATATGTACTAACAAAAAGAACCTCCAAAAGAGGCAGCTAAGGACATCAGCCCTGATGAGCTGAAGAAGCTTGAGACGTGGTGGGACCATGATCTTAAAGCCAAGTGCTATATGTTGGCTTAATGTCAAATGAACTACAAAGGCGATTTGAGGATGCTGTGAATGCTGCTAGAATTCACTTACACCTACAATATTTGTATGGTGCACAAATAAGAGCTGAAAGGATCACAACCGTAAAGGCACTCATGACTACACGTATGCGAGAAGGGAATTCGGTTCATGAGCATGGTGTCTACATGATTGGGTACATTGAGCGGTTGGTAAGCCTAGACATGGTACTTCCCCATGAGCTTTTAGTTGACATCCTGCTATTTTCTTTACCAGATTCATTTGATGGGTTTGTGGTAAACTTCAACATGAATAAGATTGAGGCCACTCTTGAAGAGTTGGTCAACATGCTTACTTCATTTGAATCAACCATGAAAAAGGAGAAACCGGTTCTCCTAGTTGGCTCTTTGTCTCGTGCGAATAAATGGCCTAAAGGAAAGGGAAAGAAACGTTCTGCCCCAACCCGAAAAAACAAACCCAACAAGAAGCGTCTGTTAAACGCTCCCAAATCCGACAAGAAAGACGATGTATTCTATCACTGCAAACAGCCAGGGCATTGGATGCGAAACTGTAGGGATTACCTAGCTCAGAAACGTTCTGAAAAAGGTATATTCTACATTAAAGTAAACGTTTCAATTAATTCTTCTTCTTGGATATTAGATACCGGATGTGGTTCTCATCTATGCAATGATTTGCAGGTGATGAAAAGAAGCAAGAGGCTCCGAGAAAGTGAGACTTTCTTGAGATTGGGCAATGGAGCAAGAGTTGCTGCAAAAGCCATTGGAGATGTTTATTTATTGTTGAATAATAATTTCAAGTTGTATTTGAAAGATTTTTTATTTGTCCTTGATCTTGTAAAGAACATCATTTCCATTCCTATGCTAGATAGAGATGGATTCACTTGTATTTTTGCAAAAAAGGTTTTGTTTTATATACAAGAATGAATGTTTGGTTGCAAATGGGAAATTGGAAAACAATCTATACAACTTAGAAATTAAAGAAATCCCATTGAAAAATATTCAAAAAACAAAAAGAAAGGTTGATAGTCTCAACCCCGCACATTTATGGCATGATAGACTTGGAATATATCCCAAGGAAGGATGAATAGGCTAGTGGGAGCGGTCATGTTTGACATGACCGATATAAGCTCTTTACAAACCTGTGAATCTTATCTTAAAGGAAAAATGACCAAGTTACCATTTGATGGTAAAGTCGAACGTGCACATGACCTATTGGATTTGATCCATACAGATGTGTATGGTCCACTTAGTATTGGTAGTAAGTATGGACATATTTACTTCATTACCTTTACCGATGATTATTCAAGGTACGGGTATTTGTTCTTGATGAAACACAAATCTGAATCATTTGAAAAGTTCAAAGAATTCAGAAATGAAGTCGAGAAGCAACTTGGTAAACATATTAAAACTCTTCGATCTGATCGAGATGGAGAATATTTAAGTACCGAGATTCAAGTCTATTTAAAAGAGAATGGAATTTTCTCTCAGTTAACTCCTCCTGGCACACCACAATTAAATGGTGTTGCAGAACGTCGAAATAGGAAATTTATGGATATGATCCGATCAATGATGAGTTTCACTGAGTTAACTTCTTCGTTTTGGGGCTATGCACTTGAAACAGCAGTGCAGTTGTTGAATAATGTTCATACTAAAGCAGTGAACAAAACACCATATGAGATATGGAAAGGAAAGATTCCTAAATATTCATACCTGAAGGTTTGGGGGTGTCCTGCTTATGTAAAGCAGGAAGTGGAAAATAAATTGGATAGTCGATCCATTTTATGCTACTTCATATGGTATCCAAAGAATTCTATTAGATAATCTTTCTATTATCCTAAAGAAACAAAGGTATTTGTTTCTAGGAATGCCACCTTCCTTGAGAAGGAGCTTCTATTGGATAGAAAGGGCAGTATAGTAGAGCTTGAAGAGGTTCAACCACAACCCACTGAAGATCTCACACCCCAGCAGCCAATACCTGAGATACACGTACCTAGAAGATCCGAAAGGACTTCAAGACCACCTATGAGATATGGTCTGATTTTTGAAGGTGATCAGGTTGGACCTGAAGTTGGATGTGATCTAAGAACTTTCAAGGAAGCTATTTCTGATGTCGATGCATCCCAATGGATTGAAGCTATGGAATCAGAGTTTGACTCGATGCATTCCAACCAAGTATGGACTTTGGTAGATCCTCTTGATGGAATCATTCCTATAGGTTGTAAATGGATTTACAAAAGGAAACTTGGGGTGGATGGGAAGGTATTGACCTTCAAAGCTCGATTGGTGGCAAAAGGTTATACTCAAAGGCCAGGAATTGACTATGAGGAAACTTTTTCACCAGTAGCTATGTTCAAGTCCATTAGGATACTGCTAGCCATAGCAGCATGGTATGACTATGAAATATGGCAAATTGATGTAAAGACAGCTTTTCTTAATGGCAATATTAAAGAAGAGATTTATATGTCTCAACCAGAGGTGTTTACATCCATGGGAAGTGAGCATAAGGTGTGCAAACTTCAGAGATCTATTTATGGTCTCAAACAGACATCAAGAAGTTGTAACTTCAGATTTGATGACACTATCAAAGAGTTTGGTTTTGTTTAAAATCCTGAAGAACCATGTGTGTATAAGAAAGTTCATAGGGATGCGGTAACATTCCTAGTACTTTATGTTGATGACATTTTACTCATTGGCAATGATGTAGGAATGCTGCAATCAACTAAAGTTTGGTTGTCCAGTAAATTCTTGATGAAAGATATGGGTGAAGCATCCTATATATTGGGCATAAAGATCTATAGAGATAGATAAAAAAAAAAAAAGATGTTGGGTTTGACCCAAGGCACCTATATAGATACCATACTGAGGAGGTTCTCTATGGAAGAGTCCAAGAGAGGACATCTACCAATGTGTCATGGAGTTTCTCTATCTAAGTCAATGTGCCCTAAAAGTGACGAGGAGATAGAGATGATGACATGCGTACCGTACGCATCAGCCATTGGTAGTGTCATGTATGGTATGATTTCAACAAGGCCTGATATTGTATTTGCTCTGAGTGTCACGAGTAGATATCAGGCAAACCTCGGTCCAATGCATTGGAAAGCTGTGAAAGATATTCCGAAGTACTTGCAAAGAACTAAGGATATGTTCATAGTATACGGGGGTGGAGAATTAAAATTGGAAGGCTATTCCAACTCTAGCTTCCAATCGGATGTGGATGATTCGAAATCAACCTATGGATTTATATTCACGCTAAATGGTGGCGCTGTCTCTTGGAAGAGTTCCAAGAAAGACACCGTGGTGGATTCCACCACTGAGGCAGAATATATAGCAGCATCGGATGAAGCTAAGGAGGCCGTTTGGATGAGGAATTTCATCCAAGAGTTGGGTGTTATTCCTTGTGATGTTGATCCAGTCCCGGTATACTGCAACAACACTGGTGCCGTTGCGCAAGCAAAGGAACCCAGATCTCATCACAGATCCAAACATATACTGAGGAATTTCCACATCATACGGGAGATTATGGGAAGAGGAGACATCATTGTTGAGAGGGTAGCCTCTGCAGATAACGCTTCTGATTCACTTACTAAGCCCCTGCCAGGACCATTGTTCGAAAAGCATCGCAAAGCAATGAGTTTAAAACTAATGAGTAGTTGGCATTAGGGCAAGTGGGATATTGTTAGAGTAGGTGCCCATAAGGCCAACTGTTGGCATGACATTATTGACTCTTTGTACAAACAATCTTTATTTAATACAATTTATCTTCTGTATATGACAATCTTTATCTCTATACTCATGCAAGCTGAATTGATAAAGACCTTGAATATACCAGAGTGCATGAAAAATGAGATATCATTGGATGATAGTCATGAAACACATCTTCATTCCACTTTATATTCTAAACATAGTTCACAGCCGATTAAGCCGCCAAAAATAAGGATAAGGGTCACCTGATATTGAGACTATCATCTGTGATGTGGAGTACCATGTTTCATTGGTAATGGACATAGGATGTCCGAAGCATACATGTGGTGACACATAGGATGTGTTCATTGAACTACCATCGTAGGACTTTCCAAGTGGTTATTAGTTTTCGAGTGGATGAAGTCCTGATTATGGTTGTACACCATTAGTCCTTATGAACCGAGACAACACTAGGCTCTGTGTACTAATACTGCACTTTGATCAGTTTACTGGCTCCAGGAGAGCACCAAAGTGGCATGGTTGGGTGTAGCTGTGACATACATGGGAGTCAGTGGTTGTAGTCGAAAATTCATCGAACATTTATGAAATGTGGATATCCTATATGATATGATGAAATGATAGTGTATTCAGTCTCTGGCCAGAGCATGATATATGTTTTAGGGAAATGGTTTCTCTAGTTGCATAAACGATATCACTATGCATTATCCAAGAAGATATAATATAGTTATCGAATCAAAGGCAACTCTCGATATACCAATGGTTGCTGATTCGATCAGGATATATGAGATGAAGAGACTGTACTGTACGTTAACCATAATCGACTGGTTCTTGCAGGCATTATCAGTGATACCTAGGGAATCATGGGGCGGTGCTACTTAACGCCTTTACCATGATTCGATGGGTTAAATCAGAAATGAGTTCTGACATGTTATGGTCAAGGGGTTGATACATAAAATGGGGCTAAAAGGGTAAGTCCATATAAAGAAATATTTCCTGAATCACAAAGAGTTGTGAACCCATAACTAGCTGTATCCCTGAACTATTGAGGGTTACACAAGTACTAGTTTTCTGTTCCCGTTGAGATAATAAATTCAAAGATTTGAACTTATGATAAATGGATTTGACTTGATCGATAGATAAGCTTATAAATAGTTTATAATAGCTTATAGAAATTTTGAGAGCAAAATTAATTAAAATGGTTTAATTAATTTTTCCGAGTTGGACTTCGATTTAAGGACTCATACAATATATATAAATACATATATATATACATATATATATATATATACGATATATATATATGGATATATATAATATATATTTATGATTGTGAGACCTTATGTTTATAATAATATATATTTATTATATTATTATAATTTAAAAAAAACTGATTGAGTGTCAGCCAAGTTGGCCGACACTCAATATTAATTGCATTAGATGCAATGTTGGAAATTGTTGCATGAGATGCAATAATATAGAAGGAGCAGTCGGATGAAGAAATAATTTAGACGGCCATAACACGAGAAGCTCTCCCTCTTTTTCTCTCTGTTTTCTATTCGGTCATTTAGAAGAATTGATACGATCAATTTCTTCACTCAATCTCAACGCAAAATCTCTTCTATTTCTTAAGTGCGTTTTAGAAGAGGAACAGAAAATCCAGTCGTGGACCTGATATTTAGAAAGGAGGAAAAATCCAGTTGATTGTTCGTAGGGATATACAACAAGAGCTATTTTCGATTTTTCGAAATAGTTGGAGTCCAGTGAATTTGTTCACCGAAGGTATAACTTCATAAACTCCTTACGAATAATTTATTAACCATACGAGTGTTCAAGATTATTTTGAATGTCAAAATAAAATTTTTAAACCTCCGCTGCATCTTGGGTACGAGAGATCCGGTATACCAACAATTGAGCCAACTATTCCTTTGAGTTTTTGAATGACAGATCCGTCGAAAGAATACGAATGTTTGGACGTATATCGAGGAACTTAGGAGATAGATCGACCCCTATTGCCAGCATATCGATATAGTGGGCCAAAATTTCGGGAAAAATAACTCAACGCCAACTCAAATTGGTGAGTAGGTGGGAGAGTTGTTGTGTTCTTCTTCCCGGGATCCCAAAAACCGATACAGAATTTATTAACTGATTTTTGAATCATGCATTGCAATTGATTTTGCTTATAGAAGAAATTTTATTGCTTTTATACATGATTGATTATATACATGCACATGTTGTTTATATTGGGAATTATATTCTCAACGGAGTTATCTGGCTGTTGTTATGTTTGTATGTGTGCATGACAACAGGTGGGGCAGGAACAAGTCAGAGACGACCGTGATAGAGCGAGATTGAGAGTTATAGAAGTGGAGACTCGGGTTTAGAAGTCAAGTTATGTTTTGAACTTGTTTTGTATGTTGATACACATGAGTTGCTATGTTTATGTAGTTGAACACCTAGCATATATGTGGTGTATTTCATTTTGAAGATGTTCGAACTCTTTATATGGTAATATTTGATTGTGGTATCAATGTAGCAGTATTTCGGACTCTAAAGCAGATTTGTGAAGGAAATTATGGGGAAAGCCGAGGGGCCTGCGCGGCCGCGCCACTTAATGGGCACGCCCGCGCTGCGCAGGTGCGCAACGCATGCGCTCTCGCGCCTCCCGATGGGCGTGGCCGCGCATGAAGCTCGAGTTTTTTTTAAAAAAAATTATTGATTGCTTACTTCATTGCCCAAATTTAATTAAGATTGATTGCCCAATAAGAATTGAGATTAGCACCCGAGGTCCCCACATATAGGACCGAAAAACTTGTAATTTTAATTTTTGGAAAAAAAAATTAATAATAATAATAATAATAATAATAATAATAATAATAATAATAATAATAATAATAATAATAATAATAATAATAATAATAATAATGATAATGATGATGATGATGATGATGATGATGATGATGATAATGATGATGATGATGATGACATCTCCTTTAGTTGCAAGCATATACGCATCTTGTTGTTTTCGATCTAGATCATACTCTCTTGACTTCTACTCGTATTTTTCTCAGTTTTCGCCATGTCCCATGAATTATTCTGCTGATGCATGCATTTTGATTTGTGTCCATTGAGACTTTTCCTTAGATCATGCTCTTTGTCATTATTGCACCATATTTATCGTGAGATTCTCTTAACATAGAACTGTTGGAGAACATAAATATGAAAACTAGAAAGAGGCTTAAAGGATGAAGAGAAAACAGAGTAAACTTGATACTGAATCAGTACTTCAATAAATGAAAATATAGGATACGCCTATATATAGGCTTACAAATAAAAAAGCAACTTTTAACAACTAAACCTACTAACTAAGCTAATTACCTGAGCCATTCTGCCATTAATTTATCCACTACACCATGACTCCGTTTACTAAGCAAGAAATAAATTAACCAATAAACAAATTAGCTAACAACAAATTGACTAACTTTGAATCATTCTTCAATATTCTCCCTTGATTCAAAGTCGCAGATACCAAGAACAACCCTAAAGTAGACAATCTTCTCTGTTGACAAGGATTTTGTCCGTATATCTGCCAATTGCTCATGAGTGTTACAATACTTCAACATTATTTTCTCATTTGCAACCAAATCACGAATAAAATGGAAGCGAATATCAATATGCTTCGTTCGGGAATGAAAAGCTGGTTTTTTATCATAAAAATTGTTGCTTTGTTGTCACAAAAACTCTGTTGGTCCCTTTTGTACTTGTTGAAGTTCAGCTAACATTTTTCTCAACCAAATGTCTTGACATGCTGCTGTAGCTGAAATATATTCAGCTTCTGAGGAAGATAATGCTACCGTGTCTTGTTTCTCTGAGCTCCAAGTAATTACTCCAGTCCCAAGAGTAAACATGTTTGTTGAAACACTTCTCCTATCATCCAATGAATTTGCCTAGTCACTATTAGTGAATCCACATAATCTGAATTTGGGTGCTTTTGAGTACCAAATTCCATAATCCATGGTTCCAGCAATGCAACATAAGAGCCGCTTTGCTGCTCCAAAATGGATCTTTTAAGGATGTTGCATAAACCTGGAAATCATACCAACAGAAAATGCAATATCGGATCGAGTGTGAGTTAGATAAATCAAACCTCCAACCAAGCTCCTAAATCTTTTTGCATCATCCATCTCTACCCCGTCTTCATGCTATAATTTCTAATTGATATTTATTGGTGTGGCAATAGGTTTACAGTTCATCATGCCAAATTTCTTAAGAAAATCCTTGGCATATTTTTGTTGGCAAATAAAAATCCCATCTTCTGCTTGTTGAACTTCAAGTTCAAGAAAGTAATGTAATAAACCCATGTTTGACATTTCAAACTCATTCATCATATGTGCTTTAAATTCAGCCACAAGTGAGTTAGTGGAGCTTGTGTAAATGATATCATAGACGTAAAGGTAAATAATGATAAAATCATTTTTACCTTGTTTCTTCACATACAAAGTGGGCTCATTTTCACTTCTCATAAAACCATTTTTCTGGAAATATGCATCAATTTTGATGCAAGATTCACTTTGTTTTCCAAATTTAGATTTAAAGTGCTTGAATTTCTCAAATGTTTCTGATTTCTTTTCCAAAAAATAAACCCAACTCATGCGACTATAATCATCAGTAAAAAGCAAGAAATAACGACTCCCAAAAAAATATTTGGTCTGCATAGGCCCACATAAATCAGCATGAATTAATTCAAGACACTTGAATCTCTCCATGCCTTTTTAATAGGAAATGATTTTCTAGTTTTTTTTTCATATATGCAACCTTCACATAAATTGATAAAACCAATTTTAGGCAATCCAAGAACCATACCTTTATCATTTAATAATCTGAGACCTTTGTCATTGAGATGCCCATATCGCAAATGCCATAAGATTGAGTCATCTTCTTAACTAGCAGCAAGCACAAGATTTTCCATGCATGAGACTTCCAATGGGAACATTTTGTTCGGCGCCATGTTGACGGTGATCAATGTATTTTCGGAATTCTTTTTCTTAATGACACATGCACCATTATCAAAGGAGATAGAATATCCACAAGCCATTAATTGTCCCACACTAAGCAAATTATATCCCAAATCAGGAACAAACTGAACATTGTGCAGTAACCTTACTTTTCCATGGTTGGTTTCAATGCTTACTGTACCTTTCTCTTTAACTTGAACATCTTTGCCATTACCAAGATGCACTTTCACCTTTTGCGTCTCATCAAGTTCTTTGAAGATGGATTTGTGCTTGTCATATGGTTTGAGCAACCGCTATCTACAAAGCATACACCACTTGCATTATTTTCAGTATTAGAATGAGCCACAAAAGCTTACTTTCCTCTTTATTCTCTGCTGCATAATTCACTTGTTGGCCTTGTTTTGGACAATAAGCTTTTACATGTCCATATCCCTTGCACTGATAACATTGCACACCATTCTTGTTGTTTCTTTGCTCACTGGTGTACTTTGGTTGCCCATCAAATCTACATCTGCCCCTTCCTCTTCCTCGACCTCTTCCACAGCCTCTAGTTGTTGAGATTTTAATTTCTCCAAATTTTGAGACTGTCTCCTTCACTTGAAATGCCTTCTCTTCAATTTGTTTTTCAAGTGACATATTAATTCTTGACTCATGGGCTAGCAAAGACCCCATTAGTTCATCAAATGAAAAAACTGACAAATCCTTATATTCTTCTATTGCAGCGACAACATGATCAAATTTTGGAGTTAAACTTCTTAATACCTTTTTGATGATGGTCTGGTCGGTAATCTTCTCACCATAAGATTGCATTTGATTGATTATTGCCATTGCTCTTGACAAAAAATCAGCAATTGATTATCCATTATTCATGATCAAGGTTTCAAATTCACGTCGAAATGAATGCAGCCGTTAGGGGTGTGCAACGGTCGGTCTGGTTCGGTTTTACATAATTACGGTTTGGTTTTCCGGTCTACGGTTTTCTAAATGTCTAATCCGATAACCAAACCATTTAATTACGGTTCGGTTTGATTTTATAGTACTACGGTCTGGTCTATACGGTCGGTTTTGCGATTTTAAAAACAAATTCAATTGATTAATTATGTATCATTCTACGAGTTGTAGATTGATAATTTAAATTCAGTTTATATAATTTTTAGTTAGGTTTTATGAGTTTACAATTATAAAATTTGATAAAATTTGTTTTTATCGCCTTTTCAATATGCAATTTATACATTAAATTATTTTAAAATGTATACAAATATCTTGTGATAAACTTTTTAGTAAATTTATAATTAGTTATACAAATTTAATGCATAAAAAATATATACAAATAAATATACAATAATTATTTTGAATTATTAAAATTATATTCATTTACCAATAGTCTAAATATAAATAAAAACATTTATTTTTATTAAATTACGGTTTAAACGGTCGGTTTGGTTTTGAACTACATAAAATCGTAACCAAACCATAATAATTTTGGTTTTAAGTTATAAAAGAAAAATAATAAATCCGTATTATGGTTCCGTTTTGTTTTTAATTTTTTCGGTTTGGATATACATTTTTTTTGGTTTCGGCCATATTATGCACAACCCTAGAAGCCGTACCACGATGAATTTTGAATCGCCTTGAAATTCCTTTTGCAAAATCGACCATGCTTGCTTTGATGTGGTCGCAAATGCGATTCTTGAGAAGATGCAGACATGAACAACCTGCTGAATAATCACAATGCCTTTGAATCTTCCGGTTCTCCCTCAATCTGCTTTCTTCATCAGGATCAGTAAACCCATGTTCTACTGATGTAGCCAAAAATTACTTGTATCCAACACGTTGCTTTCCTCAAAATCCGGAGTATCAACAAATTCTTGTTTGCTCCCTATTGAGATCTTTAGTGAGTTGTTCCTACCTCACAAAACAAAGTCAGAGGATCCGAAAGGGTTTCCGGCGAAGACACTCTGACGCTCAAGTCAGTGATTACTCAAGGAACAATAATCGAGAGTAGAGCGTTATAGTGCTAAATAAAGTGTGTACCTTAATAATGAGGTGACTTGAGTTATTTATAGATATTCGGAGAGTCTCACAGGCTTGAGCCTTTTATGGGATTTTGTAGAATTCTGGGCTTGCTTGAATTAAATATAAATAATACTTAAATAAGCTTAGACCTTAAAAATATTTGGATTGGACCTTTATGATTGGGCCTGGCCCAGTATAATTTTTAGACGTAACCCATCATAGGCCCCCACTCTCAGGCGTGCCGGGTGTGTCGAGAAGACCGAGAGTAGGAAATCTCGTTAGAATATTTTCAATAATTTAGTTGCCAAGAATGAATAATGTTTGCAGATATCATGAATTAAGATCCTGGCAGAATAAGGATTGCAGTGGAGTTGGATAGGAATCCAAGTCCTGCCAGAAAAATAATTGTAGAAACCCCGTGGAACTCTGGCTGCTACTGACATTATAAATTCAACATCATAGTGTTTTTCATCACAACTTACTAACGGAGTATTATTCTTGAATTTTTCGCGCGTCGAAAATTAATAGACCAAAGACAGCCAAATTAATCCTTATGAGAGGTAAAATTAATTCTCACGTTTTGTTTTTATTCTTTATACTAGACTTTCTCTCTTCTCTCCCCTTTTTCATGTACAACGTGAGTTTAGATTTGGATTCTTGTATCTATGTGTGCCCATATGTATGTATCTCTATCTATCCAAATATCTCCACCATCTTCATGTACTTGTATCCTCTCATCGGTTAGCGGCAATCAGGCGGTGACGACGAATGGCGTTGGAGGGCTGTAGACGGCATCATGCACCCCTAAAAAATCTGTACATGCGGCGGCGGATCGACGGTGGATCGGCAGCGGGAGGGACGCGGCACGGTGGATCTGCATATTTATGGAGGAGATGACGCTGCGGGATCTGCAGTTTGATGGTCGAGACGGCGCGGTGGGTCTCTGCGAAGAAAGAGGAGGGGCCGTGGCTTCAGATCTGGAGTGGGCGTGATGGTGGCAGATCGGCCAAGATGCAGCGGCGGTGATGGACGACGGCTCCCGAATACGGAAGAGTGGCGGCCGCAGATGCTTCTGGTCATGACTCGGTGGTGAGATGGTGGCAAGACGATGGCGAGATGGCGGTGATGATGAAGTCTTGGGCCGTGAGAGAGATTGGATAGATATATATACATATATATTGTTGTTATGTGTGAATCATCGATGATAATTATTTTGTCTCTGTTTAAATTCAACACCTACGTTAACATAAAATCGTGATAACTTTGTTTTTCCCACTCTCATATCTTTTGTCAAATATTAAAAATATTATGACTTGATTAATTGTATTGCGTGATAGTTGTATGAGAATGAAGTATATATATATTTTTGCAGGGTTTCCGTCCCGGGGTAAGGTATTATCCTTGTTGAGGGCGAACCGGAGTAAAAATTTATCTCTTTGCATGGAGTATAGTGACAATAGTCATTTTGATGACTGTGTTTCTCGTTGGAGTGATTTAGACGCCCTTTTGCTGCGTGATCCGAAGAGTCCGACTCCCTTAAAAATTATTAGTGAATCTGACTATTGTGAAAGGAGTAGATCTGGAGGTTTATCAGAGGGGGTTGACGAGTGTGTATTGTGTAATTCGAAAATTTCAAACCCATGTGAGAAACTTGAATTAATGTCAAAACATATTATGAAAATCCCGACACAAGAAGATTCTTGTTAGTACCCTCCCGCGAGATATTTCACCGTTTACATGGAATATTTCAATTATGGGCTTTCGCTTCCTCCTAATGTCATTTTGATAGAAATTTTTTGTAGGCTTGGTGTGAGTTTTAGTCACTTGACCGGGGTCGATCCTTGTGTCTACATGTTTGCTGTGTAGAATGAGCAAAATTCAATTGAGTCCAACTGCGGAGCTATTTTTCTCGCTCTTCGTGGTTCTTCGTTCCATGCCAGACTCTTATATTTATTTCCAACTTCGCTTGGACTATAAGTTTTTATCCCGGTTTTCTACTCCAAAGAGTGCATGGAGATCGGAGTTTTTTACGTTTGGGATTATGATTGGGGGGTGCCCACGAGTTGGAGTCCGAGGCCTAGAAAATCATACTTGGTAAAACTCATCGCACTTTGCAGCTTGACTATCGATCCTTGGGTATTTTGACGAAATAATTGATCCTAGGAGTTTGGTTCCTACTGGTAATGCTTTGTCCAAGTTGGTTTTTGATAATTTTAGTTTGTGTCTTCTTGGGATTCTTCTAATTGTGTTAATTTAAAATTTATTAAATTTATTTATTCATCACTCTCTCTTTTCTCTTTTTTTTGTAGGCGACAAACTAAACCTAGCAGAGGTTCCTGCTTGCATAGAGAAAAACAAGAAGACTTCATCAAAGATGTCGAGAAAAAAGTCCACAATAGATCGGGGTATCCATAGTTCCCAAGAGCTTCCAAGGAGGAGGAACTCTCCCGGGCTGTCCGATCGTGTCAATCGCTCTGGTCCACCATCTAAAAATACTGACATTCATGATAGAATGAATGGTGGTAGAAGAAATGATGCTACAATAATAATTGATGTCGATGCCCGTATTAGGGAGTGCAATAATGGTAGAAGGAATCCAAAAAGAAAACGTGGTGATGAACGAGCAGTCCCTCTCGACACTCTTGAAGGTCGCCACTTTTTCGTGGAGGGCGTGAATCATAAGAATAATGTTGGCACTTTTTCGGATGTGAAAGATTCAGATACTGGTTGGAGAATTGGAGCCAACCTCATTAGAGATCATGATAAGTTGCATCTACTGCCTCAGCCTACTGAAGCGTTAACTCGTTCGCTTGCTTCGACCACCTTCCAGGTATATTATTACTTTATTGTTACTTATTATTATTTTTACGTAGTAAATAATATTCTTTACCTATGGGTGTTTGCAGATTTTATCGCTTGCCCAAACTTTTCAATTTTGAGAAGAGAGATCTCAAAATTCCGATAAGAGATTGGATGAAGAAGTGTCATCATTAAGGGGTGAGTGAAAAAAACTTGGCGAAGAAGGCGCTAAGGCTCGAGATGATTTTCTCACGTCGCAAAAGGAGCTTGAGGAGAAATCCAAAAAGTATGATGCATTGCGCAAGGAGATGGAGCAACTTAGGGGGAAATACTCCCATGAATCGGAGACCGGTGAGACTTTTCTCAATTCGTCAGTAGGCAAAAATCTCTTGCGAAGTACGAGAGAAAAGGAAATTGATGGCTACCGAGAATCCACAGCTTTTAGAGATGAAGTGATTCAGCGGGCGATTGTTATTCATGATGAGGTTTTGGTGGATTGTCGCAAAGAACTCCGGAAAACTCAACTAGTTCCGAAGGAGATTATTATGATGATTCACCCTAATATTCCTGAGCCTAGTAATGCAGAGGTTGAGGATGGCTCGGGCCTTCCCTCGGGAGAATTACTGGGAGGTCTGGGTGACGATGAGATGATCGAAGCTTTGCGCTCGAATTTCTAGCTTAAGTAATCAATAACGACCACGGGTGCGTGTCGAAGATGAGTGGAGTCTACTCTTTGGAGTCGTGGACCAGTTTAGTTTTAATATTTCTTGTCACTTTTGACAAGTTTTTTATTTGTAATAAAGGCTTTGAAGTCTTAGACTTTGTTCGCTCTTTTTACTTGCATAAGAAGTTCGTGGTGGAACAAAGAAAGAACAATTATTCCTTTTTTGTACATTCAATTTTGTCGATTATCATATCTCTTTGTGTTTTGATGTCACTATTGTATATTTATTTGATGAATCAAATACTATTGCTTTAATATTGGAGTACTTGGGAGGGAATCAATATCCCAAGATTTTGTCTCATGGGGAAGTCCTAAACCCACTTGGTGCGTGGTGAGGTATCCCGGGACTGATAATATTATTTCGTTCTGACATCTTACAGCGTCATAAATTCAAATGTCCCATGGGGATGGCCAAGCCTCTTATTGTTGGAATTTTTTTATGATGCTAGGGTCTATGATGTTTATGTCATAAGTAAGTGTTAGTGTAGGAAAGGAGATATGATATGATTTCGACAAAGTAATCTGCTTGTATAACAAAATAATCATATTAGTTGAAAACTGCATAACAAAATTGTAATAACTAAACATAAATAAAATGTGCTAATAACAAAAAAAGTAAAAATAGCCTAATATTGGAGAGAGTTGCAGTTTATGCATAAAACTTCTTCAGTTGGCCACGTTCCAAGGTCTGAGAAGTATTCTTCCATCTTAATGTTGGAGGCGATATGTTCTCATCCTCACAATCTCAATTACTTTGTACGGGCCTTCCCATTTCGGATCTAGATTTCCAACGGACTTCAAGATGTCAGACTTTCTCAATACTGTCTCCGACTTGGAAAGACCTTGGCTTGACTCTATCATTGTATGCTTTAGTCATGCAAGCCCGATATCTCTCGGCTCATGTCGAAGCTTCATCTCTTAGTTCATCCACTAAGTCCAATGACATTCGGAGGGCTTGTTCATTCCCAGATGAAGTGTATTGTTTCACTCGCCATGATTGCTCTCCAATTTCAGCAGGAAAACTTCCGCTCCATAAGCCAAGTTGAAAGGAGATTCTCTAGTTGAAGAGCGTGGAGTGGGTCGGTATGCCCATAGAACACTTGGCAACTCATCTACCCATTTCCCTTTGGCATTTCCTAGGCGTGTTTTGAGATGCTGTAGAATGGTCCGATTGGTGACCTCGGTTTGCCCATTCTCTTGAGGATTTCCGACAGAAGTGAAGAATTGTTTGATGGAAAGTCCTTTGCACTAGTCTTTTATCTTTTCTCCAGTGAATTGAGTTCCATTGTCCGAAACCAAGGTTTGTGGGATTCCAAATGTGCATATTATATTTCTCCACAAGAAATTGATCACTTCTCTCTCAGATATTTTGGCATATGGTTCAGCTTCAACCCATTTGGTGAAATAGTCCACAGCCACTATCAGAAATTTTCTTTGTCCGGTACCAGGAGGAAAAGAACCTACCAAATCCATTCTCCATTGAGCAAAAGGTAAAGGACGTTTTAGGGGCTGCAAGATTGTAGCCGGCTGGTAATGAAAGTTAGCATGCTCTTGACATGTGTGGCAATGTTTTGCTAACTCGATAGCGTCTTGCTTCATTGTTGGCCAGGAGTATCCTTGGCATAGTGCTTTTCCTGCGAGAGCTCTGTCGGCTAAGTGATTTCCACATATTCCTTCATGAATTTCACGGAGCACATAGTTTCCTTTGGCTGGTGTTAGACACATTAGGTAAGGTGAGGAGAAACCTCTTTTATACAATTCTCCGTCAATGAACATGAACCGAGTAGCTCGAAACTCTAAGTTTTCGAGCCTTAACTTGGTTAGCAGGTAGATTACCCCCGCATCAAATAGTCGATTATTTCATATTTTCAACTGGGTTCTTGGATGTCAGCACAGAAGATTGTAACATCACTTCCATCAGTTTTTTTCTTGCCATATGTTAGGAATGTTATTTTTCTATTATCAATGTTGGCCAAAGAGCTTTCTAACTTGGCCAGGCGATCCGCTGACTTATTTTCCATTTTAGGTATCTGCTTCACATCGTAGTTGTCTAAACGTGAGAGGAGCTCATTCACTTGAGTGAGGTATCCAAGCATTTTATCATCCTTCGCTTCATAATTTCCATTAACTTGACTGAAGATAAGTTGGGAGTCGCTGTGATCGTCAGTCTTTTTGCTCCTATCGACAGGGCCAATTTAATTCCCATGATGAAATCTTCATATTTTGCCTCATTATTCGTTGCAGGGAATAAAAATTTGATGGCATATTGAAATTTGTCTCCCTGTGGGCTCTCCACAACTATACCTACACCGCTTCCTATAGAGGTTGATGACCCGTCGGCATAAACCATCCATGTCGGGGTGGAGCTTTCTTCTTGAGTTACTGTTATCTCTACTAGAAAATCAGCCAGAATCTGTGCTTTAATCACTGGACGCGGGCGATATTCAATTCCATATTGGCTCAATTCGACAGCCCACTTAACCATTATTCCTGATGCTTCAGGACTCGAGATAATTTTCTTGAGAGGATGATTGGTGAGTACAATTATTGGATGATACTGAAAGTAAGGACGTAGTTTTCTTGATGCAGTTACCAAAGCTAGTGTTAGTTTCTCGATTTTTGTATATCTTAATTCTGCTCTGTGTAAAGTTCGGCTGATATAGTACACTGGCTTGTGCTCACGTCCTACTTCAGAAACCAATAATGCACTTACCGCCTCCGCAGATATTGCTAGATAAATCAGCATGGTGTCACCTTCCTTTGGTTTTACTAACAACGGTGGAGAGGTCAGATGTCTTTTCAACTCGTCAAATGCTTGCTGGCACTCTTCTGTCCATCGAAAACCTTTTCCACTCCTCAACAGTTTGAAGAATGGTAACCCATTGTCTGCAGATCTTGAAATAAATCGGTTGAAGGCGGCCAAAAGTCCTGTTATTTTCTGGATGCCTTTCAAACTTTTCGGGGGATTCATGTTCAAAATTGCTTTAATTTTTTCAGGGTTGGCCTCTATTCCTTGTTTTGACACCATGTAACCAAGGAATTTGCCTCCTCGTACGCCAAAAGTGCATTTATCCGGATTAAAATTCATCTGGTATTTTCTAAGTATACTGAAGCATTCCCCAAGATATTTCAAGTGATTAGATTCTTGGGTACTTTTGACGAGCATGCCATCTATATAAACTTCCATGTTACATCCGATCAAGTGTTCGAACATGGTATTTACCAGACGTTGATAGGTAGCTCCAGCATTCTTCAGCCCAAACGGTATAACATCATAGAAATAAATCCCCCTATCAGTGATGAAAATTGATTTTTCCTGGTCTTCTGGTGCTAGACCAATCTGATTGTATCCTTGATATGCGTCAAGAAAAGTGAGAAGCTCGCATCCTGCTGTCGAATCGACTAACAAGTCAATTCGTGGGAGAGGAAATGGATCTTTGGGGCATGCTTTATTGATATCAGTGAAATCTATACACAAATACCACTTTCCTCCAGGTTTCGGTACTAAAACAACATTTGCAAGCCAATCTGGGTATGAAACTGGACTGATGTATTTTGTCGCTAAGAGTTTTTCCACCTCAGCGGCTATATGTCGATTTTTCTCTGGGCCAAATGCTCTTTTCTTTTGCTTCACGGGTCACATTTTGGATCAACACGGAGGTGATGGAGCGCATATTCATGAGGTATTCCAAGTAGAGGCTCATCACCCCAAGCAAACACGTCCAAGTTGCGACCGAGGAAATTTTTCAATTTTTCTTCCAATTCAGGAGGTAATTCGGTCCAGATCTTCAGTGTCTTCTTGGGATAATTTGGAATGATTTCTACGTGCTTTAAAGTTTTGGTTGTTGTTATTCTTTCTTTGATCCTAGCTTCCTCATCCACCAAATGCACCCCATTTTCACGCAAAATTTTTCCGGGTTTCGGTGCTTTTTTCTCACTAGAAACTTGTCTTTTTCGATTTCTTGATGAACCCCGTAGTGTCAGTGCATGACACTCTCTGGCAAGACAATTGCCATATGGATTCTCCTACTCCTGGAGTCGAAACATTCAGCTTCATATGATAGTTCGACCCGATGGCTTGGAATATATTGAGACTTGGTCTCCCCAATATCACATTGTATGCAGATGAAGACTTTACTACAAGGAATTTCACCATCTTAGTAGACCGTTTGGGGTAAGAACCTAAGGAAAGAGGAAGTGTTACTTCTCCCAAAGCTTCAACTATTTCTCCGGAAAATCTGACTAGTGGAGTGTTGACTGGAGTTAACTGTGCATTGCTAATACCTAACTTAACGAATGCATCATGAAAAATTATGTCGGCCGAACTTCCTGAATCCACTAGAATTTTCTTTACCCAAAAATTGAAGATTGTGACTGAGATGATCAAGGCATCATTATGAATACCCCGAGGGTTCTCCAGATCTTTGTCGCTGAATGATAATCCACCTTGGATGGTTCCAATTTCTTACATTGGCAAGGAAGTGGGGCTAGATAAATTGTTGGCTCCTTTTGCTGCCCGCAGAAGGGCTTTTCTTGCATTGTTCGAGTCACCACAAGCTGGCCCCCCAGTGATTACGGCGATTACTCCTCCAGTGGGCAAAATTTCATTATCTCGTTCATGTTGTTCCCCAGTTTCATCATGACGCTTTTGATAGTCACATTTTGGTTGTTTTTCTTGACGCCTGTCATCTTGCTTTTCACCACGGGACTTTATAAGTTTTTCAATTTTTGCTCGCAAAATGAAGCAATATTCTGTAGTATGACCTTTATCTTTATGAAAATGGCAGTACTTGTCCGAACGTTGGCGCTTTGGGTTATTCTGCATTGGGTGAGGGGGACGCAACAATCCTTGTTTTTCAGCCACTACCAGTATATCGATCAGACGTGCATTGAGGGGTATATTTTGGAGGCAGGGGCTCTGTGTTATTCGCTTCTCGTCTCGCTTTCTAATAACTGGTTTATCTTCTTCTCTCTTTCTTTTATTCAAGTAGTGTGGCTGTACAGATTCTTCAACCCTTATGTATTTCTCAGCTCTTTCCAGTAATTCCTCTAGGTTTTTGGGCGGCCTTCTCGCTATTGATTCCTTGAACTTCCGGTGACGCAAGTTTTGCTGCATTATTCCAGCTAACAAATCATAGTTCACGTGTAAGACCTTGTGAACCGCGTGAGTAAACCGCCAAACATATTCCCTCAAACTTTCCCCTTGTTTCTGAATGATTGTGAACTGATATGCTGCTGTTTACGGGTATTTCTTGTTAATTGGAAATTGCTGGATGAAGCAGTCAGTAAGTTGATCCAAATTGGCAATAGATCCAGAGGGTAGCTTATTGAACCATGTGAGTGTTCTTTCTGATAATGTTGTTTGAAATATTTTAAAGTAAGAAGCATCTGTAATGTCATACAAATCCACTTTCGCGTAAAACTTGTTAATATGGTCTTGGGGGTCACTCGTTCCATCAAACTCAGGTAAGCTGGGGATTTTGACCCCCTTTGATAACGCTTCAGATAGGATGTCATCAGTGAAGGGGCTTCGACGTGACAGCAATATTGCTGACGAATTTTCTCCAATTACATATGTGCGAGACCCATCCTTCCGGGTTGGATTAGTGGTTTTGTTTTCGTCAGAGGTGTCGTGAACTGTGTGAACACTTGTTTCACCGTCTTTTTGAGCAGTATTTTTCTTGGTCCCCTCAGTATCTTTGTCATTCACTTTAGACTTAGTTTTCTTTGGGTTTTCTTTATTAGGATCACGAGATGATGAACCCTCACTCTGAACCTTTTTCTTGGTGCTTTTGCGCTTACGAGATTCCAGGTACTAAGCAACTGCATCCTTTGCTTCGAGTGCGGATGTGTTTTCCATTAACGCAGTCAAGGATTCATGGGTGAGAGTAATACTTGGTGTACGTTTTCATTGTTATTATTTTCTTGAGATATTTTTAAAGTAATATGTTCTCTCAATGACGTAGAGAACAGTTTTTCACAGACGGCGCCAAGCTCATGTAGCCAAAAACTACTTGTAACCAACACGTTGCTTTCGCAAAATCCGGAGTATCAAAAAATCCTTGTATGCTCCCTATTGAGATCTTCAATGAGTTGTTCCTACATCACAAAAAAAATTCAGAGGAGTAGGGAGGGTTCCCGGAGAAGGCACTCCGACGCTCAAGTCAGTGATTACTCGAGAAATAATAATCGAGAGTAGAGCGTTATAGTGCTAAAGAAAGTGTGTACCTTAATAATGAGTTGACTTGAGCTATTTATAGATATTCGGAGAGTTTCACGGGCTTAAGCCTCTTATGGGCTTTTGTAGAATTCAGGGTCTGCTTCAATTAAATATAAATAATACTTAAATAATCTTAGGTCTTAAAAATATTTGGATTGGACCTTTATGATTCGGCCTGGGCCCAGTAGAATTTTTAGACATAAACCATCATCTACCAAGTCCCAAAGATCTTGAGATTTGAGCAGAGTTTTCATACAGATACTCTAGAATTCATAGCCTTCTCCTTTAAAAATTGGAATAAGTCATGGCAGAATTACCATTGGCCATGAAAGTTTCTCTCAAAGTGTATTTCTCAACTCACGTGCTTTTACTTACACTCTCTCAAACCTGTTCTCTGATGCCACAAATGTTGGAGAACAAAAATATAAAACCTAGAATATAGGCTTAAAGGAGGAAGAGAAAACAGAGAAAATTTGATACTGAATCGGTACTTCAATAAATGAAAAGATAGGGTACGCCTATATATAGGCTTACAAATAAAAAAACAACTTTTAACAAATAAACCTACTAACTAAGCTAATTACGTGAGCGATTCTGTCATTAATTTTATCTCCTACACCATGACTTCATTGACCAAGCAAGAAATAAACTAATCAATAAACAAATTAGCTAACAAAAAATTGACTAACTTTGAATCATTCTTCAATAAGAACCTTTAAAACAAAATTCACTCCCAACTAGGAGGCCCAAAAAAACAAAGAGAAAAAGAATCCAAGATCAAAACATGGTATTCAAGTTTTCCTGGTGAAAAACTTTGATTTACATTATCCTCGTCTTTAATATCAATATTTAATAAAATGGCATATGTGTAGTATAATTGGCAGAGTCAAGATCAAGTATCTAATTCTCATTAACTGTTATTCGACTATTACTTATATTGCAATTAACTGTTGGGAGAAATCTAATTATAGTGGTTAGCTTGTTGTCGGGTTTAAAATAGGTCATATAAGTTACCATCAAACCCACAAATACCAAGTATGTACTTACGTTTGGACCAGCACCTCCTATCCACGAAATGAAGGGATTGAAAGCTGAATTTTTGGCATCAAATTTTTTTACTTTGAGATTTTGGTCCTCTATGTTATTAAATTTTAGTTTTCGTCTGGTAATTTTTTTTTAGCATTTTAATTATTTTTCATTGGGAGTGTTGATGCGGCACCATACACATTAACGCCACATCAACAGTGTGTTGGTTCCATGTCGGCGCTAGTCAAAAAAAATGACTAAAATTTTAAAAAACAAAGATAACAGAGCAAAACTGAAATTTGATATCATAGATGACCAAAATTACAAATTGACAAACAAGGTTAATGAGACCCTAGTTACACTAAGGGTAATACCCAAATATCTAATGCTTAATATTTCAAGTTTTCAACATATGAGTATAATTAATGTTATAGTATTGACGTGACAAATTATGAGTTATTAAATCTACGAATAATCAATGGCGCAGTCAGGATTCCAAATCCACCTGGGCTAGATAGAGATTCGAGCTACTTATTAGGGATTAATGTATTAGTGTCAAACCTGTTGGATGATTAAAGATTGTCAATTATTGACTTAAAAAATGATAGAATATCGTTTCCCCTCAATCTCTCTTGCTTTGAACTTAAACTTGAATTGATAAAAAAAAATTGAACAAACGTCAAACAAATAACTTTTTTTGCTAAAATGAATCTGCAATTCTAAAAAGACGAAAAGGAACTCAAAATGAATAAAATATTCATAGGCCACTGCATCTTCCTAGTCCATGAAAAACTCATGTACTTCTATCAAAATAAAATATTAATAAAACATATTAAACATTAAAGAGTCGTAGACGAGAAGAATAACTCGCATGTCATAGCATATTCATAGTTTATAACAAATGCATAGAAAATAAGAATTAGATTCTCTTTGAAAAATAAAAGAAAAGGAAAATAAGCATTAGATAGCTTGAAAAGCTTGAATGAATGCCATCTATATTGGAGGTTGCAACAATTAGTTTCTTGAATTATGTTTATTAGATTTTTATGTTCTTAATCCAATCATTATTTTCTTAATCTTTCGTTAATCACATATATCCATCCATTTGCTTGGGATCGCATTTATTGGATGTTTTATTTATTCTTTTATTTTTCCCATTTTCAGATCTTGAATTCCTACAAATATCCAGATCCATTAATTTTTGTAAATTATTCTACTGATTCGTTTTATGATTTTATTATATTTTTCCTCAAATCTTCATCCTTAGTTCATTAATTGGCGTGTTGAAAATAAACACATTGTGATCAATGTCTAATGCTTATGTGTAAAACAACAAATATATAACATGAAGGGCAATTTCTTAAATTGTGCATTTTATCAAACACATTGTGGTAAATACCTAACCAAAAACCAATCCAAATCCAAATCCAAATCCAACCCTCAATTCATTTAATCTTATAAAATTAATTGTTAATCGCAAAAGGGACCAAGTATTTCAATAAGATAGTACGAGAAGAGAAATAAACTTAGACTATTGAATACGAGAGTTTGCATTAGAGTAATAAAATAATCTCAATATCAGAATAAAATGGATAATACTACATGTACACGGAGTGTGGGGACCCGGGTTGCTAATCTCATCTTAGGGCAATTAACGATTAATAGACAATTAATCGAACAATAAAAGAATATTCAAACCAAGAGCTAAACAAATTTTTTTTTTTTAAATCTTAGCACCTCGCTCGATCGGGTAAACTCACCCGATCGAGCGAGCAAGAAAATCCTGCTCTTGGGTTTGAAATCATATTGGCCTCGCTCGATCGGTGGAAATCATCCGATCGAGCGAGCCCAAAAACTCACTTCTCTGCTTTGGAAAATCACAGGCCGCGCTCGATCGGTGGAGTTCACCCGATCGAGCGGGCACCCTGTCCAGAAAAATAAAATGAATCTTTGTAGTACAATGTGATTCCAAAACTCATACACACTTCATATAAACTTCTAAACATGCTTCTAGATAATTTACATGCATTCAAACTAATATCAAGTGATGTAGAATACATGAACTCTCAAGTCTAAATCAATACTTGACAAAAACAACCTATACAAAGGTTCTTGCTTTCTAACATGTTTACCAAGGCATAAATACATGTCATCTGCTTAAACCCGAATCTCCACTTCTAATCTTTCATTTTCGTGCAATCCAAGTCAATTCTAACTTGATCATGCCCCAACCTGATGCAATGCATACATACAAACAAAGCAACAGCCGGATAACTCCGGTGAGAATAAATCTCAGTATGAAAGACATGCATATACATCATGAAAGCATATGGAATCTATATGCCATAATAATCTAAAATCATAAAACATGTAATAACATGTAGATCATAGAATCATCATCGATTCTTAAATTCTTAAAGCATAACGATTCATCTAAAACAATAGCATACATTCATATCTAGAATAGCGTATCACAACATGCTAGCATTTATAACTGCATAATCGAAACCATAGAAAACTCTAGGTTAATGCATAAATGCAATGCATGTTCCAAGGAAAAGGCTATCAAATCTGATACCAATAAGCTTAGTTCTTGGGATTCCGGGGAATAAAATCTTTAACTAACCACCGACTCTCTCAATCGAGGTGGTGTTAAATATCTCAATTCCCCTGACTTTGGTGCAACTATAGTGAGTCATCTAGCTCTGGATATAAATCTATATTCCGTGCCATGAGTCATCCGACTCTGGAAGTAAATCTACATTCCATGCCACTCAACTACAGTTCTCCAAACGTCATATGCACTCTAGGCCATTCTGCCTTCTGTGCTATTCAAGGTAGGGTTCAAGATGAATGCAACATAATCTGTATGCATTAAATAAGCTAACACATCTTGAACACACCATTCAAACATCATTCAAGGCATAATAAGAAATACAGCACATAAAAACACTTAAACAAGTAAGTATGTGATTTTAGAAAAACTCGAAAACCACCACGTTCTCGAGTTGTTCTACCTTGCGAGGATAATGTCGAATCATACCTTTCATCGCGATTCAAATATCTTGAATCTGTTGCCAATGCTGATCATCTCAAAGCTAGCCGAATCGGTCATACAATTCTGCTCATTTCAATCAGTGCTACTTGAAGGTATTCTTGATTCAACTTCAAACACTTCAAGTCATTCGAACTCTAACTCGTCGATTCAACTACGATAATCTGTACTTCAAATCTGAAATAGATGATAACATATCTAAACATCAAGTTTCAATCTGAATCGATGATTCTTTAAAGCTTATACAGTTCAAATCTTGCTAATACAATCGAAATTCAAACCGACGTCGCAACTATTCGAGTCCGATAAATCTTTTGATTCAAATATCATTATATCTTCATTCTCAACATAATCTTATATTCAATTCATCCACAATAAGCTTAATTATCAGCTCTAGACATTCATAATGTCTATCAATTCAAAATCTTGAACCAGCGGCGTAACGGTACTAAACCGAAAATGCCTAATGCATTATCATTATTAATGCAACCATCTAAACCAATATTCATCACTAATTCAGCAGTACATACACGTACAAACATTCCCCAAAATTCAGAATTTTGATAATTCTTCGCAAAATCCAAAACATGTTCAAACGACGATCTTTTCTCGATCCGTCTTAGCTATGCTATCGTCATATATGCTAGAACATGTTTATACAATCAAATATTAATTCTAACAACATCATAAAATTCAAACATGGTAGAACTTCATAAAACTTACGTCAAAACGTAGCACTCGGAGCTGTGATCGCAAATATATGCTTAATCGGAAATTCTACCGGGCGGATCAAGTTTTAACGGAGTTTGAAAAGGAGAAAATATGGCTTAGGAACGTTGCTGGTTCTTCTTCCTTCCTTTCTGCTGAACACACGTGAAATGCTAGGAAATATGTGTCAATTTTGATATATATTGGCCTATTTGCAGTTTAGTCTCTGAACTTTGGCCTAATTGTCATTCAGTCCCCGGACAAGCGATTTAATTCAATTTCAATCCTAAATAATTTAAGAAGATTAGAATTCAAGTCTAAACTCTAAATATTCTCAAATTAAATATTCTTGGATTAAAATTAAATCATTTCAGACCTTATCGCATTTTAGTCCTTAAATTTCTCAATATTTGCAAATGGGTCCTTTCTCGGATTTCATCCTCAAATTCAATCTTTGATATTTATCATCTTGGAATTCACATCTTAAATTCCATAAATATCAATTCAAATATTTTTAATCTTTTACTTTAAGAATTCCGGATATTAAAATCTTAAAATCCGAAAATCCTTAAATTAAATATTGCTGACCCGAAATTGAAATTTCTAATTTCCATAAATTCTTAAATTCATCCTTTCACTTTTATTCGGAATTTAAATCTTAAATCCCATAATTAAGAACTTAATATTTTCGGGCCTTACAATTCCTCCCCTCTAAGGAATGATTTCGTCCTCGAAATCGCATTCGATCTTACTGCTGATTCTCGTAAACTGTATAGCTGACTGAAGTAATACTAACTCCAATTCTCCGAGCTTTCAATATCTATTCTGATATCTTCTCTTCTATCGTATCTTAATCTTCTTTCTGATTGCTTCTGCAAAACATATAATTACTGAGTCAACTTATATCTAAGTTGCTCTTTCTCGTAATCTACCTCTGCTTAGGTTAGTCTGCCTTGCTTCTAATCTTATTGGCTTACATATTCTAGCTGATATTCTTCAGCCAATGCATATGGATAACAATTTATTTATCTGACAATTCGAGTATGACTCCATAAGCTAAATCAAATACTCACAGGAATCAATTCTGAAATCTCTTTTTGAACCTAATGATGCTCGGAAAAAATAAACTTCTTTGCTGATCATTTTATTCAGGCTTCAAAATCTATATCTGTTGCTCATTCTGTTCAAATCAATCTTCACATTCTCTATCATTTCGTGACTCATAGCTGGTCTGATAGCTGATATTTCTGAAATTTTATTTCAATATAAAGACAATTCTGTGTTTCTGATCAATCAATCATCAAAATACTGTCTTTATATCTATCAAATAGCTGTCACAGGAATCATAGTAATCAAGTGGCAAATAATCAATCAATTAGTACCGAATCTAGTACTATCATTCTGAGAATATCCTCGGAAATCTGGATAATCACATCTGATAATCCACTAATCAGAGGATGGTATAATGAAATCTCATACAACCAAACACTCAGAACATCTGACAATCACTGCCACAATCTAGAAAACAAATCTAAAGTCTCTATCTCGACAATAGATTTCAAGAATTTCTGTAATCTGATCATCTTGCTAAATGCATAACCAGTATCTTTTTATGTTTGTATCATATCTAATACAACATATTCATGAATCTGTCGAAATCTACTACACTCTAAATCGCAAAATCATGACGATTCGAGTAGATTCGAACCAAAGTCGTTCAAAAAGTTGATCTGATTTCAACTCTTATGTAACTAATCTGTTACAGAAACCACTTGAATTCTTCTTTTCTGTTTCTTTTACTGGAATTTTCGTATTGGTACTGTTAATTATGTCGTATCTGCTTTCAATTCTTTCACCAATACTGATTTCCAAGTAATGACTACATGTAAGTCATACATGTTTAGACAACTGAATAAATATTAAATATATTGTCATATGCCTCTTTCAGAATCTGATATTCCATATCTAGAATATCTGGCATAATCAAACGATTAATCACCACAAACATTCATCTGTTCTGCTCTGCTGTCTTATCTCTTATCTTAATCTAGCGTTCTCAATCAATCTGTTGCTTTTATCTGTCCAAACTAATTCGAGTTTAGCTTGGATCACAACAATTCTGATTGTTTAAGTATCTGCCAAGCATAAACATTCAACAAGTACAGATCTGTACCCAATAAATCCAGCAATTAGCTAAAACCCAGAAATCTTGCTAGTATTCTGAATCTGAATTTCTATCAGTTACGAGCCAAATACTTCAAGATACACTGAATAAATACATGAAATAATCAAAATTCTCAAATCTCAGCTCAAAGGAACTTGCTCAAATCAAGATCATCCAAAATTATATATTTGAATGATAAAATCTGCTAAGTGATACCATATCACTTGCATCATAAAAATCAAGAAGAAGGAATCAAATCAGACTCTAGTAAAAAAAAATAAGAGTCCATCAAACTTGATCGAGGTCGAATACAAAAACCTCAGAATCGATAGCAAGAGATTTAAGAATCATGATTTCTATGATGTAATAGCTTCAGCAAAATTGAAGAGAAAGCTCAACTGTAACTGATTTTTCTTATTCTCTATTGACATGAGTTCATTTATTAATTCTTAGCTGACAATAGTCGAATATAATCTTTTCGACTTAACTTATTTTCATAGAATTAATCATCATTTCGGTACTACATAACTCTGTTCTACTTAATCTTCTAGCTGTTTTTGGAGTTCTTCAGTTCACGTAATGCTCTTCTATACAAGTTGTCATAATACCATTGTACTATACACCACTCTATATAGAACTGCATTCATGTCGTAGAAAAATCGATATATGTCATTGAACTATTTCTGTACATTTTAACCATTGACATATCTGTCAATTCTAGGTTAATTCTGTACTAGTTCAATATATCGACTAGACTTCTACTGACATTCTTCCACGATCATCGTGATATAAACAGTACCGACATAATAGAAATTTATTTCTGCAACTCATATCAAATAGATCTCTACTCATTGCTATTGCTGATCTAACTTAATCACTGCACAGAATCAATCAATTCTTATCTGATACTCAGTTATTTCATTAATATCTATAATGCATATTCAATATTATTTCCTCAAGTCTGCATTTCATCTTCTCTGTCTAATCATTCAAATGCATTTCTTCTACTCAAAGGCAAAAATCTCAGCAAATATATTGAATAAAGGCTCATCAGATACGGATTATAGCATAACAAATCACTAATCTATGACTGTATACTATGCAATCAATATATAAGCGGTTAACTATAATTAACTCACTTACCTGTAATATTCTTATCTGATACAACTTGAGCCTTTCAATCTTTGCTGTTGTTGCTACTATCTCTTGCTTCATAGCTATACTGCTATGGAAGTTGTAGTGGAGGTGATGATCATAGTGTTTCCACAATTACAGAGGCGTGAATAAAAATTCAACTCTGCCTCGTACTACCGGTTCATGATTTCGTTCTTCTCTTACTGGCTTGAAATCAACTTATGCGTCTCTACTGTTCTATCATCTTTAGCATATACGGAAAGAAACAATTCTGTTTACTTACCTGCCAAACAATTTCAGTACTTCTTATCGAAACTTCACCAACTTCTTGCTAAGTCCTGGAGTTGATATAAAATCAGGCTGGTTCTATGTTCATCTGAATATGCTTCTCTTGAACAACTGATCCAGCTCTTCAAATCAACTCCTTTCTAGACATAGCATATTCTGTATCTTTTTGAGTTGATGATTCATAGCTTTGGAGTTGTTCAACTAACATACTCCTCAGTACAATCGGTTCAAAACCTTACCTCAACACGGTTCTGTTCTGTCTCAGGTTCTCATGCTATCTGCATAAGATGTCTTATTCGATAACAGAAGCAATCGATATGGCAGAGATTATAACATACAATTTAAGTATAACATACATATAATCTCATGCTTCTGAATAGAACACATTCTTGCAAATTCTCATGCTTTTCACATAATACATGCTTGCAACGAATTCATTTATTTTAATGAATTCAAGAAATCATGCATACATATCAGCATGTAATTCGCATATCGATAAAGCAAGCAGTGTTCAATCAAACAATCATCGTCGCATACAATTCTGTAAAGCAAGTAAAGCATAATCATGCAATACTATAAATGCATGCAACTCAATCTACCCCGCTCAACTTCTATCTTAGTCCAAGACTTTACGCTCTGATACCACCTATTGTGGGGACCCGGGTTGCTAATCACATCTTAGGGCAATTAACGATTAATAAACAATTAATCGAACAATAAAAGAATATTCAAACCAAGAGCTAAATAAATTTTTTTTTTAAATCTTAGCACCTCGCTCGATCGGGTAAACTCACCCGATCGAGCGAGCAAGAAAATCCTGCTCTCGGGTCTGAATTCATATTGGCCTCGCTCGATCAATGGAAATCATCCGATCGAGCGAGCCCAAAAACTCACTTTTCTGCTTTGGAAAATCACAGGCCACGCTCGATCGGTGGAGTTCACCCGATCGAGCGGGCACCCTGTTTAGAAAAATAAAATGAATCTTTGTAGTACAATGTGATTTCAAAACTCATACACACTTCATATAAACTTCTAAACATGCTTCTAGATAATTTACATGCATTCAAACTAATATCAAGTGATCTAGAATACATGAACTCTCAAGTATAAATCAATACTTGACAAAAACAACCTATACAAAGGTTCTTGCTTTCTAACATGTTTACCAAGGCATAAATACATGTCATCTGCTTAAACCCGAATCTCCACTTCTAATCTTTCATTTTCGTGCAATCCAAGTCAATTCTAACTTGATCATGCCCCAACCTGATGCAATGCACACATACAAACAAAGCCACAGCCGGATAACTCCGGTGAGAATAAATCTCAGTATGAAAGACATGCATATACATCATGAAAGCATATGGAATCTATATGCAATAATAATCTAAAATCATAAAACATGTAATAACATGTAGATCATAGAATCATCATCGATTCTTAAATTCTTAAAGCATAACGATTCATCTAAAACAATAGCACTATTCATATCTAGAATAGCGTATCACAACATGCTAGCATTTATAACTGCATAATCGAAACCATAGAAAACTCTAGGTTAATGCATAAATGCAATGCATGTGCCAAGGAAAAGGCTATCAAATCTGATACCAATAAGCTTAGTTCTTGGGATCCCAGGGAATAAAATCTTTAACTAACCACCGACTCTTCCAATCGAGGTGGTGTTAAATATCTCAATTTCCCTGACTTTGGTGCAACTATAGTGAGTCATCTAGCTCTGGATATAAATCTATATTCCGTGCCATGAGTCATCTGACTCTTGAAGTAAATCTACATTCCATGTCACTCAACTACAGTTCTCCAAACGTCATATGCACTCTAAGCCATTCTGCCTTTTGTGCTATTCAAGGTAGGGTTCAAGATGAATGCAACATAATCTGTATGCATTAAATAAGCTAACACATCTTGAACACACCATTCAAACATCATTCAAGGCATAATAAGAAATACAGCACATAAAAACACTTAAACAAGTAAGTATGTGATTTTAGGAAAACTCGAAAACCACCACGTTCTCGAGTTGTTCTACCTTGCGAGGATAATGTCGAATCATACCTTTCATCGCGATTCAAATATCTTGAATCTGTTGCCAATGCTGATCATCTTAAAGCTAGCCGAATCGGTCATACAATTCTGCTCATTTCAATCAGTGCTACTTGAAGGTATTCTTGATTCAACTTCAAACACTTCAAGTCATTCGAACTCTAACTCGTCGATTCAACTACGATAATCTGTACTTCAAATCTGAAATAGATGATAACATATCTAAACATCAAGTTCCAATCTGAATCGATGATTCTTTAAAGCTTATACAGTTCAAATCTTGCTAATACAATCGGAATTCAAACCGACGTCGCAACTATTCGAGTCCGATAAATCTTTTGATTCAAATATCATTATATCTTCATTATCAACATAATCTTATATTTAATTCATCCACAATAAGCTTAATTATCAACTCTAGACATTCATAATGTCTATCAATTCAAAATCTTGAACCGGCGGCATAACGGTACGAAACCGAAAATGCTTAATGCATTATCATTATTAATGCAACCATCTAAACCAATATTCATCACTAATTCAGAAGTACATACACGTACAAACATTCCCCAAAATTCAGAATTTCGATAATTCTTCGCAAAATTCAAAACATGTTCAAACGACGATATTTTCTCGATCCGTCTTAGCTATGCTATCGTTGTATATGCTAGAACATGTTTATACAATCAAATATTAATTCTAACAACATCATAAAATTCAAACATGGTAGAATTTCATAAAACTTACGTCAAAACGTAGCACTCGGAGCTGTGATCGCAAATATATGCTTAATCAGAAATTCTACCGGGCGGATCAAGTTTTAACGGAGTTTGAAAAGGAGAAAATATGGCTTAGGAACGTTGCTGGTTCTTCTTCCTTCCTTTCTGCTGAACACACGTGAAATGCTAGGAAATATGTGTCAATTTTGATATATATTGGCCTATTTGCATTTTAGTCCCTGAACTTTGGCCTAATTGTCATTCAGTCCCCAGACAAGCGATTTAATTTAATTTCAATCCTAAATAATTTAAGAAGATTAGAATTCAAGTCTAAACTCTAAATATTCTCAAATTAAATATTCTTGGATTAAAATTAAATCATTTCAGACCTTATCGCATTTTAGTCCTTGAATTTCTCAATATTTGCAAATGGGTCCTTTCTCGGATTTCATTCTCAAATTTAATCTTTGATATTTATCATCTTGGAATTCACATCTTAAATTCCATAAATATCAATTCAAATATTTTTAATCTTTTACTTTAAGAATTTCGGATATTAAAATCTTAAAATCCGAAAATTTTCAAATTAAATATTGCTGACCCGAAATTGAAATTTCTAATTTCCATAAATTCTTAAATTCATCCTTTCACTTTTATTCGGAATTTAAATCTTAAATCCCGTAATTAAAAACTTAATATTTTCGGGCCTTACACGGAGGGTTACACGTTAGATTACACATTACACTTGAAATACATGATTATCTTTGCACTTTATTTGGAAAAATTCTTTCAAAAATGCATGCAGGATAATAATGTAATTTTAAGTGCAATATATAATCTAACGTGTAAACCTTCGTGTACATATAGCATTACCCGAATAAAATAGCCCAGAGTACTTGTGGTGATCAAGATATGCTTGAGGAAGAGTTGAGACGATGAGGAACTCCTACTTCACTTCTTTGATCTCTTCGAGCTAAAATAAACTTTATCAAATTCCAAAATATAAAAGTTTTAAAAAATAAATTGGGTCACCCAAGCTACAGCCCAAGTGGCCCAAAACGTGGCTCCGCCAGCCTTTATCAATGGTGGAGCCATGATTCCAAATCCACCTGGGTTAGACGGAGTTTCATGCTCCTTATTACGGATTAATGTATTAGTGTCGAACCTCTAATTGGATGATTAAGGATTATCAATTCTTGGCTTAAAAAATGATAGCAAATTGTCTTGCTAACTTCAAATGTATATGAAGGGAAAACAAACAAGTTTCTCCCAAATTAAAATAATTCAACCCAGAACGATATATATTTTAGAAATATAATATATATTAGTGTTTTGCTGCAGACGTTGCGTGTTCTTACATTCCCTTTTTTTTTTTAACAAAAACAAAAACTAAAAATAAATTTTAAAATTTTAAAAATACAAAAAATATACGGTTTTCCTAAACAAATAGTCACAAAAACGTAATAGATATATCAATTTTATAAAGTATGTGATATTTTTGTAAATAAAAAAACATCTAAGGGCACAAAGCGAGTGTCATTTTAGTAAATAAAAAAACATCTCATGGCAAAAAAAAAAAAGAGAAAGTCATATAAAATGACTAATTTGTCTAATAATTTTGGTTTTATTGAAAATTAAATTAAGATATAATGATAAATACAAATCAAGTTTCATCAATTAATTGACATTTATTAATTAAATAGTATCTACTATAATATTATAATAAGATGACAAGATGTAATAATCACTCCATGCATCACATTCACAGATTTAATATTTAATTATAAAACATGATTCGAGAAGAATATTTGTGTGTTGGACATTAAATGGGCTTGTCGATACCCCACTGTAGTTGTGTGGCCATTAAGCGGTCACACATACGTTTCATGTGGGGCCCACACGTCTACATGTAGTGACCCTTACCGAGATCACCTACTAAACAGAACTTAGGCATGAAATTAACTTAATTAAACAGTAATTAGAACTAAGCTGCGGAAACCATAAATATTATACAATCCCAAGAAAAGAAATCTGCAAATACTCAAATAATTATACAACCAAATCGAATATTGTATCAACCCAATACAGAAATAAACCCTAGGCGAAGCTCCAGCTGGCCATCCACTTCCTAGCACCTCTTGGATCCACCCGCCTCATCCAATCGCAAACCTGCCCCATGGAATAGGGTGTCCAGAAACACAGAGTACGAGACGTGAGCATAAAACGCTCAGCACGAGAGTATGAGTATACATGAATGCAAGTGTACCGCCTACCGACTAGAGGTCAAGAATCAGACACCAAAGACATATCGGGCCCTGGTATGTAGCACGCTGTGCCGTCGCTTCAGGAGGTGACTCTCATACCAAAAGACCAGTGGATACTCCGAACACAAATCGATGGAAGACCATCTACTAACAGGATAGGGTAAAAACCCTACTAACAGACATCTCAAAAGAGATAGCTCAAGATGCAAATGTATGCAGCATATAATAATGTCATATAAATCATGCAGTCACATAATACATGCATACTCAGTCAGGATATCTCGAACAGTACTTTCGTACCTCAAATACTAGGCAAGCTCTATCAGCTCTAGGTCCACATCTATAGTCCGCACTACACTGCCAAATGATACTAATATCATTATAGTGCTCTAAAATCCTTAACTAGGCTATTGTATACTCCTAAATATTTTTAGGAAGCAAAAGCTATACCTGCGTTCGTCGTCAGCCCGTTGCTGTCGCTTGCCTCAAAACTAGGCCACAGCTCCGCTGCGACGCCTGGATCGCTACGCCACTTCCGGATTCCCAATGGGACGCCTAGAATTCCCTAGATCTAAGATAGAAGACTAAGGAATCGAGAGAGAATAGGTGATTGGTGCATCTGAAACTGAGGCTCGACACCTCTATTTATAGACAACGAACGGAACGTCCGTTCCTCATCGTTGCGTCCGTTCATCCGACGAACGTTGCATCCGTTCCCCTTCGTTGCGTCCGTTCCGCCTGACCCTCCTGACCATTTCTGGTCATTCTGGGTCTATTCCCGGACTCCGTTAATCCATTAGAATTCTCTTTAATCACGTTTAACACAACTAACATGATAAATTGGAGTGATTAACACTTAATTACCAATTTTGAGTACGGGCTACTACACTACATGTGAGACCCAAATGAAATTTGGCCAACGGAGTGTTTACCCCCAACAGATGGGGTAGGGTCGAACCATCCGACATAAATACCAAAACCTTGAACAGAAGCATGAATTCGGGTAACATTGAATAAAATCCGAACATTGAAACCATCTTTAGGCAGTTCGGTTCTAATCCATTTCAATGAAATCATACATAATATAACAAAAAAATTCTGTAGATCGTGTCACCTGTTTATTTAACTATACAGATCTCTCATTCGACTCAACTTATAATAAAGTATTTTTTATGCTAAAAATATTATTTTTCAATTTGTATTAATCAGATCAACCCATCTCACGGATCGATAAATATTCATAAAACAATCTCATCTTTACTATATTATAAAAATATAGTAAAGATGAAAGGCTTATAAAACCGTTTATTTGAGAACACCATTTTTGTTTTCATTTTTACCCCTCCCCCTTCTTCACGGTTCTTCTACATTTTTTCCCCATCCACTCTCTTCTCAATCCCACTCCACGTTTCTAAAAAACTTCCTCACGTTCTCTCCCGACCGACACCTTCAATTACTTCGAGAGTTTCTTCTCCACATTTCTCCATGCTTCGATTCTCTAGGTACTCCTAATTTCATTCTTCTGCTCACGACCTTCAAATCAACCAAGGGTTTGTACTGATTTTGGTATTTTATCTTCCAATCAATTCTATAGTTGTTATTGTTTTGATTAAATGTTTTCTAATATTCCATCTTCCATCCCTCACCACCGTCGCCCATGGTCTGCAATTAGTAATCAGGATCTATGTCGGCCGATGCAGATGAGTGAAAGACCTGGTAATTAATACATTATTTTTCGCCTCTTTTTCACCCCAATTCGTTTTTTTTTTTAAAATTTTTGCTCAATCAGTTGTTTCATATATTTTTGTAAACTGATTTTTTATATTGGATGAGTTTTTGAATATAAGTGCTCGAAATGTAATTGATTTTTAAGTTGGGATGAGTTTTTGCATTTAAGTGCTCGAAATGTAGCGTCGTGAATTGACCAAATTGTTGTTTAAGTGACCAGAACTGTTTTTCTTATGAATCCTGACCGCATGACATGTTGATGTGCTTTACCGAGTATTCAAATCACTATGACTATTAATCAAACGAAACAAATTATGTTAAATGCCAGATTTCTAATCTTCTTGTGCAGTTTCAGAGATTATAGATTGTTTTTATCTCAGATTTGGTGGAAAATTAAATTGTTGATTCAATGTGTGGCACCAAAAGTTCTGATGCGTTCTGTTTTGGTCGTGCCAAGAATTTATTCGTTGTTTTTTAATCGTGCATTTGTTGGATTTAATATGTGCTACGAATGAGGTTGATGAGGTTTATTAGAATAAGGTTGATGTGGTTTATTCATTGTGCCGAGAGTTATGGTCCGTTTTGTCTTTATTGTGCATTTGTTGGATTCGATATGTGCTACCAAGTGTTTATTATGAGGTCGATGAGATTTGTTTCTTACTATGAATTTTTTAATGTCTTATCAAGTGTTTGTTATGAGGTTGATGTGATACTAATACTAAATATATACTATTTTAAATTGATTCAGTTTTAAAAGTTAAGAAAATGACTTTTTTTTTCATCTTCAGGTATTGTCTTGCTTTATCGGGCGCTTGGTTCAAATTCAGGAATTGTCTTGCTTTATCGGGCGCTTGGTTCAAAATCTTTAAACTATACAATAGCTATCTTAAGAACTCTCTGCACAAACGAGCCTTTGAAAAATCGGTTAGCAAATATTTTATGCTTTTCTTATTCATTATATTTAAATCTCTTTGCTCTACATATCATTAAAAAAGTAGTAGGGGATGATTTACATCTTATTTTATTAATATTTTATGGCTTACCTATTCTTCAGCTGGAATCAAAATTATTATCCATTTCGAGTTTGCAATTACCCCATTCTGTCGTGTATATTGTTTTTTTTAAAAAATATTTTTCATCTAATGTTTGATATGATCCCATTGTTATGTCGTGCATGTTTCGATATTTCTGAAAATGATAGTGGTGATTGCTTATTCTGGACTTCTTTTCATGGGATTTGTTCATTAGACTATTTTAGGAATTGTATTTTTTTTAATTCTATTCGTCTTTATGCGTACTCAATTTTTTTAGATCAAAAATTTTATTGCATTTATTCGGTTGTTTTCATGATAATAATAAAATAAATCAATAAATCAAAGTCCAAAATATAAAATATTGGAATGCTTAGAAATCAATAGGGGTGTTCAAACTTCGGATAAAATTGAAAAAATAGGAAATTCAAACCGGAAAAACCAAACTCCGAACCGAAAACCGAAATTTAAAATTCGGATATAAATGTTAAAACCAAAATTTATTTGGTTCGGTTTCGGATTATATATCTCAAAACCGAACCGATCGACCGAAATTTTATTAAATTAATAATTATATATATATATATATATAATTGTTTACATTATATATTTTATGACATGAAATCTAGTGAATAAATAATTATTTTTAATAATTTTTAGTTGATTGTTGTTTATTTAAGTCATTTAGACTTTGAATTTAAAAATTTTACAAAAAATTCATTTAAATGATAACATATTATATTTTAAAATATACTTATAATATTAATTAAAATAATTATATCAAAACCAAAATAACCGAACCGATAGTAAAAAACTGAACCGAACCAAAGGAAAACGGTTCGAATATCGGATTATATATTTCTGAAATCGAAAATCGAAAAAATCAAAATAAAAAATCGAAAACCGGACTGAACCGACCGATGAACACCCCTAGAAATCAATGTAGTTTCATTTGGATGTGAAAAAGATCGGAAGAAATCTATTCCGATTCTTTCGCAAACAATCTGTTTGATGTTTACATGAAAATTATTTCAAATTTAAATTTTAAATCATGGATACAATCTATATTTTATTTTGTAAATTATTTACATTTTCGCCATTATCAGTTTGGATATTGTTTTCTCATATTTTATGACTAGATTTGTTCTTATTTCTTGCTATTCTCATCCGTTGTTTTCAAAATTAAAACTTCATATGTAGTTGACATTTTATTTAACTTTATACTTCTTCATATCATTTTTACTCTTATTTATTTTACATATAAAATGAAAAAAATCAAATTTGTCAATAATCTTGATATAAAAACGGTACTATATAAATAAATATTATGCTTATTGAATATTACTTTAATGTAAAAGAATATATTCTCATTTTATAATTATTATTCTTGCAGTTCTAAAAACGTTGCAAGTAAGAAGACAAATTATGACCAGTAGATTCAAACAATTATTTCTCATGTTTATAATGAGATATATTTAATAGATGTATTTAGTTCTTAAAAATAAGTGAAAATTAGGGGAAGAAACATGATTCAATGTGAATGCATAAGTGAATGTTTTATTCTTTCTACATTTTCTTAAAATATCGGTAGATATTCCATTTAAATCATTTATAACTTTTCTAAGTTTTCATATTGATGATAATATTGACCAATACAATTATTGTATAAAATATTGTTTAGTACACCGGTATATTTAATATGAATAGATATCACACATAGTATTTTAATAAATATGACCTCATCGTATCATATTAAAGTATATATTAATTTTAATCATTTCACACACGCAGTGCGTGTGCCACGGTCGCTAGTATTAATTAATATTTAGGCAGTTGGGTTCTTATCCATTCCACGAAACCATGTTTAGGCAGTTCGGTTCTAATCCTCTTATCGGCTCGCAACCAAAACTTGGTTCTAAAATGACAATGAGGCCTCCCAGACGTGACAATGCAATAATATGTGTGCACCCTTTGTAATTTAACCCTTTTTTTTTTTTTTTTCTCTTAAGCGATTAAATAAATTTTTTGGCTTAAATTCTTTATTTATTTAATTTATAAATAACAGAAGAGAGAAATAATATCTACGACTACGATTCAAAATAGAATAATTGACAAATATAGAAAAATCTGTAAATTAAATAACCAAAATTGAAGTGGTTAACCATTGTGGGGTAGTTTTTGTGGGGTATCCGAATAGAACCGGATATTCGGTTACATTTTTTAAGTGAATATATGATTTACGATCGATTATTTTTAAATTTATATTTTTTTATTGAGATATTAAATTTATATTTTTCGATAATAATATAATATGTTATTCATTATTTATGTTCATTTTGATAGATAGTGGAAGACTTACTAGATATTAAAAACGGTCAACAATTGTTTGTTTGAAAAAATAAAAAATTTCGTCATTTTTTATATTAAAAATATTGTCATTGATACAACCAAAAAACTTAATCGCTCCACAAGAATAATAAATATTCTAAAACTGTGTAGGTATAAGACCGTATCGCCGATGAGAGTTTAAAAAATTTGACTGATACTACTAATATCAACAAGATGCATTTTTTCAGGAGCTTATGAGAATTGTGCTTGATTTGGGGAAATTTGGGATGAGTGAACTCCAAACTTTTTTAAAAGTGAGTGTGAGTGAGTACATATATATGCTGAAAAGATCCGTGTTTGTACAGTGGACACAGTCGTCGCATCTAAGACGTTACAAACTAAATTGTTTGTACTTTAATAATAATTATATTATATTATCTTCTTTTAAAATCTTTTATAATCAATTAATAAATATTTTTTATTTTGATCTAAAATTTTGAATATTTAATTAATTACATTAGTCTTGAAAATAACATGAACATTCATTAGCATATAAAAATTTTATGTATCCAAAATTTATGTATATGCATGCGTTTTTAAATTGTTTTAATTACCAAATAGTCTTTTATCTTTATATAAAATTTTGAATATTTAATATGAAATTTAATCAGCATAAAAAAGTTGAATTAAAAAGAATGTTTATGCACGCATCACTTGGTTAAGGGACACTAATTTACTATGTATTAACTATGATATCACGATTAAAAAAATATCTAAAAATAAATATATATTACTATTATTATGCAAGTGATCCTTAATTGGTAGATGTGTCAAAATGGGCTAGGTCAGTCGGGTTGGTCCGGCCCGCCATACAAAATTGGTGGGTTGGGTTGGTAATTTTTCAACCCGCCTAAAAGGTGGGCCGGCTCGCACTGCCCCGCCTAATGGTGGGTTGCGGTGGATTACGCGTTGGCCCGCAAAAATTCGCCAATTTACACGTGAGCCAACCAGGTTGGCCCGCCCCGCCATCTAAAATAGGTGGGTTGGGTTGGTGGTTTTTCAACCCGCCTAAAAGGTGGGCTGGCCTGCCCCGCACCGCCTAATGATGGGAACGGGTTGTGGGTCGGACAATCCCGTTGGCCCATTTTGACATCTCTATTAATTGGTATCTTGGTATGCCAAAATATTAAAAAATATTTTAAAAAAACACACACACACACTAAAACTGTTTCTCTCCACTATCTCTATTTCTTTTCTTTTTTATTTAATTATTTCTATTTAATATATAATACAATCATTATTTATCTATTTTCAAATTCCAAATTATTTGAAAAAAACTAATGAAATAGAAAATACCTAATAGAAGAGATGATGTTTTAACCACTTAGGATGACCATTCTTAACAAAAAAATTATTTTTATTGCTATAAATTTATTAGATTTTTTTATTGAAATTAAGTATAAAAAAAACTTTCGTCACACACATCGTGTGTGCAAATATGCTAGTAAGAATAAAGATAACGATCACGAATACATGGTATTTTAAATCTGAAAAAAAAATCAAAAAGAAAGATTGAAATGTGAAATTTAAATATTTTTATTATTATTTTTTTTTAGTTTTGTTACTTGGATGTAATATTACTGTGATATTTTTATGTAATGTTGTGATATTTTTTTATTAGTGTTTATATTTGCATTTCAATAAATTCAAGAGTTTCAAGTAACGGAAAAAGATAAATAATTTTATGGACAACTTCAATAAATCATGGAGAATTAGTATTTTATTAATTAAACCTAAAACACATGATATTTTTTTTATTGTGTAAAATCTAAATTTCATGTTGCATGGTTTAATTTGGAAAATTATATTTATTTTTAATTATATGTGGGTACTCGAGTAAGACTTTTCGTACCTGATACCCGACTCAACTTATAAAACTATGGCACATAATACCCAAACCTAACTTTTTTAAAAAATAACCTAACTCGATCAAGGAACTTGTACCCGATTTGAAGGTACAATTTTCAAAAAGTAGGCTGCAATGTTTTGTGACTAGAACCCATCCATTCCCCCAACACAAAAAATCTTGCTTCTAACAATATAAAGCACCCCAACTCCCAGAAAGAGGGGAAAAATTATAGAAGCTAATTAAATAGATAATCAATGTCTATAATTCGTTTAATGCCCGCGGCAATGATTTTTCGGATTAAACCCACCAAAAAACTCACAAATTTTGACATGAAATTAGTAGCTTCAAAAATGTTCTTCAAACCATACCCTTGTTTCTTTTGATGCAGCATTGAATCGGCGCTCCACAAATTACAAGCCTCCCATGTGGGATTTCGATTTTGTGCAGTCGTTGAACAATGAATATATGGTAATAATTATTAATTTGTATATATCATTAAACTCGATCCTCACAAGTGAGTTATTAGCTACATCCAACGTCTCATGTGCTGCCCATATAGAACTGATCAGGCCTAATATGTTACATACCCCAAAGGAAGGATCAAGTTTTCCTTATCATGTGATCTCATGTCCAAATTATTTACATGCTCAAATGTCCAGGTACATGAGAGATATAAATAATCACAAAAATATGGAAAACAACAAAATTGATATTACAAGTATAGTTTTTTTGTGATTTTAGTCTTTTGTATTATCAAATTTTCAATAATTTTGTGCTAGAACATTAATAGTATATATATAAACTGTTTTGATATATATATATATATATATATATATATATATATATTTGAAAAATAGGCTATATATATTGATAAATGATCATATGATATGTTATGTCATACCAAGTTTGGCCACCGCCCAGCAACAACCTTGCTCGTGCACAGATGCCGAGTCGTTGAGTTTTAGTTTCATATTTTGTTGGCTCATCAATATTATATGATCGAGTGGTTGTCGTTAATATTCTTTAGAACGAGAGATTCACGAGGAGGGCTTGTGAACTGAAGAAGCAAGTGAATATAATGTTGAAGGATGAAGATATGTTGGTCGTTCATAAGTTAGAATTGATCGATGATTTACAAAAGATGGAAATATGTTACCATTTTGAGGAAGAAATCAAGAAAGTTTTGACATCCATTTATGACACAAGATATGAGTCTAAGGAAACTGAGGATTTGTACTCCATGGCTCTTCAGCTCAGACATCCATTTATGCTGAAGGATTTTAAGGCAACATGGTTTTCTGGTCTCTCAAGGTAATTTTTTTCCCCTTTGTAATATTTACTCCATTTTTCTATTATCATACATATATATAAAAGATATTCTGAGTACCACATTTGAGCAAAAGATTATGTGTGGCAGCCATGTGGCCCATGTCTATATTTTGAAAAACACAAATTTATAGGGAAAATTGTTTTTTTGGTTCTGTATATTTGTTACTTTGCGATTTCAGTCCTTTATATTTTCATATTTCAGTTTTAGATGTCCGCTATCTTAATTTTTTTGAAAATTTTATTCTTTTTTTCGACGTGGCATTGATGTTGACGTTGCACCAATTCAATGCTGACGTGTACAATGCCACGTAAGCATTTTCGAGTAAAAAGAACCAAAATTGCTAAAAATCGAAACATGCAGAACTAAAACTAAAATATGAAAACATAGAGTACCAAAATTGCAAAGTGACAAATATACATGACCAAATTTGCAGTTTTTCCCAAATTTATATAACCATGGACGGACCATGTAGGGTCCAGGCCCAATTTTTCATATAAATTATTATTACATAAAATTTTTATTTCTATCCGAACTAAAATTTTCTAAGATCTCTATTTTTTATGTGTTGAGTTTGTATCTTTTTTATTTTCAAATTGTTTAGGGAGATTTTAACAAAAATGAACTAAATTTAATATATAAAAAATAGGAAAAAAGAAACCTAAGCCACCCAAGCTACCACCCGAACGGAGCAACACCTGGTATACCCTTAATTATGCCCCCTTTGAATAGAATTTCTTCTCCCACCCATGTATATAACACCTTACACCTTTTATTTGGTTTTTTTATAACTTAATTTGTTAAAATTTGGTGTTAACTTTTTTTTCCCCCGAATGTGCTGACTAGACTTCATACACTAATTACAGTTGATGTATTTGCTAATGTGCGTTTAACTCTATATCACCGCTTCAACAGAAAAATAATTAAAGTAGAAAATATGATAATTTATTTGATTCAAACGGAATTCGAGGGAAAAGATTATTAACTCTCTTTGATCAAGTATTTACAAAACATTTTTATAAAAGTGTTTTTTCAAAAAAAAATTATAAAATGTTTTAAAAATAAATGTGTTTGAATAACTATTGTATAAAAATATTTTAACACTTCGAAAGCAATTTTTTTTATATTCATAATTGTGTTTCATTTTAAAAATACCTCTCAATCGTAGTTAGGGAATACTTTTCAAAAAAAAAAATTCAAAAACACTTTTTTTAAAAAAATCTTGTCCAAACATATAATTTAAGTTTTTTAATTTATAAAATAATAAAAAATTTTAAAGTAAAATCCAAACGGAACCTAAAATTTTGGAAAATGATTTTTTTTTTGGTCCACTGACTTGTTCGATTTTGGGTTTTATTCCACTAAATTTTCAAATTTTGGTTTTGATACACTAATTTTTAATGTTATGTTATTTTGGTATAATTGTTGATGTGACGCCAGATAATGATGGTTTGGTTTTGAAAAATGATGACGTGACTTTGAAAAATATTGACTTGTGATCAAGTTGTGACATCAATAATTGGACAAAAATATCTGAAATTAAAAGTTAGTGTATCAAAATCAAACTTTGAAAAGTTAATGGATCAAAATAAAAAAAAATGAAAATGTTAATTATGGACCAAAATAATCATTTCTACCAAAATTTTCGAGGTCGAGTCGAACTTAAACTTCAATAAATCTAATTTGAGATGAATCAAGTCTTGAACATTTCTTCATATTCGGATAATTTACAACCCTAATTGCCACAACATGTTCTCAAAGTGTTTGCCTTAGATCACCCTAAATGAATGTTGTGAACAAGGCCTTAGCTTAATGTTGATGAACCGCAGAGATATTCAATTGCTTCAAGAATGAGGGAGGTGATTTCAAGCCATGTCTTGGGGAATATATCAAGGGATTGCTTCAATGTATGAAGCTTATCACTTGTTGAAAGAAGGTGAAGAGACCTTAGAGGCAGCAAGAGAATTTGCTACCTTTTTTCTTCGCAAAAATTTTGACAAAAATCTATCTTCATCGATTCGCCATTCTTTGGAAATTCCACTTCATTGGAGGGTTCCAAAGCCAAATGCAAGATGGTTCATAGAAGAATATGGGAGGAGACCAGATATGAACCCTATTTTGCTCGAGTTTGCAAATTAGATTTCAATATTGTTCAAGCAACACACCAACAAGAACTCAAGCATGTTTCAAGGTACATCAATATATATACACTACTAGTTTCATTCACTTTAATCGTGTTCCAAGTATCGGCTTCATATTGTTACATTTACATGATTTTCATGTCCAAGAAGCCCTATTTTGCTTGAGTATGGCTCGATTAGTTAGTTAATATATATCACTCGTGTCAAGTTTTGGTCGAAACATTCATGAACAAATTATTGGAAAAGCATTCTAGCTAGCCGAATCATGTCCAAATATATGTACTTGATTTTTCTCTATGATATATTGAGTTTATGTAATGAACATAGGACATTTTAGCTATATATTTTTTTATCATTAGAATAATTCAAAGTTTAAGCCTTATCTTTCATTCTTTTTAAAACTTTGGTAATTTTTTTGTAAGCAAAGTAAGAGAATATTCAACCATGTCGTCATCATTTTCTCACACATCAATTCCCTCAAAATTTGGTGTTTCTGCTTTTAAGTCGATCCCTTTGTCTTTTCTCTTCTGCTTGGATTTCGTTTCGAAGGTGAACAATGATCCTATAAGTTCATCCAGTCACATGTCATCTATATTGTTAAAGATGTGTCTCCTTTTCAGTTGGACTTTAAAATGGAATGTTGAACTTTATAATTATTGGACTGAGCCCATAGTTCAAGGTGTGCTTACTAGGCAAGAAATCTTGGGTTGGGCTTTGGTAGTTGGAGAAGTCTATTACATAACAGTAAGAAACTAGACAACTGGAGAAGCTCGTGCATGGGAATGAAGACTATGTCTTAGGCTACCGGCTCCAAATTCAGTCGTCCAACATCTAATGCGAAGAAGATAAATAAAAATTAGCGTCGTATGTTGGAAACGAATTAAGGATGGGAACAATGAAGTTCGATATAAAAAAATTCACAGACAAGAAGGATTTCTCACTTTGGAGGATCAAGATGAGAGCTATCTTGATACAACAAGGGTTGGTGGAGGCACTCAAGATCAAGGAAGAGATTTCAATTGTGGTTAAGGACAAGAGTAATATAGTTGAGAAGGCTCACAGTGATAATTATTTGCCTGGGAGATAAGCCTCTTCGAGAAGTAGCACATGAAACATCTGCTGCAGTTGCATGGACCAAGCTTGAAAGATTGTACATGATAAAATCACTAGCCAATAGACTTTATATGAAGCAAAGACTGTATTCCTTTGTGATAAAGGACAAAAAAGATTCGGAAGATCAAATAGATGACTACACCAAGATACTAGATGACCTGAAAAATATTGAGATCAAACTCGAAAAAGAAGATAAGGCCCTAATACTTATTAATTCACTTCCAAATAAATATGAAAACTTCAGGGATGCTTTACTGTATGGGATAGAATAGACAATAACACTAGAAGAAGAGATGTCTGCCATACAATCTAAAAAACTTCAAAGGAAAAGCAACACAAATGCAAAATCCCAAGGGAAAAGTTTGATGACTTGAGGGAGAACTGATAAAAGGACCCCTAATGGCAAGAAGTTCAGATCTTGACCAAGAAGCCAAAGGAAATTTAAAAGAAATTACACGGAGAATCTTAAGTGTTTTATTTTTCACAATCAGGAAGGCCACTTTAAAAAGAATTTCCTAGAAAGGAAATGAAAGTTTATTGATGCTCCTAAGGAGGATGAAGCAGCAACCATTACATCTGATGGATATGAATCACCTGAGTTCTAGTAATTTCAAATCAAGAAACTACTAGTGAATAGATACTAGACTCAGGATGCTCCTTTCACATGTGCCCTTTAAAACCATGGTTTGGAAGTCTTGAAGAATCCAATCAAAGAATAGATTTACTGGAAAACAACAAGGCTTGTGAAATTAAAGGATCAAGTTCAGTGAGGATTAGAATGTTTGATGGTGTGGACAGGATGCTGACAAATGTGAGATATGTCCCTGAACTCAAAAGGAACTTGATTTCATTAGGAACTCTTGATTCAGAAGGGTTCTCATTGAAATCAGAGAAAAGAAAACTAAAGGTGACAAAGGGTTCCCTTGTAGTAATGAAGTCATTAAAATTCAATGCACTTTATGTATTACAAGGAGATATATTTTTTGGTGGATCTGCATTCATACAAAAGCATCAAGACAAGACAAAGCTGTGGCACCTTAGGTTGGGACATATGAGTGAATGAGGACTTTCAGAGCTAACATAGCAGGGACTTTTATGTGGTGAAAAGATACAGGCCCTGGAACTTTGTGATAGTTGTCTGTTAGGGAAATCCAAGAGAGTGTCATTTGGCCAAGGAAAACACAACTCACAACATCCTTTAGCTTATATACACTCAGACCTTTGGATCCATCAAAGTCTGAAACTCATGGGGGTGGAATATATTTCATGAGAATAATAGATGATTACTCCGGAAGAGTTTGGACCTTTGTATTAAAATCAAAGGATGAAGCTTATGAAAAATTCAAGGATTGGTTGTTGGCTGTGGAAAATAAGACAGAAAAAAAGTGAAACACATATGGACAGACAAAGGATTAGAGTATCTGTCAGAGAAGTTCAATCAACTTTTCAAGAACAAAAGAATTACTAGACATAGGACAGTACTAGACACCCCCTCAACAAAATGGAAGTTCAATCAACTTTTCAAGAACAAAAGAATTACTAGACATAGGACAGTACTAGACACCCCCTCAACAAAATGGATTAGCAAAAAGGATTAATCGAACCCTATTGGAAAGGATCAGATGCATGCCGATAAATGCATCACTACCTAAGTCATTTTGGGGAGAAGTTCTTTCACAGTCACTTATTTAGTAAATAGGTGCCCATCTAGTGCCCTAAACTTCGAAACACCTATGGAACTATGGTATGGAGCACAAGCAGATTACTCAAACATGAGGATATTTGGATGTTTAGCCTATGCTCACTTCAAACAAGATAATTTAGCTGCAAGAGCAGTAAGGTGCATCTTTATAGGCTATCCAGAGGGAGTGAAATGATAAAAGGTATGGAATCTGAAATCAAGAGGTTCAAAGTGTTTTAATTCCAGGGACATAAGATTTGATGAGTCTAAGATGAGATTCACAATAAAAGACTCTGAAAAAGAACAAGATAAAGGGAAAACAGAGGGACTCCCTCTTGAGGTGGAGTTAAAAAATGAGACATACACTTGGAAGACAAGTCAGAGGAGCCTTCAGCTAAATGTGGAACAGAGTAGGACTTAATCTCTTACAATCTAGCTAGAGACAAGAAAAGAAGGGATATAAGACCTCCTAAGAAATATGGTGAGGCAGACTGTAGTTACCCTTACCGAGATCACCTACTAAACAGAACTTAGGCATGAAATTAACTTAATCAAATAGTAAACCAGAATAAGCTGCGGAAACCATAAACAATAATACAATCCAAAGGAAAGGAATCTGTAAATATCCGAATATTTATACAACCATATCGAAAGCTGTATCAACCCAATACAAAATAATAAACCTAGACGAAGCTCTAGCTGGCTAACCACTGCCTAGACCCTCTTGGATCCACCCGCCTCGTCCAATCGCAAACCTGCCCCATGGAATGGGGTGTCCAAAAACACAGAGTACGAGACGTGAGCATAAAACGCTCAGCACGAGAGTATGAGTATACATGCATGAAAGTGTACCGTCTGCTGACTGGAGGTCAAGAATCAGATAACAAAGACAGACCGGGCCCTGGTATGTAGCACGTTGTGCCGTCGCTTCAAGAGGTGGCTCACATACCGAAAATACCAGTGGATACGCCGACCCAATTCGATGGAAGTCCATCCACTAACAGGATAGGGTAAAACCCTACTAACAGACATCTCAAAAGATATAGTTCAAGATGCAAATGTATGCAACATAAAATCATGTCATATAAATCATGAAGTCACATAATACATGCATACTCAGTCAGGATATCTCGAACAATACTTTCGTACCTCAACTACTAAGCAAGCTCTACCGGCTCTAGGTCCACGCCTACAATCCGCACTGCGTCCGTCGTCAGTCCTTTGATGTCGATACCCCAGAACTTGGGTACAACTCCGCTGCGACTCCCGAACGCCTGGCCGACCCCCAGGTCAAGCCTAGGAAGGCTAGAACTGTTGGAACACGCGTTCTCTGATCACACGGATGTGATACCCAGAGCAGCGGAAGTTTAAAAATTTTTATTTTTCGATATGAAACGATTCCATATCGTGGGTATCAAATCCAAACGATTAAAATCTTGCAAGTAAAAATAAAAAATCATAATTAAATATTTTTACCTCTTCAAGCAATGGCTTGATTAGTGGACTCCAACAGATTTAATCTGCTTTGTTGTAAATCCCGGGAACCGATGACTCGCTCGATCAATCTCCGGAATCAGGTCCACGAATAGAAAACAGAAACCCTCTGATTGATTGCACTAGAAATCAATCAGATGTTTATCATAGAGAATAAACAGATTTGATATGTCAATTCAGAAAGTGAATTTTCAGAAAAATCACAGACTGAATTTTCTCAAAAAGGAGAGAGGATTTTCGAAAAACCCTCCTTTTATTTTATGTGATTTTCAAAAATACCAAGTAGGAATTAATGTAGTGTTTTTGAAAACTTCACATGTATTTATATATAATTTCTAGACTGGATTAAGTTATATCTCTATTAGGACTCTAATTCCTTAGGGCCCATAATCCATAACTTAAGCCCAACAAGCCAAGCCCGTTATTATAGAAATTAATATGAAATTCATCATGACTCCAATTGATAAACCGATTTCACCAATGTGCACAGAAACCATTTATGCACCTTTTAAAGTCAAGATAATTTTTCTGAATTTGAATTCAGTGATTTTCAAAAATGCCCATCCCTATGTCATTTTAGAAAATTTCACTCCCTTTAGTTAAGAAGTCCAACTTTTCTTTCGTTAAATTTAACTCTTTAAATTTAACTATCTCAACGGGGTTTAGTAATCCATTACTTGTGTGACCCTCAATGGTTCAGGGATACAGCTAGCCGTGGGCTCACAATTCCTTGTGACTCGGAACAACAATTTCTGACTTACCCATCGAATCATGGTAAGAGCGTCTAGCAACATCGCCCCATGATTCCCTAGGTATCACTGATAGTACCTGCAAGAACCAGTAAGTTTTGGTTAGCGTACAGTAAAGTCCCTTCATCCATATATCCCGATCGAATCAACAACCATTGGTACATCGAGAGTCGTTCGAGATTCGATAACTATGCAATGCATCTTGAAGATCAAACAGTGACATCGCATGTGCTACTAGGAAACCAAGTAACCTAAAGCACATCATGTACTCTGGCCAGAGATTTGTCACACTAATATCTCCTCAGATCGCATAGGATATCCACACTCGCAAGCATGTGGTGAATCCTTGACAACAAAGCATCGACTCCTATATGTGTCGTAACTGTACCCAATCCTGACACCTGATGACCCCTTAGAGTCGGTAAACGAGTCAAAGTACAGTACTAGCATATAGAGTCTCAATGATGTTTCAAGTAGTAAGGACTAATGATGTACAACCAAAACCGCGGACTTTATCCACTCGATAAGTGATAACCACTTGGAAATTCCGAATAGGGTAGTTCGATCATTCATCATATGAATATCCACTTGCATGATTTGAACATCTCCATGTTCATTACCAATGAAACGTGATACTTGGCATCACAAATGCTAGTCTCAATCTCGAGCGATCCTTATCCTTATTAGCGGACGGCTCAATTGAATAGGAACTGTTTAGAATATACAGTGACTATAAGATGTGTTTCATAATAGTGATCTCTCTTTATTCACTATCTCATCTTACTTACACTATAGTATATTCAAGGTCTTTATCAAAACAACAATAGTATATCACAATATAACAATATGAAGAAAGATAAAGAAAATGCCATTAATGAATGTAAATTATATTAAACAAAGATTGTTTTTACATAGAGTCATAAAAGCCCTTAGCCACAAGTTGGCTAATCGGGCACCCACTCTTTCAATCTCCCACTATGCCTAAAGCCAACTAGTCATACTACGTAATCCCATTGCTTCGCGATGTTTGTCAAACAATGGTCCTGGCAAGGGCTAGTAAGTGGATCAGCGATATTGTCTGTAGAGGCCACTCTCTCGATAGTGATGTCTCTTCTTTCCACAATCTCCCGGATGATGTGGTATTTCCTCAGTACGTGTTTGGATCTTTGATGAGACCTTGGTTCCTTTGCCTGAGCAACGGCACCAATGTTGTCGCAGTACACCGGAACTGGACCAACAGCTTCAGGAATTACGCCCAACTCTTGGACGAAATTCCTCATCCAAACGGCCTCTTTAGCAGCAGCTGATGCTGCAATGTATTCTGCCTCAGTGGTGGAATCCGCTGTGGTGTCCTGCTTGGAACTCTTTCAAGAGACAACACCGCCATTGAGCATGAATACAAATCCAGAGGTTGACTTCGAGTCATCCACGTCGCTTTGGAATCTAGAATCGGTATTGCCTTCCAATTTCAATTCTCTTCCTCCATAAACCATGAATATATTCTTAGTCCTTCTCAAGTACTTAAGAATATCCTTCACGGCTTTCCAATGCATTTGACCGGGGTTGGCCTGATATCTGCTCGTGACACTAAGAGCAAAGGCTATACATATTACTACCTATGGCTGACGCATATGGTATGTGTGTCATTTTCTATATCTCTTCGTCAGTCTTGGGACACATAGACTTGGATAGAGAAACTCCATGACACATAGGTAGATGTCCTCTCTTGGACTCATCTATTGAAAACCTTTTCAATATAGTGTCGTTGTAGGTTGCTTGAGTGAGTCCTATCATTCTCTTAGATCTATCTCTATAGATCTGTATCCCTAGAATATAGGAGGCCTCACCAAAATCCTTCATCGAGAATCTACCTGATAACCATATCTTCGTTGACTGCAACATCCCTACGTCATTCCCAATGAGTAGGATGTCATCAACATAAAGCACTAAGAACGTCACCGCATCCTTAACTACTTTCTTGTACACGCACGGTTCCTCCGGATTTTTGATGAAACCAAAGTCCTTTATTGTTTCATCAAATTTCTGGTTCCAACTTCTTGATGCTTGTTTGAGACCATAAATTGATCTTTGAAGCTTGCATACCTTATGCTCGCTTCCCATGGATGTGAATCCCTTGGGCTGCAACATATAGATTTCTTCCTTAATGTTTCCATTAAAAATGCAGTCTTCACATCCATTTTCCATATCTCATAGTCATACCATGCTGCTATGGCAATAAGGATTCTTATGGACTTGAACATTGCGACTGATGAAAAGGTTTCATCATAGTCAACTCCTTGTCTTTGAGTATAACCTTTTGCTACCAATCGTGCCTTGTAGGTTAGTACCTTACCATCAGACCCAAGTTTTTTCTTGTAGATCCATTTACACCCTATTGGAACAATTCCATCGGGAGGATCTACTAAAGACCAAACTTGGTTTGTATGCATCGAGTCTATTTCCGACTGCATAGCTTCAAGCCATAAATTCGAATCCGCATCAGAAATTGCTTCCTTGAAGTTTCTTGGATCACATCCAATGTCGGGTTCACTTTGATCCCCTTCAAGAAGAAGACCATATCGAATAGGAGGTCTAGAAGTCCTCTCGGATCTCCTAGGTGTAGGCGTGTTGTAGTAGCCCGTAACCAAAATCAATAATTGAGGGATTAATCATAATTACTTGGGTAAAGTTCGGAAGCTCCGAAGGTGAGTTCGAAAGCACCGATCAGGATCGGAAGCTCCGAACAGGATCGGAAGCTCCGATCGATATTACATCAGGCATGACGTGTGGCAAGATCGGAAGCTCCGATCAGGACCGGAAGCTCCGATCACCCCTATCCGGAATCAACAAGTGGTATTTTGACACGTGGCAGATCAGGATCTTCGGAAGCTCCGATGGCAGGATCGGACGTTCCAATCGAGGTTCGGACGTTCCGATCAAGGATCGGAAGTTCCGATCGTTGTCTATAAATAGAAGGCCGAGGTTTCACTTTCATTTGCCAATTCCGAGTTCTCCTTTCCATTCTAGTCCTTTTGGAGCTGTTCTAGTCTTCTTAGGCTTGGTCCGGAGGTCGGCGAGGCGTTCGGTAGTCGTAGCGGAGTTGTGCCCAAGTTCTGGAGGCATCGACATCAAAGGGCTAACGATGGACGAAGGTATAGCTTTTGCTTCCTATAAATATTTAGGAGTATGCAATAGCTTAGTTAAGGCTTTTAGAGCACTTTAATGATAGTAGTATCATTTGGCAGTGTAGAGCAGACTATAGGCGTGGACCTAGAGTTGGTAGAGCTTGCTCTGTTTTGAGGTACTAAAGTACTGTTCGAGATATCCTGACTGAGTATGCATGTATTATGTGACTGCATGATTTATATGCCATGATATTATGCTGCATTCATTTGCATCTTGCTGTATCTCTTTCGAGATGTCTGTTAGTAGGGTTGTACCCTATCCTGTTAGTGGATGGACTTCCATCGATTTGGGTCCGGCGTATCCACGGTTATCTCGGTATGGGAGCCACCTCCTGAAGTGACGGCACAGCGTGCTACATACTAGGGCCCGGTCTGTCTCTGTTATCCGATCCTTGACCTCGAGTCTATAGGGAGTTCACTTTGCATGCATGTATACTCATACTCTCGCACTGAGCGTTTTATGCTCACGTCTCGTACTCTGTATTTTTTGGACACCCTATTCCATGGGGCAGGTTTGAGGTTGGACGAGGAGGGTGGATCCAGGAGGGGCTAGTCAGTGGTTGGCCAGCTGGAGCTTCGCTTAGGTTTTATTACTGTTGTTTTGGGTTTATACAACTATTCGATTTGGTTGTATATTATTGGATAAATTACAGATTCCTTTACTTGGGTTCCGCAGTTTCATTCTGATATCTGTTTAATTCAATTAATTGCATGCATAAGTTCTGTTTAGTAGGTGATCCGGGTAAGGGTCACTACATTTATGGTATCAGAGCATGCAAAAGAATTCTTGGGATTTAGTCTCATCTTGAGGTATTTTTGTAGATGGCAAATCATGACGACCGGAGTTCTCATGGCAGTGTTGGTGGGCGTTGGGGTGATGCCGACCGGGAGCCTCGTTGAGAACGGCGTCATCGTCATCATGACGACGAGCGTTTCACTGTGCGTCGATTCTTAGCTATGGGTCCTAAGCCCTTAGTTGGAGGTGAGTCTCCGGAGGATGCGGAGAACTGGTTAGACCGCATGGAGACGACTTTTCAGAATTTCCAATGCACCGAGGAGCAGAAGGTGGAGACCCTTGGCTATCTTCTGGATGGGCGTGCGCGCAGGTGGTGGAGGTTTACTTCTGCACCTTTTGTTGCGGCGAGAGGAGTGGCCACCTGGGCCGAGTTCCGCACAGCTTTCCAAAAGCGTTATTTTCCTCCTGCACTCCGTCAGTCGAAGGCAGGCGAGCTACTGAGTCTGCGACAGGGAGCCATGTCTATTGATGAGTATCAGCAGAGGTTCTTTGATCTGCTATCCTATTGCCCCGAGATTGCTGATAGCTCAGAGATGAAGTATAATCTGTTCCTTCAGGACCTTAACCCTGAGATCCATGACCGTGTGGCGGTTGGCGACGACATGTCCTACGAGGGTTTGGTGAGCCGTTGTCACCAGGAGGAGGACAGCATTCGGCGGAACAGGTCTTTCTCTCAGTCAAGACCTGCTAGTTCTTTGGGTCCCCGTGCCCAAACTTTCAAGAAGTCTGGATCTATTTCTTCTTCCTCTGGTTCTGGAGGTGTTGTTCGTTACGGTAAGAAGGACAAGTGTGATCACTGTGGGAAGAACCATCCATCCGAAAAGTGCCGTAGAGATTCTGGAGCTTGTTTCCGTTGTGGAGAGACTGGTCACATCCGGAGGGATTGTCCACTGTCTGGGGGAGGCGGTTCTGGTTCTGGTTCAGGATCGGGTTCTCAGGCCACCGTACAGCAGAGGTCGCAGGGACAGTCTGCTGGGAGTTCTCATTTGAGGCCACGAGCTTCTGGCCAGGTGTTTGCCCTGAGACATGATCAGGCTGTGGAGGAGAATGAGAAAGTCATCGCAGGTACATTTTTGCTTTATGGTATACCTGCTCTTGTACTTATTGACACTGGTGCATCTCATTCCTTCATTTCTGCACGTTTTGTTAAGAGGCATAAGTTACCATGCATTGCACTAGACGTAGTGATGTCTGTTTCTACCCCGACGGGCCAATCTGCTTTGGCTAAGCGTCTAGTGATGGGTTGCCCTTTAGAGTTCGAAGGGAACATTCTGTTAGCGAATCTCATGGTCCTGGCGATGGACGACTTTGATTTCATTCTGGGAATAGATATGTTGACTACCTACCGAGCTTCAGTGGACTGCTATCAGAGATTAGTACGCTTTCATCCGGAGGGGAGCGAGAGCTGGTTTTTCTATGGTGAGGGAGCGCGACCCCCGATGCCTTTGGTATCAGCTTTGAGAGCCTGTCGAGCTCTGGAGTCTGGCGGGGAAGGCTACCTTATCTATGCAGTTGATTTGTACGCTGAGAGTATTGGGATAGAGAGCATTCCTGTTGTGGATGAATTTCCAGATGTATTTCCTGATGAGATTCCGGGTTTTTCTCCTGCTAGGGAAGTCGAGTTTGGCATAGAGTTGATGCCGGGTACTTCGCCTATTTCTAGAGCACCGTATCGTCTGGCTCCGTCAGAGATGCGTGAGTTGAAGAATCAGCTACAGGATCTTTTGGACAAGGGGTACATTCGTCCTAGTGTATCTCCTTGGGGAGCTCCTGTTCTCTTCGTGAAGAAGAAGGATGGGTCGATGCGGCTGTGCATTGACTATCGGCAGCTGAATCGAGTCACTGTGAAGAACAAGTATCCGTTGCCTCGTATTGATGATTTGTTCGACCAGCTGCAGGGCACGTCAGTTTACTCCAAGATTGACTTGAGATCTGGGTATCATCAGTTGAGAGTCCGTGATCAGGACGTCGCCAAGACTGCATTCCATACTCGCTATGGGCATTACGAGTTCCTAGTGATGCCATTTGGTTTGACTAATGCGCCGGCTATATTCATGGATCTGATGAACCGTGTCTTCAGGGAGTATTTGGACAAGTTTGTCGTGGTCTTCATTGACGACATCTTGGTGTATTCACGTAATACGGAAGAACATGTTTCTCACTTGCGGTTAGTACTACAGACTCTTCGAGAAGAGCAGTTGTACGCCAAGCTGAGCAAGTGTGAGTTCTGGATGGATAGAGTGGCCTTCCTTGGCCATATCATATCCAGGGAAGGGATTTCTGTTGATCCAAGCAATATTGAAGCAGTACTTAATTGGTCGCGTCCGACGACAGTTGCTGAGATCCGTAGTTTTCTGGGTCTAGTAGGGTATTATCGTCGCTTCATTCTGAACTTCTCTTAGTTAGCTCGACCGTTGACGCAGCTTACCCGCAAGGGTGTGGATTTCGAGTGGTCCTCCGAGTGCGAGGAGAATTTCCGTGAGCTTCGACGGCGGTTGACTTCTGCGCCGGTGTTGGCATTACCGTCAGGATCTGGAGGGTATGTAGTTTACACGGATGCTTCTCTTCAGGGGTTAGGTTGTGTCCTGACTCAGAATGGGCATGTGATCGCATACGCTTCTAGACAGCTGAAGCTTCACGAGGACAACTACCCAGTCCATGATTTGGAGTTAGCAGCCATTGTGTTCGCTTTGAAGATCTGGCGTCATTATCTGTATGGCGAGAAATTTGAGATCTTCACCGACCATAAAAGTCTCAAGTATTTGTTCACTCAGGCGGAGTTGAACATGAGGCAGAGACGTTGGATGGATTTGCTTAAGGACTATGATTGCGAGATTAAGTACCATCCGGGAGCTGCTAATCTCACCGCTGATGCTTTGAGTCGCAAGGTGCGACTATCCGCACTTCAGACTTGTTCGATGTCTAGTGCGATCAGTGACTGTTGTACTTCAGGTTATACCTTCAAACATAAGAAAGGTATGCAGAGTATCCAGATGTTTGCGATATTATCTGAGCCAGCCTTGTATTTGCGGATCCGAGATGCTCAGATGTCTGATTCGAAGACCCAGCGTTTAGCTCGTCTAGCTAACGAGGGTAGCTCGTCTGGATTTCATTATCAGTCAGATGGCTTTCTGTGTTTGTCTGGTAGGCTTGTGATTCCGCAGGATGAAGAGTTGCGAGAGGAGATTTTGTCTCAGGCGCATCGCACTAAGTTGAGTATTCATCCTGGGAGCAATAAGATGTACAAGGATCTATGTACTCGTTTCTGGTGGAAGGGAATGAAACGCAGTGTTTATCAGTTTGTTTCGAGATGTTTGGTGTGTCAACAGGTCAAGGCAGAGCACCGACGACCTGGAGGATTGCTTCACAGTCTGCCTATTCCTGAATGGAAATGGGAGTTTATCACAATGGACTTTGTGACCCATTTGCCGGTATCCCCGAGGAACTGTGATGCTATCTGGGTTGTGGTGGACCGACTCACAAAGTCAGTGCATTTCATTGCCTATAGCCGAGAATACTCTGTGGATCGCATGGCACGGATGTACATTCAGGAGATCGTTCGACTTCATGGAGTGCCTGTGAGCATTGTCAGCGATCGGGACCCCAGGTTTACTTCTAGATTCTGGGGGAGTGTTCAACGTGCGATGGGTACTACTCTCAGTTTGAGTACAGCCTATCATCCGGAGACTGATGGTCAGTCAGAGCGCACTATCCGTACTTTAGAGGATATGCTTAGAGCGTGCGTCATGGATTTTGGTTCAGCCTGGCAGGATCATTTGCCGTTGATCGAGTTCGCTTACAACAACAACTATCATACTAGTATTGGGATGGCACCTTTTGAGGCGTTGTACGGGCGACGTTGTCGTACTCCACTCTTCTGGGAAGAAGTGGGGGAGAGACAGGCTGAGGGACCGGAGTTTATCCAGCAGACGATAGACATTGTTGATCAGATCAAGAAACGGATTAATACTGCACAGGATCGTCAGGCCAGCTATGCTAATATCAAGCGTAGGCCTTTGCAGTTCGAGGTCGGGGAGAAAGTGTTTCTGGGAGTGTCACCTTTCTGCAAGATTCTCAGATTTGGCCTTAAGGGCAAGTTGTCTCCCAGATTTATCGGTCCGTTTGAGATCTTGGAGAGCATTGGCGATTTGTCTTATCGACTAGCTTTGCTACCGCATCTATCCAGTATTCACGACGTGTTCCACGTATCTCTGTTGCGACGGTATGTGGCGGATGAATCTCATATTCTGCAGCGGTCTGAGGTTCAGGTAGACAAGGATTTGACTTATGTTGAGAAACCTATTCGTATCCTGGATTATAAGGATAAGGTTTTACGGAACAAAGTCATTCCTTTGGTTTTAGTTCAGTGGCAGCGCCGAGGCACTGAGGAAGGTACTTGGGAGCTCGAGGACAGGATGCGTAAAGACCATCCTGAATTGTTTTGATTTCATTCTTTAAGTTGTATTCATTTGCAAACTCTGTAAACGTTTGATTTGAATAAAGAATGTTTCTGATTTCTGTATTTGCATTCGGTACTTAAGATCTGATTTCGAGGACGAAATATCTTAAGTGGGGGAGAATGTAGTAGCCCGTAACCAAAATCAGTAATTGAGGGATTAATCATAATTACTTGGGTAAAGTTCGGAAGCTCCGAAGGTGAGTTCGGAAGCACCGATCAGGATCGGAAGCTCCGAACAGGATCGGAAGCTCCGATCGATATTACGTCAGGCATGACGTGTGGCAATATCGGAAGCTCCGATCAGGACCGGAAGCTCCGATCACCCCTATCCGGAATCAACAAGTGGTATTTTGACACGTGGCAGATCAGGATCTTCGGAAGCTCCGATGGCAGGATCGGACGTTCCGATAGAGGTTCGGACGTTCCGATCAAGGATCGGAAGTTCCGATCGTTGTCTATAAATAGAAGGCCGAGGTTTCACTTTCATTTGCCAATTCCGAGTTCTCCTTTCCATTCTAGTCCTTTTGGAGCTGTTCTAGTCTTCTTAGGCTTGGTCCGGAGGTCGGCGAGGCGTTCGGTAGTCGTAGCGGAGTTGTGCCCAAGTTCTGGAGGCATCGACATCAAAGGGCTAACGACGGACGAAGATATAGCTTTTGCTTCCTATAAATATTTAGGAGTATGCAATAGCTTAGTTAAGGCTTTTAGAGCACTTTAATGATAGTAGTATCATTTGGCAGTGTAGAGCAGACTATAGGCGTGGACCTAGAGTTGGTAGAGCTTGCTCTGTTTTGAGGTACGAAAGTACTGTTCGAGATATCCTGACTGAGTATGCATGTATTATGTGACTGCATGATTTATATGCCATGATATTATGCTGCATTCATTTGCATCTTGCTGTATCTCTTTCGAGATGTCTGTTAGTAGGGTTGTACCCTATCCTGTTAGTGGATGGACTTCCATCGATTTGGGTCCGGCGTATCCACGGTTATCTCGGTATGGGAGCCACCTCCTGAAGCGACGGCACATCGTGCTACATACCAGTGCCCGGTCTGTCTCTGTTATCTGATCCTTGACCTCGAGTCTATAGGGAGTTCACTTTGCATGCATGTATACTCATACTCTCGCACTGAGCGTTTTATGCTCACGTCTCGTACTCTGTATTTTCTGGACACCCTATTCCATGGGGCAGGTTTGCGGTTGGACGAGGAGGGTGGATCCAGGAGGGGCTAGTCAGTGGTTGGCCAGCTGGAGCTTCGCTTAGGTTTTATTACTGTTGTTTTGGGTTTATACAGCTATTCGATTTGGTTGTATATTATTGGATAAATTACAGATTCCTTTACTTGGGTTCCGCAGTTTCATTCTGATATCTGTTTAATTCAGTTAATTGCATGCATAAGTTCTGTTTAGTAGGTGATCCGGGTAAGGGTCACTACACGTGTCCACTGAAGGTTCTTGAGGTGTGGGATCGTTATTTTGTATCTCGGGTTCTTCTCGAATTTTTTCGAGTTCCATCATATTGCCTTTCTTATCTAATAAGAACTCCTTCTCCATGAAGGTGGCATTCCTCGAAACAAACACTTTTGTTTCAGTAGGATGATAGAAATAATATCCGATTGAATTCTTCAGATATCCTACAAAATAACATAAGGTGGATCGACTATCCAACTTGTCTCCCACGTCTGCTTCACGTAAGCAGGACATCCCCAAATCCTCAAGTACGAATACTTAGGAGCTTTGCCATTCCATAACTCGTATGGAGTTTTATCCACTGCTTTGGTGTGAACATTGTTCAACAACAATACCACCGTTTTAAGTGCATAGCCCCAAAACGAAGGAGGGAGCTCAGTGAAGCTCATCATAGATCGAACCATGTCCAACAAAGTTCAATTGCGACGCTCCGAGACACCATTCAGCTGAGGTGTCATAGGAGGAGTCCACTGAGAGAGAATCCCATTCTCTTTTAGATAGCTCAAAAACTCGGTACTTAAGTATTCTCCACCTCGATCCAATCGAAGTGCTTTAATACTTCTACCTTGTTTGTTTTCTACTTCAGCCTTGAATTTTTTGAACTTTTCAAATGATTCAGACTTATATTTCATTAAATATAAATACCCATACCTAGAATAATCATCAGTAAAGGTAATGAAGTAGGTGTAACCAAATTTAGTACCTATACTAAATGGTCCGCAAACATCTGTATGGATCAAATCCAACAGATTTTGACTACGCTCAGGCTTCCCTTTGAAAGGAGATTTAGTCATTTTTCCTTTTAGGCAGGACTCACAAGTAGGTAGAGAGTTAATATCAGACATATCAAACATGCCCTCTCCCACTAGCTTGTTCATCCTCCTTGAGAAAATATGACCTAGCCTAGCATGCCAAAGGTTTGCCGGGTTTTGACTATCGTTTTTCCTTTTATTTGTTGTTACCGATTTATCAACATAATTAATTGGAACGTCTTTTAATTTTAAGTTATATAGATCGTTTTCAAGTTGTCCATTTCCAATCAAACATTCATTCTTGTAAATATTGCAAATCTCATTCACAAAATTACAAGAAAAACCATCTCTATCAAGCATAGAAACAGAAATAATGTTTTTAACTAAATCTGGCACAAATAAAACATCTCTCAAAAATAACTTAAAATTGTTCTGCAAAACTAAATAAACGTCTCCCACTGCTTTGTCTTCAACTCTGGAACCATTTTCGAGCCTCAGTTGGGTCTCACCCATCCTAAGCTTACGACTTCTTGTCATCACCTACAAATCATTGCAAATGTGAGATCCACATCCGGTATCATATACCCAAGAAGTAGTATTAAGTGAAACATTTATTTCAATGTAAAACATACCCTTTGCAGTTTGCAACTGCTCGAGGTATTCCTTGCAGTTACATTTCCAATGACCGGGTTTCTTGCAGTGATGGCAAACATCTCCAGATATGTTCACGTTTGAAGCTTTTGTCTTGCCCTTCTTCTTTGGTACAATTTTCTTGGGTGGGGCAGAACGTTTCTTACCCTTTCCACTTGGCCCCTTCTTGGAGTAAGAAGAGGAGCCAACCAAGAGTACCGGTTTTTCCTTCTTTAATGTGGCCTCATAAAACACAAGCATATTGACCATCTCTTCAAGGGTGGCCTCTATCTTGTTCATATTAAAGTTCACCACAAATCCGTCAAACGACGAAGGAAGTAAAAGAAGAAATAAGTCCGTATTCAATTCATGCTCCAATGTCAAATCGACTGTTACCAACTTCTCAATTAGCCCAATCATGTGTACCCCATGCTCACGGACAGAAGTCCCATCTCGCATGCGGCATGTCATGAGCTCTTTGAAGGTGGCATACCTCTCCGACCTTGACTGAGCTCCAAAAAGTTCTTTGAGGTGCATGTGTATGTTAGTAGCATTCACGGCATCCTCAAATCGCCTCTGGAGTTCATCAGACATTGAAGCTTGCATATAGCATTTAGCCTTGATATCATGGTCCCACCATTGATCAAGTTTTGCCAATTCTTTCGGACTTATATTAGCCGGTGCTTCCTTTGGAGGATTCTTTTCTAACACGTAGAAAATTTTCTCCGAGTTTAGAACAATCTTTAATTTACGGAACCATTCCGTATAGTTTGCGCCAGTCAATTTGTTTTGTTCGAGAATTGAGTATAGTGGATTGCGCGAATTCATTGTAATGAAATACTGAAAAGAAACATACAATAATCAATGATTGTTTAATTCTTTTACTAAGACATAAAATATGGCGAGATTTAATTTTATGAATTTCACTCCCACTATTTTAAAGATTTCACTACCCTCTAGTGAAAACGGGAAACTTGTTTTCTTAGTGGGAACATGGAGTCCAATTGACAAACTATAGTCACGAATAATATCAGCCAACTATAATTTTCAAAAGGTAGAGCCCAATTGCTTCCAAAGCAATCCCCATGTTTTTTTACCTCATGTCCAATAAGGGCCCAATAATATGACGCTGTTTATTGTGACATGTCAAGATAACCTATCAATATTAAGTTGTGATGGACGGTCGCCATGTGGATCCCCAATAATATGAGCCAATCCCATGGGAGTTCCACCCAACTTACAATATGTGTCGATCCAATGTACAACTTTTCGATGAATGGGCCCCCCAATAATATGAGCCGGACCGTGCCCGCGGATAGCATCTCATACATTGACCGTTGATGGAAGGTAGGAACATTTAAACAATATTTAAATTCCCTTTTGTTAATCTTGATATCAATTTTAAATCATATTTAAAATGAGGAATTTTTAATTTTGAAAAATTCATCTCATCAATCAACATTTGTATGCTTGCGGGATTCATGCAATTTAGTTCTAAACATGCATACAACTATAATATCAAATATTATATTTAGGATGATCGACTCCAATACTAATCGACCCGTGGTTGCCAATCACGAGTCTAAGTCCAATCCTAGGTGATATGCAAGTATGCAATGAAATCCTATTACATTGAGCTTCCAATTTACATTTCTTCGGTCTTTATTGTCTGCTGGGCCCACCTTTGTCTTCAAATCTTTATCTCCCACTAAGTCTAATAAATTTACAATAAATTTCGATGACAAGTAGGGAATACATATTTAAGGGTGGGAACGGGCCATAAACCAGACCCAATTTTTATTACAAATGACAATTCAAATTTGGTCCATAAACCAAGCCCATTAATAAAATCCAACAACAATAAAAACAAATGTAAATAACCTAACATACACCTACAAAATTGGTCATGACAATCGATCATCCTTTTATCCAATAATTAATTCAATAATTAAATAATTGGATAACATGCAATGACATCATAATTAAAAAGATAAAATCAAAATTTATCTTATCCATTCATAAGATCATATCTTATCATCAATTGTACCAAAATAATTAATTTTATAAAATCTAATTTAACGGATAAAATTTATAAATTTTCAAAAAATTCAAATTTATCCAAAAATCAATTTTAAAAATTTCGGACTCAAACAATTTGACCCGACGCCTCGTGGACCAATCAAAAACAATTTTCGATCGGACCAAAAACTAAAATTTCAAAAATTTGAAATTCTTAAAAAATTAAAATTTTAATTTTTTTCGGACTGCCCGGGACATTCCCGGGCAGCCCCGCCTCCACGTGGGACAGGGCTGCCCACGTGGAGGTGGGCAGCGATCAAATCGCTGTCCTGGGAAGCGACGATCGCTGCCCGTGATGCCCTGTTTCCTTCAAAATTTTAATTTAAAATTCGTTTTGTTTTCAAAAAACCGAGGCTAAAAATTTTGTACAATCGATTAATTTTAATCGTTTGATCAAAAAACGACCTGACTCTGATACCACTGTTGGAACACGCGTTCTCTAATCACATGGATGTGATACCCGGAGCAGCGAAAGTTTAAAAATTTTATTTTTCGATATGGAACGATTCCATATCGTGGGTATCAAATCCAAACGATTAAAATCTTTCAAGTAAAAATAAAAAATCACAATTAAATATTTTTACCTCTTCAAGCAATGGCTTGATTAGTGGACTCCAACAGATTTAATCTGCTCTTGTTGTAAATCCCGGGAACCGATGACTCGCTCGATCAATCTCCGGAATCAGGTCCACGAATAGAAAACAGAAACCCTCTGATTGATTGCACTAGAAATCAATCAGATGTTTATTGTAGAGAATAAACAGATTTGATCTGTCAATTCAGAAAGTGAATTTTCAGAAAAATCACAGACTGAATTTTCTCAAAAAGGAGAGAGGATTTTCGAAAAAACCCTCCTTTTATTTTATGTGATTTTCGAAAATACCAAGTAGGAATTAATGTAGTGTTTTCGAAAACTTTACATGTATTTATATATAATTTCTAGACTAGATTAAGTTATATCTCTATTAGGACTCTAACTCCTTAGGGCCTATAATCCATAACTTAAGCCCAACAAGCCAAGCCCGTTATTATAGAAATTAATATAAAATTCATCATGACTCCGATTGATAAACCGATTTCACCAATGTGCACAGAAACCATTTCTGCACCTTTAAAGTCAAGATAATTTTTCTGAATCCGAATTCAGTGATTTCAAAAAATGCCCATCCTTATGTTATTTTAGAAAATTCCACTCCCTTTAGTTAAGAAGTCCAACTTCTCTTTCGTTAAATTTAACTCTTTAAATTTAACTATCTCAACGGGATTTAGTAATCCATTACTTGTGTGACCCTCAATGGTTCAGGGATACAGCTAGCCGTGGGCTCACAACTCCTTGTGACTCGGAACAACAATTTCTGACTTACCCATCGAATCATGGTAAGAGCGTCTAGCAACATCGCCCCATGATTCCCTAGGTATCACTGATAGTACCTGCAAGAACCAGTAAGTTTTGGTTAGCGTACAGTACAGTCCCTTCATCCATATATCTCGATCGAATCAACAACCATTGGTACATCGAGAGTCGTTCGAGATTCGATAACTATGCAATGCATCTTGAAGATCAAACAGTGACATCGCATGTGCTACTTGGAAACCAAGTAACCTAAAGCACATCATGTACTCTGGCCAGAGATTTGTCACACTAATATCTCCTCAGATCGCATAGGATATTCACACTCGAAAGCATGTGGTGAATCCTTGACAACAAAGCATCGACTCCTATATGTGTCGTAACTGTATCCAATCCCGACACCTGATGACCCCTTAGAGTCGATAAACGAGTCAAAGTACAGTACTAGCATATAGAGTCTCAATGATGTTTCAAGTAGTAAGGACTAATGGTGTACAACCAAAACCGCGGATTTTATCCACTCGATAAGTGATAACCACTTGGAAAGTCCGAATAGGGTAGTTCGATCATTCATCATATGAATATACACTTGCATGCTTTGAACATCTCCATGTTCATTACCAATGAAACGTGATACTTGGCATCACAAATGCTAGTTTCAATCTCGAGCGATCCTTATCCTTATTAGCGGACGGCTCAATTGACTAGGAACTTTTTAGAATATACAGTGACTATAAGATGTGTTTCATAATAGTGATCTCTCTTTATTCACTATCTCATCTTACTTACACTATAGTATATTCAAGGTCTTTATCAAAACAACAATAGTATATCACAATATAACAATATGAAGAAAGATAAAGAAAATGCCATTAATGAATGTAAATTATATTAAACAAAGATTGTTTATACATAGAGTCATAAAAGTCCTTAGCCACAAGTTGGCTAACCGGGCACCCACTCTTTCATGAACTACTCAAATAAGCCTTGAATGGAAGGAATTCTCGGAATTGGCAAGGAAAAAGTGAAGCCTCGGCCTTCTATTTATAGACAACGATCGGAACATCCGATCCGGACATCGGAGCTTTCGATTGCCCTTATTTGCCACATGTCAAGTTCTCACTGGTTGACTTCGGATAGGGGTGATCGGACCTTCCGATCAACCACACATGTCATGCCTGACGTAATACCATCGGAACTTCCGATCGCCTTCGGAGCTTCCGATCCCACCTTCGGAGCTTCCGATCTCCATAAGTCTTTAATGATTCATTTTGTGTTGATTAATCTCTTAATTACTTATTTTGGGTACGAGCTACTACATTCTCCCCCACTTAAGATATTTCTTCCTCGAAATCAGATCTTAAGTACCGAATGTAAACAAGATGCAGAACATTCTTTATTCAAATCAAACATTTACAGAGTTTACAACTGAATACAACTCGAAAAGGAAATCAAAACAACTCAGGATGTTCTGTACGCATCCTGCTTTCGAGTTTCCAAGTAGCTTCTTCAGTGCCTCGGCGCTGCCACTGAACCAAAACCAGAGGAATGACTTTATTCCGCAAGACCTTATCCTTATGATCCAGGATACGAATAGGTTTCTCAACATACCGTTGATACTGGTCTGCCACATACCGTTGCAACAAAGATACGTGGAACACGTCGTGAATACTGGACAGATACGGTGGCAAAGCCAGACGATAAGCCAAATTGCCAATGCTCTCTAAGATCTCAAACGGACCGATAAATCTGGGAGACAAATTGCCCTTGAGGCCAAATTTGAGAATTCTGCAGAAAGGTGACACTCTCAGAAACACTTTCTCCCCAACATCAAACTGCAGAGGCCTACGCTTAGTGTTAGCATAGTTGGCCTGACGATCCTGTGCCGTCCTAATCCGTTTCTTGATATGATCAACAACATCTACTGCCTGCTGGATAAACTCCGGTCCCTCAGCCTGTCTCTCCCCCACTTCTTCCCAGAAGAGTGGAGTACGACAACGTCGCCCGTACAATGCCTCAAAAGGTGCCATCCCAATGCTAGTATGATAGCTGTTGTTGTACGCGAAGTCAATCAATGGAAAATGATCCTGCCAGGCTAAACCAAAGTCCATAGCGCACGCTCGAAGCATATCCTCCAAAGTACGGATAGTGCGCTCTGACTGACCATTTGTCTCTGGATGATAGGCAGTACTCAAACTGAGAGTAGTGCTCATCGCACGCTGAACACTCCCCCAGAACCTAGAAGGGAACCTGGGGTCTCGATCTCTGACAATGCTCACAGGCACTCCATGAAGTCGAACAATCTCCTGAATGTACAATCGCGCCATGCAATCTACAGAGTACTCTTGGCTATAGACAATGAAATGCGCTGACTTGGTGAGTCGGTCCACCACAACCCAGATAGTATCACAATTCCTCGAGGATACCGGCAAATGGGTCACAAAATCCATCGTGATAAGCTCCCATTTCCACTCAGGAATAGGCAGACTGTGAAGCAAACCTCCAGGTCGTCGGTGTTCTGCGTTGACCTGCTGAAAAACCAAGTATCTTGAAACATACTGATACACGCTGCGTTTCATTCTCTTCCACCAAAACCGAATACGTAGATCCTTGTACATCTTGTTCTCCCCGGATGAGTACTCAACTTAGTGCGATGTGCCAGAGACAAGATCTCCTCTCGCAACTCTATATCCTCCGGAATCACAAGCCTACCAGACAAACACAGAAAGCCATCTGACTGATAGTAAAATCCAGATGTACTACCCTCGTTAGCTAGGCGAGCTAAACGCTGGGTCTTCGAGTCAGACATCTGAGCATCTCGAATCCGCGAATGCAAAGTTGGCTCAGATAGTATCGCAAACATCTGGATACTCTGCATACCTTTTTTGTGCTTGAAGGTATACTCTGAAGAACAACAGTCACTGATTGCACTAGACATCGAACAAGTTCGACTCAAGGCATCAGCGGTGAGATTAGCAGCTCTCGGATGGTACTTAATCTCGCAATCATAGTCCTTAAGCAAGTCCATCCAACGTCTCTGCCTCATGTTCAACTCCGCCTGAGTGAACAAATACTTGAGACTCTTATGGTCGGTAAAGAACTCGAATTTCTCGGCATACAGATAATGACGACAGATCTTTAAAGCGAACACAATAGCTGCCAACTCCAAATCATGGACAGGATAATTGTCTTCGTGCAACTTCAACTGTCTAGAAGCGTATGCGATCACATGTCCATTCTGAATCAGGACATAACCTAACCCCTGAAGAGAAGCATCGGTGTACACCACATACCCTCCAGATCCTGACGATAATGCCAACACCGGCGCAGAAGTCAACCACCGTCGAAGCTCACAGAAATTCTCTTCACACTCTGAGGACCACTCAAAATCAATACCCTTGCGGGTAAGCTGCGTTAATGGTCGAGCTAGTTGAGAGAAGTTTAAAATTAAGCGACGATAATATCCTGCTAGACCTTGAAAACTACGGATCTCAGCAACCGTCGTCGGACGCGACCAATTAAGCACAGCTTCGATCTTTCTCGGATCAACAGAAATCCCCTCCCTGGATATAATATGGCCAAGAAAGACCACTCGATCCATCCAGAACTCACACTTAATCAGCTTGGCGTACAAATTCTCATCCTTAAGAGTCTTCAGTACCAACCGCAAGTGAGTAACATGTTCCTCCGCATTACGTGAATATACCAGTATGTCGTCGATGAAGACCAAGATAAACTTGTCCAAATACTCCCTGAAAACGCGGTTCATCAGATCCATAAATATAGCTGGCACATTGGTCAATCCAAATGGCATCACTAGAAACTCGTAATACCCATAGCGAGTACGGAATGCAGTCTTGGCTACGTCCAGATCTCGGACTCTCATGTGATGATACCCAGATCTCAAGTCAATCTTGGAGTAAACTGAAGTACCCTGAAGCTGATCAAAAAAGTCATCAATGCGAGGCAAAGGATACTTGTTCTTCACAGTAACTCAATTCAGCTGCCGATAGTCAATGCACAACCGCATAGACCCGTCCTTTTTCTTTACGAAAAGAACTGGAGCTCCCCGAGAAGATACACTAGGACGAATGTACCCCTTGTCCAAAAGATCCTATAACTTATTCTTCAACTCTCGCATGTCTGACGGAGCCAGACAATACGGTGCTCGAGAAATAGGCAAAGTACCCGGCATCAACTCTATGCCAAACTCGACTTCCCTAACAGGTGGAAAATCCGGAATCTCATCTGGAAATACATCTGGGAATTAATCCACAATAGGAATACTCTCTAAACCAACGCTCTCAGCGGACAAATCAACTGCATAGATAAGTTATCCTTCCCCGCCAGACTCTAGAGCTCGAAAGGCTCTCAAAGCTGATACCAAAGGCATCGGGGGTCGCGCTCCCTTACCATAGAAAAACTGTGAGACCTCGATTCTAAACCACTAATCTCGGATTAAACAACTATTAAGCGAACAAGGATCCAAGAGTAAAACAAGTCAAAGTTTTTTTTTTTTTTTTTTTTTTTTTTTAAACGCCCGCGCCCGCGCGAGGAACCAAGCTCGCGCGCGCGCGGGCAAACGATCCCGAGGCCCAACGGAGGCCTCGCGCGCGCGCGAGGAACGCCTCGCCCGCGCGCGGAAGGCCTGGGCAGAAATGCTCAGGCTTCAGAAAAAGAAAAGGGATTCCGCGCTTGGTCCGACATGCCTTCAAATACAATTACAATAACAGGGTGTAGGGAAACATGCCATAACAAGTCATGCTTTCAGAAGGCCTAAAACAACCAGAAGTCTAAGTCGATAAAGCAACAACATACTTCGATTTCAGATTACAATCCGAATACAAACTAATTTGAATAACAAAACATATCAAGTTCGAGTTCTAACATGCTTCAATATTAAACTAGATAAACATGCTAATTCGACTTCTAAACCGAGTCTCACTTCTACTACTTGCCCTCGAAGCTAACCATGCCTCTTCTGACTTGTTCCTGCCCCACCTGTTGCCAAGTACACATACAAAACAAAGCAACAGCCGGATAACCGGTGAGAATGATAATCCCAGTAAAAGCAACATATCAAGTAATGAATATACAACATGCTATCAAACCACATATTCACGTCGAAGTTAATGATATGCATGTCTTTAAAACCAGGATATCGATTCTGATAAACACGGGAGTATTGCTCTGCTTTTGGGATCCCAAGGATGAGATCACGTAACGACTCACCGACTCTCCCAATCGAGGTGGTGCCACGTATCCCACTCCTCTAGACTTTGAGCAACCATAATGAGTATGCTAGCACTAGGCGAAATACTACAACCTAGGCCACTCAATCATAGTTCCCAAACGTCTAACAAAAAGGGCGGTTCTGCCCGCTGAAATCAAAGTAGGCTCAAGATGAATGCATAACAGAAATATAAACATAAGCCACATAACAAAACTCAATCAACCAACAATTACAAGTTCCACGTGCTAGAACAAGTATCAATGCAATATGTGATTTAAAAAGGGAAACTCGAGAACCAACAGTCCCGAGTATGCTATCCCGCTACGATGACTGCTTTTACCTTTCAATGCAGTAGTTCCAACTCCAGGAAAGCTACAACAAAAGATTGTATCAACAACTATACAATCTAAACAACAACTACGGATCAAGGTAAATCTCATAACCGATCTTCGTCCAACTCTGAAATGATCAATCAGCTGCTAACTCAGGGCTTGACAACTCCAAACGAATCTGTTCATATACAAGAGATTGATCAACAACAAAGACCAACTTACAAGCCAAGTTCAACAACTCAAAAACGGTTCGAAACCCTCAAAACTCAAACCGACGGCATAACGGCTATAAACTGAACAAACCGGCAACGCAGACAGCAGTTCAATACTGATATCAACTCAATTCAATGCTAAAACCACAACAACAAGACAAACCCAACAAATCTCAAAACCCACAATTTCGAATAATACTTCCAAAAATCATAACAATTCCGAACGTCGCTCTAATTCAAAACCGACAGATAATAAACGATCAGAACTCTGTAGAGAACAACATACTCGAATCTAGAACGATTCTAACAACATCCAAAAACTAGAATGTATCCGATCGTAGAAGAACTTACAATATAACAGAGCTCTCACTGCAGTGATCGATAATCTGCCTTCAGAATTAATTTCTAACGGACGGATCGACCGGAAACCGAGATTGGAAGAGCTTGGAAACGTTTTCCCCAAGCTTCAATGGAGTTCACGGTTGAGAGGAAGAGGAGGAGCTCCTTTTGAGAGTCAAAATAAGTGTAGATAATATATAAAATTCCATATTTGCATTTTAGTCCCTGAAATTTCCAAAATTTGCAAAAAGGACCCTGATCAAAATCAAACCGGCTCGAGAACTCTGTAATCTCTGATTAACTCAAATAAACTCATTTAAGATAAAAACGGGGCGTTACAATTCTCCCCCACTAAGAAGAGATTTCGTCCTCGAAATCAACGAGAACCACAACTCATAAGATAGAATAAAGAACTAAAGACAGTAAGAAGAACTCACGTCATCCGAACAACTCTGGAAAACGTTGTCTCATGTCAGATTCTGTCTCCCAAGTCGCTTCCTCGACTCCGTGACGGCTCCACTGCACTTTCACCAACGGAATCAACTTGGTCCTGAGTTGCTTTTCTTTTCGATCAAGGATCTGAATCGGTCGCTCAAAATAGCTCAGGGTCTCGTCTAACTCGGCTTCGTCAGGCTAAAGGATATGAGAAATATCTGGTTGGTACTTTCGCAGCATAGAGACGTGAAAAACGTCGTGAATACCAGATAAAGACGGAGGAAGTGCAAGTCTGTAGGCAAGATCGCCTATCTTCTCGAGAATCTCGTACGGACCGATGAATCTCGGAGATAACTTTCCTCTCATACCGAATCTGACGGTGCCTCTGAACGGAGAAATCTTAAGGAATACACGGTCTCCCTGCTCAAAACTCAGAGGTCGACGTCTGACATTCGCATACTTCGCCTGTCTATCTTGAGCTGACTTCATTCTGGTCTGAATGATTTTAACCTGCTCTGCCATATCTCTAAGCATCTCCGGTCCCAAATCTGGTGACTCGGACAATTCATCCCAAAACAATGGAGATCGGCACTTTCTACCATACAAAGCCTCAAAAGGCGCCATACCGATACTCGCTTGGAAGCTGTTGTTGTAAGAAAACTCGACAAGAGGCAAAGAATCCTGCCAACTAGTGCCAAAGTCTAGCACTACTGCTCGCAGCATATCCTCCAACGTCTGGATAGTCCGCTCTGACTGTCCATCTGTCTGAGGATGATAAGCTGTACTCAGATGCAATCGAGTACCAAGTGCCCCCTGAAGACTGTGCCAGAAGTGAGAAGTGATTCTAGGATCTCTGTCTGAAATGATCGACTTCGGCACACCATGCAATCTCACAACATTGCTAACATACAACTCAGCCATCTGATCATGACGATACGTCATCCTGTACGGAATAAAACACGCAAACTTCGTCAATCGATCGATCACTACCCAAATAGCATCGCATCCTCGAACGGATCGTGGTAGCTTCGTGACAAAATCCATAGAAATGTGATCCCATTTCCATTCAGGAACAGATAGGCTGTGCAAAAGACCACCTGGTCGCTTCCGCTCTGCTTTCACTTGCTGACAATTCAAACACCGAGATACAAATCTCGCAACATCGTCCTTCATTCTCTTCCACCAGAACTGACTCTTCAGATCGTTGTACATCTTACGACCTCCAGGATGAACGCTAAACCGGCTGCAATGAGCCTCTCGGAGAATACGCTGTCTCAACTCCGAAATATCAGGCACAACAATACGGTTATTCACCAACAAAACGTCATCTCTAACCTGGAATTCTAACTGATGCCCAGTTCTGACTTTCTCTACCGAAACTTGAATGCTCGGCTCAGAATTCTGTGCTTCTCTGATTGCAACAAACAACTCCGGCTCGGCTTGAATAGCAAACACTCTGATAGTCTCCCTATTTGTTTCAAACTCTAAACTAGAAGTGCAACAATCATCGACCAACTGAGAAACACCGATAGTTGAAAGAGATAAAGAACAAAGCTTTCGGCTCAAGGCATCTGCAACTGCATTCGACTTCCCTGGATAATACTTGATCTCACAGTCAAAATCCTTCAACAGATCTAACCATCTTCTCTGTCTCATATTCAGCTCTGCCTGTGAAAACAAGTACTTAAGACTCTTATGATCAGAAAAGATCTCGAAAGACTCACCATAAAGATAGTGACGCCAGATCTTCAAAGCAAATACAATTGCTGCAAGTTCAAGGTCATGAACCGGATAACGAGTCTCGTGCGGTTTCAGCTGCCTCGATGCATACGCTATCACATGCTTATGCTGCATAAGAACACAACCCAAACCTCGGTTAGAAGCATCACAATACACTGCGAAACCTCCAGTACCCTTCGGAATAGAAAGAATTGGAGCACTGGTCAGTCTCCTCTTTAGATCAACAAAGCTAGCCTCACAATCTGGAGTCCAGACAAAAGGCGCATTCTTCTGAGTCAGCTGGGTAATAGGCTTGGCAATAGACGAGAAACCCTCGATGAAACGACGGTAATAACCAGCTAAACCCATGAAGCTTCGGATCTCAGGTACTGATGTCGGTCTAGGCCAATTCATAACCGCTTCGATTTTGCTGGGATCGACAGAAATCCCATCTTCAGAAATAATATGACCGAGAAAGACAACTCGATCTAACCAGAATTCGCATTTCGATAGCTTGGCAAACAACTGCTCAACTCGTAAAATCTGCAAGACGATTCTCAAGTGCTCTGCATGGTCAGTACGGTTCTTCGAGTAGATAAGAATATCATCGATGAAAATAATGACGAACTCATCTAAATAACGCTGAAATATACGGTTCATCAAACCCATAAAAACAGCTGGAGCGTTAGTCAAACCGAACGGCATGACTATAAACTCAAAGTGACCATACCTCGTTCTGAATGCGGTCTTAGGAACATCTTCCTCTCGCACTCTCAGCTGATGGTAGCCTGACCTCAGATCAATCTTAGAGTAGACAGAAGAACCCTGCAGTTGATCAAACAAGTCATCTATTCGGGGTAAAGGATACCTGTTCTTAACTGTAGCCTGATTCAATTGGCGGTAGTCGATACAGAGCCGCATAGAACCATCCTTCTTCCGAACGAATAGAACAGGAGCACCCCAAGGCGATACACTAGGTCTGATGTATCCCTTGGCAATCAAATCCTCAAGCTGATCCTTCAACTCTCTCAATTCAACAAGTGCCATACGATAAGGAGCTTTTGAAATAGGTTGAGTACCTGACACTAAGTCAATGCTGAATTCAACCTCTCGAATGGGTGGCAATCCAGGAACATCTTCCGGAAACACATCAGCAAAATCTCTAACCACTGGTAAGTCAACCAAAGCTGGGCTAGATTTCAGTACATCAACCGCATAAACCAAAAATCCTTCTGCACCTCTCTGTAACAAACGAGTCATAGATAACACTGAAATCAAAGGAATTCTAGATCGAGAACCCTTACCAAAGAATTTCCACTCGTCTGCCATTTCAGGTCTGAACCTGACAACCTTCAGAAAACAATCAACTGTCTCCCTGTACTTGGTTAAAGCATCTATCCCGACAATACAATCAAAATCTGACAACCCAAGCACAATACAGTCGAATTCTAACAAATTCCCCTCGAAACAAAATTCACAGTTCCTGACTAGTCGGACAGAAACAATTCCTCCACCCAAAGGTGAAGTAATAGCTACTACTGTAGGCAACAATTCAGTTGGCAAAGCATGCAATAACACATATTTCTCAGAGATAAAGGAATGGGAAGCACCGGTATCTATCAAGACATGAGCAAAATGACCGAAAATCGAACAGTTACCTGCTATGACATCGTCAGGTGCTGCCTGAGCCTGATCCTCTGTCAATGCAAAGACTCGTGCTTGCTGTCTCGGAGGCTGATTTGCACTAGAGCTACCTCCCTGTCTGTTCTGCTGTTGCTGGGGTTGGAAAGAGTGCACTGCAGACGACTGCCTCTCCGGCTGAGCTGCAGGTCTAGACGAACTCCCACTCTGAGCTCTATCTCTATTACGTTGAGGGCACACTTTAGAGAAGTGTCCCGGTTGCTGACATGTGTTACAATTGCCGAAGACTCCCACACACTGATCCGGTGAGTGTCTTCCTCCACTTGCTGCAGTACAAGGATGATGACCCAGAACTCGGTCCTGAACCGAATTGCTTCGAACCACTGGAACTGGACGAACTGTTCCCCTGTCTCTTGAACTGTTTACCTCTTGCCTTGTACTGATCCTTTCTGTTTCCCCCACTGTTTCCACCTTCATACCTCTGCTGCTGGTTCTGATGTTGAGGTGGCTGATTCTGGTACTGAGATGGTTGGTTCTGATACTGCTTCTGCTGCTGAGGTGCCCCCTGATTACCTCTTTGCCTCCACAAGCCTGCTTCTGCTCCCTTTGCATAATTCATGGCATCCGCAAAGTTGCTAGGCCTGTTGGTGTTAACCAACGTGAAGACATCGGGGTTCAACCCGTTGATGAACTGATCTGCCTTAGCTTCTTCATCTCCGGCAATTAGCGGTGCAAAACGCAACAGACTATCGAACTTAGCCACGTACTCTTCAATGTTCAGATTTCCTTGCCTCAGATTTGCAAACTCTGCTCCCTTATCCTTACGATACGAGATAGGGAAAAACCGCTTATAAAACTCAGATTTAAAAAGAGTCCAAGTAACCTCTGTACCTCTACTCTCAAATGCTTTCTTTGTCATGATCCACCAGCTCTTAGCACCACCACGCAGCTGATGAATTACTAACCTGATTCGGCGGTCATCTGTGTAGTCAATGGAATCAAACAACTGATCCATATCATCCAACCAACTCTCACAGTCAACTGGATTTTCTGAACCCATCAACAATGGCGGATTGAACGACTGAAACCTCTTCAGCAAGGTTTCCATAGGAGTTGCTGAAGCATCCAACTGATCAACCTCAGTGCTAGCTTGCTCAGTCGCAGGGATAACTGGTGGTGTGTTTCTGTTTATCACTCGACGAGGACCCATCTGATAATCAAAGGTTAGCACACGAGATATCTCAATCGCTACCATCAGTGCCCTTACAACCGCTTGGAATACCGAATACCAGTCGAGAACGGAAACAGTTATATCTCAAGTAGATCATGCTTTATTAATTTAAATCACACAACCATGTAATTCAAATAATGCTCAAACAATAAAGCATGCTCGCATGGAATTAAGTACACAATTAAATAATTCAAACACATGCGATGAGTCATTACACACAGACTCGATCTACCCCGCTCACTCTAGTTCGACCAAGAATCTTAAAGCTCTGATACCACTTAATGTGAGACCTCGATTCTAAACCACTAATCTCGGATTAAACAACTATTAAGCGAACAAGGATCCAAGAGTAAAACAAGTCAAAGTTTTTTTTTTTTTTTTTTTTTTTTAAACGCCCGCGCCCGCGCGAGGAACCAAGCTCGCGCGCGCGCGGGCAAACGATCCCGAGGCCCAACGAAGGCCTCGCGCGCGCGCGAGGAACGCCTCGCCCGCGCGCGGAAGGCCTGGGCAGAAATGCTCAGGCTTCAGAAAAAGAAAAGGGATTCCGCGCTTGGTCCGACATGCCTTCAAATACAATTACAATAACAGGGTGTAGGGAAACATGCCATAACAAGTCATGCTTTCAGAAGGCCTAAAACAACCAGAAGTCTAAGTTGATAAAGCAACAACGTACTTCGATTTCAGATTACAATCCAAATACAAACTAATTCGAATAACAAAACATATCAAGTTCGAGTTCTAACATGCTTCAATCTTAAACTAGATAAACATGCTAATTCGACTTCTAAACCGAGTCTCACTTCTACTACTTGCCCTCGAAGCTAACCATGCCTCTTCTGACTTGTTCCTGCCCCACCTGTTGCCAAGTACACATACAAAACAAAGCAACAGCCGGATAACCGGTGAGAATGATAATCCCAGTAAAAGCAACATATCAAGTAATGAATATACAACATGCTATCAAACCGCATATTCACGTCGAAGTTAATGATATGCATGTCTTTAAAACCAGGATATCGATTCTGATAAACACGGGAGTATTGCTCTGCTTTTGGGATCCCGAGGATGAGATCACGTAACGACTCACCGACTCTCCCAATCGAGGTGGTGCCACGTATCCCACTCCTCTAGACTTTGAGCAACCATAATGAGTATGCTAGCACTAGGCGAAATACTACAACCTAGGCCACTCAATCATAGTTCCCAAACGTCTAACAAAAAGGGCGGTTCTGCCCGCTGAAATCAAAGTAGGCTCAAGATGAATGCATAACAGAAACATAAACATAAGCCACATAACAAAACTCAATCAACCAACAATTACAAGTTCCACGTGCTAGAACAAGTATCAATGCAATATGTGATTTAAAAAGGGAAACTCGAGAACCAACAGTCCCGAGTATGCTATCCCGCTACGATGACTGCTTTTACCTTTCAATGCAGTAGTTCCAACTCCAGGAAAGCTACAACAAAAGATTGTATCAACAACTATACAATCTAAACAACAACTACGGATCAAGGTAAATCTCATTACCGATCTTCGTCCAACTCTGAAACGATCAATCAGCTGCTAACTCAGGGCTTGACAACTCCAAACGAATCTGTTCAGATACAAGAGATTGATCAACAACAAAGACCAACTTACAAGCCAAGTTCAACAACTCAAAAACGGTTCGAAACCCTCAAAACTCAAACCGACGGCATAACGGCTATAAACTGAACAAACCGGCAACGCATACAGCAGTTCAATACTGATATCAACTCAATTCAATGCTAAAACCACAACAAAAAGACAAACCCAACAAATCTCAAAACCCACAATTTCGAATAATACTTCCAAAAATCATAACAATTCCGAACGTCGCTCTAATTCAAAACCGACAGATAATAAACGATCAGAACTCTGTAGAGAACAACATACTCGAATCTAGAACGATTCTAACAACATCCAAAAACTAGAATGTATCCGATCGTAGAAGAACTTACAATATAACAGAGCTCTCACTGCAGTGATCGATAATCTGCCTTCAGAATTAATTTCTAACGGACGGATCGACCGGAAACCGAGATTGGAAGAGCTTGGAAACGTTTTCCCCAAGCTTCAATGGAGTTCACGGTTGAGAGGAAGAGGAGGAGCTCCTTTTGAGAGTCAAAATAAGTGTAGATAATATATAAAATTCCATATTTGCATTTTAGTGCCTGAAATTTCCAAAATTTGCAAAAAGGACCCTGATCAAAATCAAACCGGCTCGAGAACTCTGTAATCTCTGATTAACTCAAATAAACTCATTTAAGATAAAAACGGGGCGTTACAAAAACCAACTATCACTCCCATCCGGATGAAAGAATACTAATCTCTGATAGCAGTCCACTGAAGCTCGATAGGTAGTCAGCATGTCTATCCCCAGAATACAATCAAAATCGTCCATCGCAAGAACCATGAGATTTGCTAACAGGATGTTCCCTTCGAACTCTAAAGGGCAACCCATCACTAGACGCTTAGCCAAAGCAGATTGACCCGTCGGAGTAGAAATAGAAACTACTACGTCTAGTGCAATGCATGGTAACTTATGCCTCTTAACAAAACATGCAGAAATGAAGGAATGAGATGCACCAGTGTCAATAAGTACAAGAGCAAGTATACCATATAACAGAAATGTACCTGCGATGACCTTCTCATTCTCCTCCACTTCCTGATCATGTCTCAAGGCAAACACCTGGCCAGAAGCACGCGGCCTCATATGAGAACTCCCAACAGCCTGTCCCTGTGACCTCTGCTGAACGGTGGCCTGAGAACCCGATCCTGAGCCAGAACCAGAACCGCCTCCCCCAGATAGTGGACAATCCCTCCGGAGATGACCCACCTCTCCACAATGAAAACAAGCTCCTGAAGCTTTGCGGCATCGGTCGGTCGGATGGTTCTTCCCACAATGATCACACTTGTCCTTCTTCCCAAAACGGACAACACCAGCGGAACCAGAGGAAGAAGAAGTAGATCCGGACTTCTTGAAAGTATGAGCACGGGGACCCAAAAAACTCGCAGGCCTAGAATGAGAGAAAGACCTGTTCCGCCAAATGCTATCCTCCACCTGGTGACAACGGCTCACCAAACCCTCGTAGGACATGTCATCGCCAACCGCCACACGGTCATGAATCTTAGGTTTAAGGCCCTGAAGGAACAGATTATACTTCATCTCAAAGCTGTCGGCAATCTCAAGGCAATAGGATAACAGATCAAAGAACTTCTGCTGATACTCGTCAATAGACATGGCTCCCTGTCTTAGATTCAGTAGCTCACCCTCCTTTGACTGACGGAGTGCAGGAGGAAAATACAGCTTCTGAAAAGCTATGCGGAACTCGGCCCAGGTGGCCACTCCTCTCGCCGCAAAATAGGGTGCAGAAGTAAACCTCCACCACCTACGGGCTCGTACATCCAGAAGATAACCCAGTGTCTCCATCTTATGCTCCTCAGTACAGTGGAAAGTCTGGAAAGTCATCTCCATGCGGTCTAACCAGTTCTCCGCATCTTCTGGAGACTCACCCCCAACCAAGGGCTTAGGACCCATCTGCAAGAATTGACGCACACTGAAACGCTGATCATCATGGAGACGATGATGGCGTTCTCGACGACGCTCCCGATCGGCATCGCCCCAACGACCACCAATACTGCCATGGCTACTCTGATCATCACGATCCGCCATCTACAAAATTTACCTCACGGTTATCTTATGCAGAATCTAAATCCCAAGAATACTATGCAGGCTCTGATACCATAAATGTAGTGACCCTTACCGAGATCACCTACTAAACAGAACTTAGGCATGTAATTAACTTAATCAAACAGTAAACCAGAATAAGCTGCAGAAACCATAAACAATAATACAATCCCAAGGAAAGGAATCTGTAAATATCCGAATATTTATACAACCATATCGAAAGCTGTATCAACCCAATACAAAAGAATAAACCTAGATGAAGCTCCAGCTGGCTAATCACTGCCTAGCCCCTCTTGGATCCACCCGCCTCATCCAATCGCAAACCTGCCCCATGGAATAGGGTGTCCAGAAACACAGAGTACGAGACGTGAGCATAAAACGCTCAGCATGAGAGTATGAGTATACATGCATGCAAGTGTACCGTCTACTGACTGGAGGTCAAGAATCAGATAACAAAGACAGACCAGACCCTGGTATGTAGCGCGTTGTGCCGTCGCTTCAGGAGGTGGCTCACATACCAAAAATACCAGTGGATACGCCGGACCCAATTCGATGGAAGTCCATCCACTAACAGGATAGAGTAAAATCCTACTAACAGACATCTCAAAAGAGATAGTTCAAGATGCAAATGTATGCAACATAAAATCATGTCATATAAATCATGAAGTCACATAATACATGCATACTCAGTCAGGATATCTCGAACAGTACTTTTATACCTCAACTACTAAGCAAGCTCTACCGGCTCTAGGTCCATGCCTACAATCCGCACTGCGTCCGTCGTCAGTCCTTTGATGTCGATACCCCAGAACTTAGGTACAACTCCGCTGCGACTCCCGAACGCCTCGCCGACCCCTGGGTCAAGCCTAGGAAGGCTAGAACTACTCAAATAAGCCTGGAATGGCAGGAAATCTTGGAATTGTCATGGAAAAAGTGAAGCCTCGGCCTTCTATTTATAGACAACGATCGGAACGTCCAATCCCGACATTAGAGCTTCCGATTGCCCTTATCTTCCACATGTCAAGTTCTCACTGGTTGACTTTGGATAGGGGTGATCAGAGCTTCCGATCAACCACACATGTCATGCCTGACGTAATACCATCGGAACTTCCGATCGCCTTCGGAGCTTCCAATCCCACCTTCGGAGCTTCCGATCTCCATCAATCTTTAATGATTCATTTTGTGTTGATTAATCTCTTAATTACTTATTTTGGGTACAGGCTACTACACAGACCTTGCCTGGTATGCCCTAGAAGTAGTCGAGGAATTGGAAAGTTCAAAAGCAAACTCTTTTGAATAAGCCATAGCCAGTAAACACATAAACAAATGGAGTGAAGCTATAAAGGAAGAAATGAACTCTCTGATCAAGAATGAAACCAGGAAATTCGTAGAAAAACCACAAGGACAAAGGACTTTGGGATGCAAATGGATATATAAATTGAAGGAGTCCACACTTGGAAAGGAAGGGTTAAAGTATAAGGCTAGATTGGTAGCAAAAAAGCTTTGCACAGATGGAAGGAATAGATTTCAATGAGATTTACTCTCCCGTGGTCAGGCATAGCTCAATCAGGGTGATACTTGCTCTAGTAACTCAATATGATCTAGAGCTTGAACAACTAGATGTGAAGAGTGCCTTCCTTCATGGTGATCTTGAAGAAGTGATCTACATGGATCAATCAAAGGGGTTCATAAAATGAGACATCAAGGACAAATATGTCTACTCAAGAGATCTCTATATGGACTTAAACAAAGTCAAAGACAATGGAACAAAAGATTTGATGAGTTCATAACAAACATAGAATATGAAAGAAACAACTTTGACAGCTGCATCTATCTAAGAAGCAAAGAGGAACAAGTCCTTGTTATCTACTGATCTATGTGGATGACATTATAATTGCAAGCAAAAACATGTCAAAGATTAGAACTATAAAGAATCAGATAAAATCTGAGTTTGAAAAGAAATATTTAGGCGAGGCCATAAAGATACTTGGGATGAACATAAGAAGGAGCAGGAAAAGTTCACAACGTGCCTAAGCCAAGAATCTTATCTAAAGAAAGTGATACTAAGGTATAACATGAACAACGCAAAGTCAGTATCCACTCCATTAGTACAACATCTAAAGCTATCAACAAGTCAGTGCCGTGATAATGAAATAGACAAGAACAAGATGGAAAACATACATTGTGCAAGTGGAGTTGGCAGCCTTATCTATGCCATCGTCTGTAGAAGACCAGATCTGGCATATGCAATCAGTGTAGTATCCAAGTTTATGGCAAACCTTGGCATCTGCCATTAGGAAGCTTTGAAGTGGATCATGAGATATGTAACAAACACCACTAGACATGGACTTATGTATGGACAACAAAATAGTAATGCAAATCTAGTGATAGGTTATGTTGATTCAGACTGCGCTGGAAATTTAGGTACAAACAAATCCCCAACTGGATACATTTTTACATTATTTTGGACAGCTATCTCCTGGAATTTTAATCTACAATAAGTGGTGGCACTTTCAACCAAAAAAGCTGAGTACATAGCAGCTACTGAAGTTGTCAAAGAAGTTATGTGGTTGAAGGGGTTAGTAAGTGAGCTTGGAATCAAACAAGACAGGTTTATAATTTATTGTGATAACCAGAGAGATATCCACTTATCAAGGCATCTAGTATACCATGAACGGTAAAAACACGTAGATGTGAACAACACTTCATAAGAGACATAATATCTAAAGGAGAAATGGTTATATAGAAGATATCAACTAAACACAATCCAGCAGATACTTTGACAAAACCTCTGCCCCTTGCTAAATTCAGATACTGCTTGGACTTAGTGAGAGCACTAGATGTGAAATAGTCTATAGGACTAGGTGGAGAACAACCAACCTCAAGAGACAAGGTGGATATTGTTGAAGATGTGTCTCCTTTTCGGTTGGGCTTTAAAAGGGAATGTTGGGCTTTATAATTACTAGACTGCACTCATAGTTCAAAGTTCTTACTAGGCAAGCAATCTTGTGCTGGGCTTTGGCAGTTGGAGAACTCTGTTACATAATAGTAAGTAGCCGGACAACTGGAGAAGCTGATGCATGGGAATGAAGATTATGTCTTAGACCACCGGCTCCAAGATTCAGTCGTCCAACAGCAAATGCGAAGAAGATAAATAACATATATCTTTGGCTTCCTCAATAACTGCAACCTTTATATTAAATATTTTTTAAAGTGATCGTAGTGTCTTTCAAAAACATTTTGCATCCGAGTACTTTTTGCCCAAGGAAAAGCTTCATTTGCAATATCACACAACTTTATATTGAACTCATTGATTGTTTCATCATCCTCCATCTTCAGATCTTCGAACATGGTGGCAAGAATTTGCAACTTTGAAAATTTAACTGCAACGGTGCCCTTCATAAGTTGTTTCCAAAATACACCAAGCATCCCTAGCACATTCATGAGTAGAGATTAGTTTAAATTGATTTAAATCAACCGCATTAAAAATAGCATTAAGAGCTTTTGCATTTGCGATTCCCAATCGCTCTTCCTCAATGGTCCATTTTCTTCTTTCTTCGGTGTGGTTTTTTTTCCTTCACTGTATTTTTCCATCGGAGGCTTCCATCCAGTCACAATCGATCTTCAGGCCTTTTCATCGACAGATTTAACAAATTCTCTCATCTTGGATTTCCAATATGGGTAGTTAGTACCGTTCAGGAGTGGAGTTCTGATTGATCCACCTTCTTTTCCAAAATCCATACTTGCAAATGACAAAATAAAATCGGGATCTCACTAAGTAGTAAAATAGTGAACCACTTTGATACCAATTGAAACCCGTGTTTAATTTACAGTTTATGTGCCTTTTATATTAGCGTTATTTCTAGGATACGCACGTAGTGGAATAAAAAATAAAGACACAAGATTTTAATGTAGTTCGGTTGAAAGATCTACATCTACGGGGCCACACCCAGATTTCAAATGAATTCACTAAAGTATAAAAGTGTTACAATCAAATAAAGGACTTATTCAAAACACACAAGACTCATTCTTGTTCATGACGCCTTAACGAAGAGAAAATTCATTTGACGAGCATCACTCGTCTTTGATCCGTTTTACTTGAAATCCCTTCAAAGCCATTGACTGTTCTCCCCCGAGAACATCACCTTCCTCTCCCGAGGAATGAATCACAGTATTCACTTGTAAGTCTATACCACGATCAAGATTGTACCCTCAACACAGAATGTATTTTTGTGATACTTTTCTCAGCTTTTCTCACAGGATGTCGGGACACTTATTAGAACACAACGTGTTTTTTTTTTCTCCAGAATTCGTCCCACACCCTCAACGATGTATTACGCTCATAATATAGTTTTTTAATTCTGCAGATATATCATGAGTCTGTTTTCAAGAGATAGATTTTCCAGATTTTATCTTCATGCTTATCAATATCAAATTTATATTCCCTTGACACTCTTGATAACTTGTTTCATGTACCTGGACACTTTGTCAGCAATTATGCATAAATATTATTATAAACATAAGATTATCTTCTAATCATATATCATATGGCAATATCAAGATAACAATAGTTATCATAAACAACTAATCATTATCAACCCAAACAAATCAAAACACCTAACTAATCTAGATAATATCACAGACCAAAATAGTCAAAACATGTCAATTAAAACTAAGTCTAACATTGTCCTTTCTCACAGGTGGTGGAAGAGTACAGGGCTTGCTGAAAAGCTACCTTTTGCAAGGGATAGACTTGTGGAGTGTTACGTTTGGAACATCGGTTGGATCTCCGGCCCGGAGAATGGATACTCAAGAATTACTCTTGCTAAGATTTTTGTGTTTATAACGATTATAAATGATATATTTGATGTCTATGCTACCTTGGAAGAAATACAGCTCTTGCATGATGTTATTTATTGGATATTATTGTGATCTTTTAACATGTTTGGTATTTTAATTATACCATAATTAAAAGATTAGATATATCAATAATATTATCTCATAATATATTATTTGATATAGAATATTTGATATATCAAAGTGCATCCACAGTTTGAAGTGGAGTAGAATTCTAATCATACCAGACTAGGTCTCCTATAAATATAGGTAGTCCCTAGTTGGTAGATACATGAATTATTCACATTGAATAATACACATAAACATATATTTTCTCTGTGTTCATTCTTGGAGCATCGCCAGAATTTCCAAGGGTTTAAGGTGTGAACGTGATCGAAATATTCTAGTAATATTTCAACGACCGCAAAAGGAACAAATTATTGTTCGTGAGATTTGTTCGTGCTGTTCGTGAGATCTGTTCCTGGAACTTGCTTGTAGATCGAGTCAGAGATCCAACGATTGTGTGCCTTATTTTTCGCTGAAAAGGTACACACAATTTATTGTTTTAGACAATGGATTCTAACAGTGGTATCAGAGCCCGCAAAGGCTCGATCTCGAAAATAAATTAATTTGCGGAAATCGTTTCTTAGTTTGTTGGCCGATTGCAATTCGTACTTTTGTAATTGAATTGTAATTATGTTGTGATTATTTAATTCACTTGAATTTGCTAACCAATTAAACAAAAGAAAAAGAAGATAGGTGGGCAACAAGACGAGAGGTCGGTTGCCCACGATGGATCTGCAAATTATTGTCGCCGAACTCTCGCTGGGAAATAAACCACCCGCAAACTCGCCGAAAAAAAAAGAGAAAGGCAAAGGTGGCGCGACTGACGATTCGAAGCCACCATCACCGTTTCACGAACCACAGCGCAAGCCACGGGCTCTGGCCTCGTCGAGGTTGCTGCAATGGTTAGAGGCCGAAAAGATGCAGCGACATGAATCAAGGTGATGCGGCGACGACCCTAAAACTTTTTTTTTGGGGGAGAGGCTGCCGATCATGTTGTGATTAGTGGGCCAATATCCTAGCCCAAGTCAGAACAGTAGGTCTGTTACCTTGAGAATAATTTTAATTCGGGAAGTGATAATTACATGAATGCATATTTAATTACTAAAGCCTGCAATATTTGTTTTTTTGAAAAATTATTATGGCTTAAGATTTGATTAATTATTCCATGCATCCGATTAATTATTCCAATTATATAATTATATTCCTCATTAAATTTATTTGAGAAAGAATGTTTAAAAAATAATCATTTATGTCACTATGTTTATTTGATGCAATATGTGAAATTATTATCATCATGCGCTTACTTATGCATCATGGACCTATTTTATTTCAAGATTAGTAATTTTTATTAGGATTTTTAATTTGGAGGGAGATGATTACTAGCTATCAATTGAAGCGAAATTTTCGATCCTAATGAATTAAAGAAAATAATAAATTTACTTGAATCTGAAATAAAAGTATATCTTATATGAACAAGTACTTAGTAAAGTTTTTGTGCAGTAATGGATACCCCAGTATCTTTCGTTGATTTTCATGTTAAAGACAAACTAGATGGCCAGAATTATGCTATGTGGCATAGAAAAATATAGTATTTGCTACACAAAGAAAAAACCCTAGATCATCTCACCGCCTCTATGTCTAAACCGGTTGAACCAAAAACTGGACCATCAACCCAGTACCTTCAGGATGTGAAAGAGTACGAGAAATGGCTGGATTGGGATACTAGTGTGCGCTTTACGATGTTAAGCTGCATGCAAGACACCCTGGTCAGAGAATTCAAGAAATATCCCACGACTAAGGAGTTATGGGAGGTATTGAAGGTCAAGTATGGTACGACATCCACTACTAGATTGAGAGCTTTGACTCTCAAGTTTAATCAATACGTACTTGACCCGAAGCACTCGATGATCCAGCATCTTGATACGATGAAGGATATGATTCTAGAAGTTCAGAATGCCGGATGTGTACTCTCGGATGAACAACAAGTTTTGGCCGTCCTTAGGTCGCTACCTGAGCAGACTTGGGGACATGTAAAACTTGTGCTTACGCACAATGAGCAAATTCAAACTTTTGATAATGTCGCCAGTCACTTGAGGCTAGAGGCTGACCGTCGAGAAGCTGAACGTGCTCAAGCTACAGCTCTTGTCGCACTTGCTAGCCAAAATAAGCCCCAAAAAGGAAAACAGTGGGCCAAGCAGAAGATTGCTAAACAAAACCATAGCAAAGGCCAAAACTTGGGCCCAAAAGGTGATAATACTAAAAAGCGTCACCGAGGTAAAAGGGGAGGAAAGAAATACATAAGCAAAGCAAGATGCAACAACTGCAAAGGATTGGGCCACTTCGCTCATGACTGCACTGAGCCGAAGAAGGTAAATCTTCAAACCAACTCTCTCAACTTATTTGTTTGCTCGCATATTATGATTGCTAATTCTCTCCATGGATGGATTGTAGATACCGGAGCAACAAAACATGTGACAAGAGATAGAGAAGGGTTTATAGATTATCATCGAGTACCTGCATGCAGCTACTACATTGCTATGGGAAATGGCGCACGAGAGGAGGTTCTTGGAGTTGGTACTTATCGACTCAAGCTTAGCACCAGGCGTGAGCTACTCCTTAGTGATGTGCAATATGCACCTAGTATTCGATGTAATTTAGTTTCAGTTAATGCACTATTAGGGCTTGGTTTTTCATTTCTTTTTGAGAAAACTAGATTGTCTATTTTTTTTGGTTCAGACCTTTATGGCATTGGTTTTTTGAATAATGGATTTTTTATTTTAGAATTATCCAATGATTGCGTTTCTTATATATCTTCTTCTGTTGATTTAGTTTCTGAATCTGTTCAATGGCATGCTAGACTAGGACACATAGCACAAACAAGGATGACAAGATTAGCTAGAGAAGGCCTTTTAGGCAATCTCGCTAAAATCAACCTTCCGGTGTGCAAATCGTGTCTGGCAGGCAAAGCCTGCAGAAAGCCTTTTGGAAAGGCTGTGAGGGCTACTCACCCTTTAGAGTTAGTCCACTCAGACATCTGCGGACCAATGAATGTAAGGGCACGACATGGTGCATTATACTTTCTCACATTTATTGATGGTTATTCACGCTATGGATCAGTATATCTCCTATCTCATCGGTCGGAAGCGCTTGACTGTTTCAAGCGATTCTTGGCAGAGGTTGAGAACCAAAAGGAGAGAAAACTCAAAATTTTACGTACTGATAGAGGGCGAGAATATTTGTCTGACAAGTTCAGACAATTATGTGAGGAAAGAGGAATAATAAGACAATTAACGACTCCATATACACCGCAACAAAATGGATTGCAGAGCGAAGGAATCATAAGTATGGTGAACATCCTGATGGAGGAATGACCGAAATTGAGTCCCGAGATGTGAATTTCCTTGAGGAGGATTTTCCCACCATAAGTGAAGTAAAAGAGAACACTGAACTATATGAGTTAGTGGAACCCCAAGTAGGTGTCCCGATCTCTGGTGAGGAAGATTTACCCCTTCACCCAGTAGTCGACAAAGAAAGCGAAAGCGATCCTAAATTCAGTGGGAGCATTCCAACTGAAGGGGACTCTCAAAATCTACAAATTCGACGAAGCAGACGAGAACCAGTACCCCGTCGACGATTTGAAATCGAAGGGGAATCTTTCATGTGTGCTTTTGTAGATGATGATGAGCCGGCCACATACAAAGCGGCTGTTACTTCACCAAATGCGAAAGAGTGGATGACTTCTATGAAAGATGAAATTAGCTCAATGGCTAAGAACCATTTTTGGGAGCTAGTTGATCTACCGCCAGGACGTAAGACCATTGGAAACAAGTGGGTTCTCAAGGTCAAACGTAGAGCTGATGGATCAATTGATAAATACAAAGCTCGACTTGTGGCGAAAGGATATACCCAACAGGAGGGTATAGATTATGAAGAGACATTCTCACCCGTGGTGAGATTTGCCTCGATTCGCCTCATTTTAGCCATAGTCGCCCAACTAGATCTGGAATTATTTCAGATGGACGTAAAGACTACATTTCTCAATGGAGAACTAGATGAGGAAATTTATATGGATCAACCCATAGGATTTCAGGAGAAGGGACAAGAGCGCAAAGTGTGCCGCTTAAAGCGTTCCATTTATGGCCTGAAACAATCGTCTAGGCAATGGTATACTCGATTCCATCAAGCTATCACTTCAATAGATTTTACGATGATCGAAGAGGACCATTGCGTGTATGTCAAGAAGAGTAAAAATAGTTTTCTAATACTCTCACTATACGTGGACGACATATTATTGGCAGGAAATGACATGGAGATGATAATCGCCACTAAAGAATGGTTGTCCTCAAATTTTGAGATGAAGGACATGGGGGAAGCAGAGTACATACATGGTGAAGTTATACGCCGGGATCATTCTAAGAGATCATTGAGTATGTCTCAAGAGACTTACATCAAGAGAGTACTAGAACGTTTTCATATGGAAAATGCTAAACCTGTTGACACTCCCATTGAGAAAAATCACATTCTTAGCAAAGATTTATGCCCTAAGACAGATGAAGAAAAAGAACGCATGTCTAAAGTCCCATATGCAAGTGCGGTACGAAGTCTGATGTATGCTATGATGTGTACTCGACCAGACTTATCCTTTGCTGTGGGAATGGTGAGCAGATATCAAAGTAAACCTGGTCCCGGTCATTGGATGGCTGTGAAGAGAATAATTAGATATCTGAAGGGGACAATTGACCTAGCGCTATGCTACCAAGCTGGTAGTTTGAAACTGGTCGGATATAGCGATGCTGATGGTGCAGCGAACAAAGATGAGTGCAAATCCACTTCTGGATATATATTTTTGTTTGGAGGCGCGGCTATCACTTGGTGTAGCAAGAAGCAGCCTTGTATTGCTTTGTCCACTATGGAAGCTGAGTACATAGCCTGCACATCTGCAGTACAAGAAGCCATCTGGTTGAGGAGATTTCTTCAGAGTCTTCGAGTGACGGCGCACGTGGACGATGTGGTTATCATTCATTGCGATAACACTGCCGCTCTTGAATATACGAATGATCCCAAATATCATGGTAGAACGAAGCACATTGATACTAGATATCCCTTTATTAGGGAGAGTGCTGAACAAGGGCAAATTGTTCTAAGGCATATTTCTACAGTCAACATGGTTGCTGATCCCTTCACTAAGCCTTTGCCGAAAGATTTATTTCTTAAGCATGTTAGTAGTATGGGACTTCGTAGAATTTGATTTTATGGCCTGTATGAACATTTTTTTGAGTATTATTAATGAATTTTTGTTAAAATTCTAGATACTATTATAAGTACTGTGTTCATATATATGTGAATGTCACTAGACTTTGATTGGCTCACTCACACGAGCAATCGCCCTGGCGCTGATATAGCGAGCGGGATGAGACTTTGAGATCAAGTGGGCATCACCCGTGATGGTGCAAATGATCCCTCACCGTTAAGAACAACGTGAGAGGTTGTACTTCTTATAGTCGCCCTGGCATAGAGGCTAGAATGAGATCTGCCATGATCGATTATAAAGTATGTCCACTACAAGAAAAAAGGCTAAAGACAACGGTGAAAAACCGTTGTCGTAGGCCTTTCAAAACTGTTGTTAAAGACTATGTTGTTAAAGGGGGTGCTTAAAGACAACGGTGAAAAACCGTTGTCTTTCACCGTTGTAAAACCGATGTCTTTGCTTTCAAAGACAACGGTTTTTCACCGTTGTCTTTGAATACCCCTTTAATAACACAGTATTTAACAACAGTTTTAAAAAGCCTACAACAACGGTTTAAAAACGTTGTCTTTTTTTAGATAAAAAACAAAAAAAAATTTAAATACACAATAGCTAGTATTACAAATAATTTAAAATAGAAAATTCAAAAATAAAATTTAATATACAATTTGCCAACGTTCGAAATTAATATTTACAATACTCTAAAAAAATTCAAAAACAACCAATAAAATGACTACAAATGACACTAATAAAACAAAAGTCAAGCAACACAACCACCAAAAAGATCTTAGAAAAATGTTCAAAACAAAAAAAGCTCTTAGAAGACTACAGAACTCTGATAAGCTGATTTTCCCATCTTCGTCGATATTTGCGGATCAACCGAGTTCCTCAGACACGTGTGCTACCATGCAACAAAAGAGCACAAGTTGAGGCTTTAATTTAAATCAAACGACAACATATTTTCACAAAATTTTTATATTTTGTGAATGGTGTAAGAATAGATACTTCATGCTGATTGTCTAATGTCATAACATATTGCAACGTCAACTATTTTTAAAGCATTGGATCAGTCCAACCTCGTAGCATATGATTGTGATGATGTCTCTTTATATTTGGTTCTTTGCATAAAGTAAAGTGACTTAATAGGGATAAACACAAATACTAAGCATTCTAAGTTCATCTGGAGTTATAAATCCATCTCCATCCACATCGAATTTTTCAGTGTTGCTATCGATCTACTCAGACCCCACTGTGTATATATATATTAGCAATCTACAAAGCTGCCAAACATGAAAATTCTTGTGCTAACTCGGATATAAATTTAAGTTCCTTGTTATATTAGATATAATTAAATGCCAAATAAATTAAATTCTGAACACATTGTAAACTCCATGCTTCAAGAAAATCAGGAGAATTCCCTTCTATGCAAACCCGTATCCACCTACCCATAGAAACATGTCTTTTACAACATTTCTTAAAGATTTTATTTGAAATTAAACACAAAAAACGAAATTTAAAACCACCCAGAAAAGGAACAAATTCAGATATTCTCCAAAAACAGCAATAAAGCAAGATCAAGAGCAAGAGCAAGAATCTCATACCCAAATAATTCCCACATGAAACCTGACATCCTGTTTTGGGTCACCAATGGGAAATGAAACACGTACTTGGATAAATCCTAGGAAGTTTTACGTGAATCACGAGAGTATCACAATGCTACGTATATACACAGACAGATATATTTATTAATTAGTATTTTATTTTATATATCTTAAAAAGTTAGTAAATGAGAATTTGTATGTTTTATGTACTTCTCAGAGGGCTGGCTCACAAAGCATAAACAGAGTATTAATTTGGAGGGCTGGCTCACAAAGTAAGAAGTTGGGGCAATCCAAATCAAACAAAGAATCTAAGAAGATCACCAAAGAAAGGGAATGTCACAACAATGAAAAGGGTAAAAGCTGCAAATATTTAAACCATGATAAGATTCTCACCTACATCGCTAAGCACAAATCCAGAAGGGGTGATGCTAAATCTCTTCAAAATCATCCTCTCAAACAAGTCAAATACCGGCATTGCATAAACCTGTAGGCACAATCTTTTAGTCAAAATTTAGTTACACATGAAAAACATAAAACATATAAAAGAACCCACGAGAATCTTCCTACAATATTTGTTGCCAATATATGAGCGCATAAGAACATCCATAACGACCAATATTCTAATTATCAGAATCCAAACATGCCCATATCTGGCCTATATGTAGAAGAACTAGTGTTTATTGAATCCGATGATCTTATTTTCAGCTACAAGAACAGATATCCCTATATTCTCTAGAAGCGTGACTTGCTCTGCAATAGTTCCTGCATTAAAAAAACAAATCATCGGAAACAAACTATCATTCTCAAGTTTACACTAGCAAATAAACTGTAAAACAAAGTATCACAGCAGAAAGAAATTCCTTTACCCAACAAAAGCTTTTCCAATTGCGTTTAACCCAGTAATTGCTCTCAAAAGTAACGTATTTTGACTAAAACTCCACTTGAAAAACACAGATAACACAAGAAAATCTCAAAATATGAATTGAAACATCTTGTCAAAATAAAAGTGGCGACCAGATTCAGGAATTACTTGTCTATCAAGAGGATGCCTGAAGTCATCCGCATCATGATCGCGATTGACAAAGGACGAAGAATCTCGACACAAAATACTTACTCTTCCTCGACCATTAAAACTGAAAAGTACCAGAAATCCTGATTGTACGTTTGTTTGTGGCATGAGAACAGAAACTAATTCTTCAAGCGTTATTATCCAAAATCCGGATATCAAGAGAAATTAGGGTTGCTGAAATCTATATATATCCATGTATATATATATATTTATTTATTTAATATGTTACAGCAAAGGGATATATTATAGAATATTAAATATCTAATAAACAAGATGCTCTGAGCATGCACCAAGCTTGGGTTGCCCAAGTAGTTGAGTCCACCCTCGTTGAACCTGCTGTTTGGAGAATTTGGACAAAAGTCACCTAAAATGTATTTCAAAGATTAATATTACTTAGATTCCAACCTGTGAAAAGTTAATGAATAGATAACATCAGCCTTGGCATCCAACAAAAATTGACATCAACTTAACCTACAAGAATATATCAAGTATGGAGAATATCTTACTGCTATTTTTCCACTGATATCGGATTGTACCACCATCAATGCTGCTCCAAATTTGTCTAAAACAGAGGAGGAATTGAGTAAAAACGGAAAAAATGACAAAATTGAAAAAAAAAACAGAACGAGAACAAAAACGAAAACAAGAAAGCATGCCACACTAAGGAAGTATTATTGCAGCAACGTCTTCTTTAACCGCAACATATATATACACTTAACTTTTCATTTGACGGGTAGGTTATATCAAAATGAATCCTATATGGAATCCGCGGGGACCTACTGTTTATATCACAGATATACTATAGATTTAACAGGATAATCACATTTTACCCAATTAAAAAACTCAAACTTTCAAAGTAATTATAAAGTTTACCTTCTTGAAATTTCAAATCTATGCACATATATACACTTCGAAGCACTTTGGCAGTCCAGGACTGGAAGTCTTTGGCAGCAGCTTGAGCAATCTTCCATTTAAAGGCTTCCTTTGTAGCCACAACTACCTATTCTGCTTCAAGCAATGGTTCCGCCGTGTCTTCTTGAATTGATCTAACATTATCAGGATCCACCAACCAATTATATATACGAAGTACAAACCCACTCTAATCAAAGGTTCTCAGAAATATTTCAGTATAAAATAATTTGAGTACGAACAAAAGAACTAAAAGAATGAAATCAAAGATTGATAGTGTTCCTTTGGCACCGATAAAAA